>NC_138779.1:36614768-37167268 GCF_965119305.1 Pelophylax lessonae | reverse complement strand
GGTCCCAGGGAGGACAGGTCCCAGGGAGGACAGGTCCCAGGGAGGACAGGTCCCAGGGAGGACAGGTCCCAGGGAGGACAGATCCCAGGGAGGACAGATCCCAGGGAGGACAGATCCCAGGGAGGACAGGTTCCAGGGAGGACAGATCCCAGGGAGGACAGGTTCCAGGGAGGACAGGTCCCAGGGAGGACAGGTCCCAGGGAGGACAGGTCCCAGGGAGGACAGGTCCAAAGTCCCAGCAAAGCAGCCTGTGTACAGAGGAGATGTGCTGATCACTGAGCCTGCACACAGCACAGCAATGGAATCCAGCAGATCACACAGAGGACACAACTCTGCAATCATACAGATCAGTACAGAAAAGATGGACACAGAAAACACAAGGCACTTACCCTGAGCCCAGGAGACAGATCTCTGCTACTACTTCCTGCATGGAGGAGTTCCCTCCTCCCCCTCTCATTATTACCCAGAGATCCTCTCTGCCTGCCTGGTCATGTGACCCTGCAGCTGTCACCCTGAGCACTCCCTGACAAAGCCTTGTATTGTCATCCCTGAGAAGGAGAACTGGATTGTCATTGTGTGAAATGTCACTTTGCAGTCCTGTATACAAAAATCTAAACAGTATATAAAGTGCAGTGCTAAACAACTAAACAGATCATCCTAAATACACACAAATAAACACAGATCCATGTGCAGATTATTCCCCACATCATTCATGTGTAAATGTGACCTAATCCACTGCATGCTATCCAATCATGGAACCATAAGTACATATACATTAAAAAGTGCAATAATAATCACACAGAATGACCAAAAAAAGACCACAAAGTGCGAAAATCAACTAGAGTTGCCACCTCATCCCT
Organism: Pelophylax lessonae; assembly: GCF_965119305.1. Taxonomy (NCBI): domain Eukaryota; kingdom Metazoa; phylum Chordata; class Amphibia; order Anura; family Ranidae; genus Pelophylax; species Pelophylax lessonae. The sequence continues at coordinate 37,166,408 of NC_138779.1, read as the reverse complement.
TTAAAGCCCGAACACATATTAATTTCACAGGTTCTGTGGCTGATTAACCACTTCTGGACTATTTCTGACACCTGTTATTTACATGATAAAATCATTTTTTTTCCTTGCTAGAAAATTACTTAGAATCCCCAAACATTATATATATATATATATATATTTTTTTTTTGTTTAAAGAGACCCTAGAGAATAAAATGGAGATTGTTGCAATATTTTTTATCCCACCATATTTGTGCAGCAGTTTTACAAACACAGTTTTTTTTGGAAAAAATAAAATTTTTTGAATTAAAAAAACAGTAAAGTTAGCCAAATTTTTTTTTCTACAGTGTGAAAGATAATGTTACGCCGAGTAAATAGATACCCAACATGTCATGCTGAAAAATTGCGCATGCTCGTGGAATGACAACAAACACTGGAACTTAAAGCGCAGTTCCGGCCACAAAATCAACATAATCGATTTTGGGCATTCCGCTTGCTCTTGGTCACCTGAAAAACAAATGGATAGTTCCGATTTTTTTTTGTTTACTTACCTTGTTATTGAAGAAAAATATACTCACCTTCCTTCCACTTCCTCCCTCTGTGGCCGCGGCCCACGCCGTCACTTCCTCTTTGCATTTATTCCTGGGAGCTGAACTTCATCACTCCCAGGAGTCAATGCGCCTGCATGCCCAGAAGCTGTGGAGGGATGACGCGCCCGCCTCGGAAGTGACGAGCGGAGCCGGTGCAGGCGCATTCTAGGAGAAGAGGACGGAAGAGGACGCAGAAGAGGACGCGCTGGCTTCAGCTGCCCACACCTGAGATGGCAGCGCTGGAGAAGAAATTTTCAAGGTAAGTATTTCTTCTAAAAGGTAAGTGCAACCCGGGACAGTACAGAGGCTATCCATTGCTGGAATGTACTAGCCCTGACTGTCCCGGGGGTATTTTTATCTAAATTTCACCCCCATGGCCGGAACTCAGATTTAAAAATCCCCATAGGCGACATTTTAAAATTGTCTACAGGTTACCAGCTTAGAGTTACAGAGGAGATCCAGTGCTAGAATAATTGCTCTCGTTCTAATGATCGCGGGGATACCACACATGTGTGGTTTGAACACCGAAAACATATGTGGGCGGGACTTGCATACGCGTTCACTTCTGAACACGGTGGGCGGTCCGTAACTGGTCGCACGACCGGGCAATTGACCGTTAAAGTAACGCAGTGCCGAATCGCAAAATATAGCCTGGTGAGGAATGGGGTAAAATCTTCCTGTCTTAAAGCGGTTAAAACTACGCTCATTGAGGATCTTTTTGTCAAAGACATGTAGCTAAATACATTTTGCCCTAAATATATGACAAAAATTGAAAATATTGGATATTTTTTAACTGTCAAAGTAGAAAATGTAAATTTTTTCGCAAAATTTTCGCTCTTTTTTTATTAATATCACAAAAAATGAAAAGCGCAGAGGTGATCAAATACCACCAAAAGGAAGCTCTGTTTGTGGGAAAAAAATGACGTACATTTCGATTGGGTACGGCGTTGCATGACCGCGCAATTGTCAGTTAAAGTCACACAGTGCCAAGTTGCAAAAAGTGGCCTGGACGTAAAGCAGGAAAATCCTCCGGTGGTAAAGTGGTTAAACTCACTTAGCCCCCATTCACAGCAGAAAGATTTAACATGTGATTTGTCAGGTCATACCACATGTAAAATCGCAGCCTGTTGCCGGTGTTCTATCGAATAGTTTGAATCGTCAGACGATCTGCGTATGCACAGTACGTAACGTCGCTACAGCTGATATCCCAATCAGCTGGCATGACATCAACACTGCGCGTGCGCAGATCGTCTGAGGCATTATCTGACGATCAGCAAAGCGCCGAGGGAGAATGTAACCTTCAGATACTGCCTGGCTCTCTGCTCACAGCAAAACTGAGTCCGCCGGGCGGAAAGTCAGTGTGAAAGGACCCTAAGAATTTGAGCGACTTTGACAAGGATAATGGATAGATGGCTGGGTCAGAGCAATTCCAAAACTGTGGCTCTTGTGGGAAGTTCCCGGTCTGCAGTAGTCAGGACCTACCAAAAGCAGTCCAAGGAAGGAAAACCCGTGAACCAGTGACAGGCTCACTGATACATGTGGGGAGCAAAGTCTGGCCCATGTAGTTTGATCCAATAGAAGAGCTACTGTAGCTCAAATTGTGGACTTAACCACTTTAGCCCCGGAGGATTTGGCTGCTCAATGACCAGGCCCTATTTTGCGATTCGGCACTGCGTAACTTTAACGGACAATTTTGTGGTCGTGCGACGCTGTACCCAAATGAAATTGACGTCCTTTTTTTCCCAAAAACAAAGCTTTCTTTTGGTGGTATTTGATCACCTGTGCGATTTTTAGTTTTTGCGCTATAAACAAAAAAAAGCGACAATTTTGAAAAAATAAAAATATTTTTCACATTTTTTTTATATGTGATTCTCAAAAAAAAATGTAAAGATCTAAATTTTTTAACAGTTTAGGCCAATTTGTTTTCTGCTACATATTATGGGTAAAAAAAAATTGCAATAAGCGTATTTTGATTGGTTTGCGCAAAAGTTATTGCGTTTACTAACTACGGGAAAGATTTATGTCATTTTTATTGTTTTTTTTTTACTAGTAATAGCGGTGATCTGCGATTTGTTTTGCGGGGCTGCGACATTGCGGCAGACAGATCGGACCCCTGACTGACATTTTAGATACTTTTTGGGGTACCAGTGACATTACTACAGTAATCAGTGCTATAAATATGCACTGTTACTGTAAAAATGACACTGACAGGGAAGGGGTTAACTTTACTTGTGATCAAGGGGTTAAGTGTGTCCCTAGGGGTGTGATTCTAACGGTCAGGGGGTGTGGCTAGTGAAGTAACCACAGAGACATGCGATCCTATATAGCAGGATCACATAGCCTCTGTGATCACTTCAGGGAGAATCACAGACGGCTGTGTTTACATCAGCCGTCTGTCTTTCTCCCTCTGCTCGGCGCGCTCTCGCCCCTACAGTCTCCTGAGCAAGCGACGTAGGGCTACATCCCTTTGCCCAACAGCGGCAGAGTGCCGCAGTAAATGTACGGTGAGCAGGGTTAAAGTGGTTAATGTTGCTTCAGATATAAAGGTATCAGAACACACAGTGCATCACAGTTTGTTGTGTATGGGGCTGTATAGCTGCACACTAGTAATGGGCGAAACACCCCCTCAGTTCGGTTCGCGCCAGAACTCCCAAACAGGGAAAAAGTTCTGACCCGAGCCGCAACCTTCATTAAAGTCTATGGGACCCAAGCATGAACAAATCAAAAGTCCCCATTTTGAAGGCTTATACATAAGGGTATGGGGGCCCAGGTACTGCCCTAGGGGACAGGTATCAATGCAAAAATGTTTTTAAATATTGTTTTTAGAGAAGCAGTGATTTTATTGATGCTTAAAGTGGAACAATAAAAATTAAAAATGCATTTAAATATAGTGCCTGGGGGTCCCCTTAGTCTGCCTGTAAAGTGGTGCATCTGTACCATGTATAGAACCTGCTGCAGCAAAACTGACATATGTAAAGAACAAAAAATGACATTTAAATTAATTTTCCTGACCGGCAGGCAATACAAAAAATAAATAAAAGTAATGAAAAAAAAATGACATGGGGTCCCCCCCCATGCATACCAACCCACCCAAAGGGCCTGGTATGGCTTGGGGGGGGGGGGGGGGGATGCCCACACCTTTTTTCCCTGATCTTTTTTTTTTTGCCGTCAATAATTTTTTTTAAATTCAGCTGTCAGCGGGGAAGCTGATGACTCATTCGTTGTTAAGGATGCGGTGACTGGCTTCCCAGCCCCACTTCCTAACAACATATTGACTGTGCGCTTGGCATGCAAACATCCAAACTTATGCTCGGCCCGAACCACTCGCCCATCCCTACCGTGAACCAGTCAGGATACCCATGCTAACTCAGGTACACAGCCAAAAGTGCCTACAATGAGCACATGAGCACCAGAACTGGACCAGCAATGGAAGAAGGTAACTTGGTCTGATGATTTTAAGAATGGTTTGAGAAATGCAACAACAAGTTTGAGGTGTTGATTTGGCTTCCATATTCTTCAGATCCTAATCCAATCGAGTATCCCTGATATGTGCTGGAAAAACCAGTCCGATCTGTGGAGGCCCCACCTCACAACTTACAGGACTTAAAAGATCTGCTACTGATGGCTTGGTGCCAGATACCACAGCGTACCTTCAGAGGTTTAGTGCATAGCTCCCAACTGTCCCTGATTTTAAGGGACTGTTCCTGATTTGGAATAAAGTCCCTCTGTCTATCTCTGAAGAGAAAGCTGCTCCAGGTGAACACATTAGCCATCTATCCACAGCATTGCCAGGGTTAAAAAAAAAAAATCATACTTACGTAGGTGGATGCTGCATTTGTTCCCCATCGGCTCTGACTGAGAATCAAGCGATCAAACACTGCCGATCACTCAGAACCCCCTAAGCAAAGAACTTGTGACTCTGGGCTTTTTATTTTTTACAAAAAAAAAGAAAAAAGACAGAAAATTTTGAAAAAAAAAAAGTTTTTCTTATTTTCTGCGAGTAAATTTTGAAAATAAATACATTTTTCTCCTTCACTGATGTGCGCTGATGAGGCGGCACTGATGGGCACTGATAGGCTGCACTGATAGGCACTGATGAGGTGGCACTTATGGGCACTGATGAGGTGGCACTTATAGGCACTGATGAGGTGGCACTGATGAGGAGGTACTAATATGCCGCACTGATGAGCACTGATAGGCGGCACTGATGAGCACTGATAGGTGGCACTGCTGGGCACTGAGAGGTGGCACTGCTGGGCACTGAGAGGTGGCACTGCTGGGCACTGACGGGCGGCACTGATGGGCACTGACGGGCGGCACTGATGGGCACTGGCGGGTGGCACTGATTGACACTGACGGGCGGCACTGATGGGCACTGGCGGGTGGCACTGATTAACACTGACGGGTGGCACTGATGAGCACTGATGGGCGGCACTGATGAGCACTGATGGGCAGCACCATCAGTGCCCACACTCAGTGCCCATAGTGCTGCCAGTCAGTGCTCATCAGTGCCTAGATGAGCAGGCACTGATGGGCACTGACTGGCAGCACTATGGGCACTGATGGCGGGCACTGTGAGCAGTTAGTGTGTTTAGTGTACCTTTGTTGTAATCAGGGCACTGGTGATCAGTGCCCTGATTACATTTTTCTTTGTCCCCGACGGCTGATTGGCTCTCTCCTTCCTCACACGCAGGCTCTGTGTGAGGAAGGAGCGCTGGCGATGAGAGATGATCTCATATGTTTACATATGAGATCATCTCTCATTGGACGGTCCGATCACGTGGTGAATGGCCGCTGTGATTGGCCATTCACCACGATCTGTGATCGGCTGTGTCCAAGGGACACGGCCGACACAGATTTTCCCCGATGCGCGCTCGCGGGAGCGCGCGGGGAGCCTGTTACTGGGAGGCCGTTTAAAGACGGCCTCCCGAAAATGTGATGGGAGGTAGTTAAAGTACAACCCAGTATCCAAATAAATTGGGTCATTTGTTCTGCACTCCAATGACCCGTTTTCAGCCACTGTTAGCTGACTTTACAGAGCGGCTCCAGGCTCTGAAAAGATTCTGATCCATCCATCCATATACCTGGTCCGGCAGCTGGCTCAGACTCTCAGCGATCCACTGAGAACCTGAGCCAGCCGCTTCCTCTCCTCCATAGCCCAGCACTCCAGTGAGCGCTGGAGGGGCAGAGCAGAGAGCCGGTGACTGACAGCCACCAGCTCTCTGCAGCCTCAGGACTGAGAACTGAGCGATTAGCAGTGTTAGATCGCTCAGTTCTCAATCTTATAGCCAGGGACCGATGCTGCATCCACCTAGGTAAGTATAATTTTTTTTACCTAAACCCTTCCTTCTTTTTCAAGTACACCCACCTGAGCAAGGCCTAAATAATGAACTGAAATAGCAATGGCAAGTAGGAATATGTCAATGTGGGACCACCAGAGTCAGGAACTTTATGTTAAATATGGGTGATGTTGCAGTGGATGTTTCTTTCTTAGTGATTATTAGGCCAGGCTTTGTGTGCTCTTGGAGGAACATTGGGTTACTAATATGTGTCTCTTCATGGCTCACCATTTTCGTTGGTTACGACTAAGCGGAAGACTCCGTGAAACGCATCAACCGCCGTGCTCCCCTTTTCCCCCCCATTTCTCCGACTGTTTTGGTTTCATCTTGGATGATTTTATCTTTTTGTCTGCAAAATAAATTTGGATTTTAACTTTTTGCATCTTCAACCGGTTGTGCGGCTTTTTGTGCTCTTCCATTTGTCACCATTTTCATCACATCTTCAAAATAAGCCAAAATGTGTAGGCATTCTGAATGGTGAACCACTGCCTAGGTGGGAAAAAACACAGCTTCTTGATGCTTATCTACATGCTAAAATCACATATATAGAGGAAGAATTGAGACGAAGGAGGAGAAAAAGCGCAGGAAGAAGGGGAGGAGGAAAAGGTAGAAATGAAGGTGGATGCCACCAACATCGGCTAGGTCAAAGGCATCCAATAGGCATAGCATTTTTTCTGGCCTTATCTGTTGTCTCCAGTTTATGAGTGCATCTAACCTATATTATGTCCTTATCTGCACTCACATCATCATATCATATAGAGTAATATAACTGAGTTTATTGTCTTACCCTGCCATTAATGTTAGAGGACTTTGAGCCATGTGATCCCTGGACCTGAACAACATGTTATACATATGTGAACTACGGCTGTAGACAGAACCTGTGCTAAATAAATCCCCTCAACACAAATCAAATTAATAACACAATCCCTTGGCGTGAAAAAACACTCACTCTTTATGGGGGGTCTCCATTCCATCTAAGTCAGGTACGTATGTGTGTATTAAGTGTTTGAATGGACTCAGGAAAGCAGATGCCTACCACTTGCAAATAAATCAGATGGGGCAGAATTATGCTGGTGAAACAGCTACAACAAACTACTGATCGACCGATATCGTTTTTTTACCACAGATACCGATATTATGGTCAATGGGTATCGGCCGATATCTGCCGTTTTTTTTTTTTTTTTTAATGTCTACAGGTACTGTGGTGGAGGGATCTGGGGGTCTAAAAGACCCCAAACCCCTCTTCTGCACTTAAGCATTCAAAACACCAAGTTTGGCTGTTTTGAATTGTGTACGTTTTTTGAATTTGGCGCCGCCAGTACCCGGAAGTAATGTCACACTTCCGGGCACGTGGCGGCGCCGCCGAATTCAAAGAAATGGAGACCCGGGTCAGACGGCGGCGGTGAAGGTAGGATTTCCGGGTCTCCCGGTGGGACTGGAGACCCGGGCAAGCCGCGGAAGGTGGCGGGAGGGGGGGGGGGGAGTCCCCTCCCGCTCCTTGAAATGACAGCCGAGCGGCTTCTCAGCCACATCAGTTGTCATTACAAGACAGCCGACCGTCGGCTATGGACTCCGGTACCGGTGTGATGCCTCTAACTGCAGGCATCACCCCGGTACAAGCACTTTCCCGAAATATCGGCAATATCGGTAAATAAAAAGCCGATTCCGATATATCGGGGAAAGTCCATATCGGCCAATCTCTACAACAAACGGTAGCTGTTTCGCTGGCAAAACTCTGCCTTATCTGATTCATTTGCAAGCAGTAAGTTTAAAGTGTAAAAAAAAAAAAAAGACCCATAACAACTTTTCACATTAACCACTTGCCGACCGCCCCATGCAGATATACTGCGGCAGGGTGACAGGGCGGCTCTGCTGCGTAAAATCACGTAGATCTACGGGATTTTGCGCACGCGGTCTCAGCGGTTAGCCACAGCGGGAGGCGGGCCATGGTAGGAGGTAGGAGCGGCAACGATCGCCACCGGCCTCCTGCAATCGTCAGAGAAAAACTGGCAGAAGACCCGCCTGCTTATGTAAACAAAGCAGGCGAGTCTTCTGTCACACAGGCAGAGAGAGATCAGAAGTTTTAGCTAAGCTCACACGATCTCTCTGTGCCTGTCATAGAACCCCCCCCCCCCCCCAGTCAGTAAGCACACAAACATTATCCCCTTTGATCAACCCCAGTATTAACCCCTTCCCTGCCAGTGTCACTTATTCAGTAACAGTGCATATTATTTAGCACTGATTACTGTATTAATGCCACTGGTCCCCAAAAAGTGTCAAAAATGTCAGTCAGGGGTCCGATCTGTCGGCCGCAATATCGAAGTCCCGCTAAAAATCGCAGATCGCTGCCATTACTAATAAAAAATAAAAAGTACAAAAATCTATTCCGTACTTTGTATACGCTAGAACTTTTGCGCAAACCAATTAAAATACGCTTTTTGGGATTTACCAAAAATATGTAGCAGAATACAAATTGGCCTAAAATGATAAAAAAAAATTGGATTTTTAATTTTTTTTTTTATTGGGAATGTTTTATAGCAGAAAGTAAAAAATATTGTGTTTTTTTCAAAATTGTCGTTCTTTTTTTGTTTATAGCGCAAAATCTAAAAACCGCACAGGTGATCAAATACCACCAAAATAAAGCTCTATTTGTGGGGAAAAAAGAACATCACTTGTATTTGTGTACAGCATCGCACGACCGAGCAATTGTTCGTTAATGTAACGCAGTGCTGAATCGCAAAAAATGGCCTGGTCATTAAAGCGGTTGTAAACCCTAGAAGAAAAAAAAAAAAAACCTGCAAGACAAAGGCATAATGGGCTAGTATGCATAGCATACTAGCCAATTATGTGTAACTTACCTTAGAACGAAGCCCCCACACGGACCCCCGGACATCGCTGCGGGCGCTGCCATGATCCCTCGCCGTCTCTTCCGGGTTCAGCGGCTCCGGCGCGGTGATTGGACGGAAGAGACGGCTCCGGCGCGATGATTGGCCGGAGCCGTGATGACGTCACTCCCGCGCATGCGCGCGGGAGTGATTTTCCGGCAAGCTCCCGGCAAGTTAATTGAAGGTCCCCCCGGACCTTCAGAGCGCATGCGCCGCTCGCGAGAGCGGCTGCATGCACTGTAAATATCTCCTAAACCATGCCGGTTTAGGAGATATTATTTGTACCTACAGGTAAGCCTTATTATAGGCTTACCTGTAGGTAAAAGTGTCAAAAAGCGGGATACTACCGCTTTAAGGGGGTAAAACCTTCCGGAGCTGAAGTGGTTAATAATTATGCTACCAAAATGAGTGTGTGCTGTAAATTGCCTCCAGAATTGCTCCTGTTTCTTCCTGCAGGAGGCTGCCATTTTGCTGAAGCCCAGAGCCCAGAGAAGCAGTAAATCATAAAGCAGAACTAAACCCATCGATTTTATCGGTTTTAAAAAAATAAAGTTACATTCCTGGAACGCCGAGATTGCTAACTGTCACATTTGCTCGTGTCCTCAACCAAACTGTCAATCCATCAAATGGCTGGTGTCATGACTGATCACATGTGCAGCACCATGGCAGTTGCAGATCAAACAGAAGCAGCTTCCCTTGCTGTAAAGCGTAGGAGGGTTTAATTCCCCTGTAAGGCTGTCAGCAGATCGGCCTCTACAATTTCGGCAGTGCCTTAAAATACAGAGCAACTGAGCATGTGCAGAGCAGGGTGAGATAGTGTATTACTGGATTATGAACAGTTTAGATGCTTTTTTTTTAATGTTTTACATAGCTATACCTGCAATAGGGGCCAGCATGAAGTGATCTAGCAGGACTTTATTTTCTGACTAAAGTTCCACTTTAAGATTTTACTGACATCTGCTTCTCTGAGCCCAGCTAAACACTTGCAAACATTACTGTGCCCTGACGAAGGGGAGCGTATTTTGCTTAGTGTCCCAAGTTTGAAGTCAAATTCCGCACTCCGGAGCTGCAAGGCTCAAATATCAACTACCGTGCTTACCTCTACATGTGATTTCATGTTATCGTCACATTTAGTATTTGGGGAACATAGAAGTTGATTTACTAAAACTGAAGAATGCAAAATCTGATGCAGCCGTGCATGGTATCCAATCGACTTCTATCTTCAGCTTGCTCAATTAAGCTTTGGCATAAAAAACCTGGAAGCAGATTGGTTTTCTATGCCTACAATGCCACTGTGATTAGACTTATTTTTGAAAAGGTCTTGTATCTTGAATCTGACATTCGGCCTGCCCCTGGGAAGATGTCACTGATGACGAAACGCATAGGGATTTGGCTGTTACTGAAAACATCACACTTGCTTAGCCTTTACTAATGGCGTTCCTTTCTCATGCGCTGACAGTCTCCTGGTTTTTAAATCGTTAGTGCCTGTTTACAACCACTTCAATACAGGGCACTTTTACCCCAATCCTGCCCAGGCCAATTTTCAGCTTTTAGTGTTGTTGCATTTTGAATGACAATTGCGCGGTCATGCAAAACTGTACCTAAACCAAGTTCATGTCATCTTTTCCCCACAAATAGAGCTTTCTTTTGGTGGTATTTGATCACCGCAAGGTTTTTTCTTTTTTGCTAAACAAATAAAAAAAGACTGAAAAGTTTGAAAAAAAAAAAAAGTTTTTTTGTCTATGTTATAACATTTTGTAAATAAAAAAGTTTTTTCCTGCACTGATGAGCACTGCTGAGGCCGCACTGACAGGCACTGATGGGGAGGCACTGATGATGAGGCACTAATATGCAGCACTGATGGGCACTGATAGGCGGCACTGATAGGCAATGGTAGGTAGCACTGATATGCAGCATTGGTGGGCACTGTTGGGCGGCAATGATGGGCACTGATAGACGGCACTGAAAGGCGACACTGATGGGCAATGATGGGCACTGGTGGGCGGCACTGATATAAGGCAATGATGGGCAGCACTAATGAGGAGGGCACTGACAGGCTCCCTGAGCACTGATTGGCATCCCTGGTGGCCATGGGTGGGCATCCCTGGTGGACATGGGTGGGCAATCCCTGGTGGCTCTAGTGGCATCCCCCAAGGGTCTGCACTAGTAATCAATGCTCTGAAAAGCCGATCAATGGCACTTCCTATTTACTATGTGACCAGCTGTGATTGGACACAGCTGATCACATGGTAAAGAGCCTAAGTCATAGGCTCTTTACCGGGATTGGAGTAAGAGTGACACACCGCACCACCGATATGACGCCCCATCAGGACAGAGCAACCACTTTGCGGCAGTCATTTTGCTATATGACAGGTGGGAAGTGGTTAAATAAATGGACTTAAATGTTAGCAGGCTTCACTATACTTGTTCATTTTTTTTTTTATTCCCGATCCATTTGGAGCTGCTGTTGAGCAGCCACCGCCTATCTGGGATGCCAGGTTATTTTGTGCTTTTTTGACTATTATAATTTATGGTCCACGCTATCGGGTAAGAGGTGTTGGTGCTTGGTGGTGGGTTTCATCAATCAATTACCTATACACCTTTTTGCACTTTATGGACACTCTTGTTTAATAATGAAAAGGAATTTTTCATTAAAAGGACTTTTTTATGTTTGCCTAACACTGGATTTTGGACCCATTTCATTATATCACTTTTATATGATTGATTTTTTTTCTACATTTTTTTAATGATATATTTTGCTCACATTTTATTCACTGCATGTTTATTTGTTTTCATGCCACATTATTTACCATATGATTGTTCATGATTGCACTATTAGGATTTTGCGCCGCTTCTTATTTATATTAATAATTGTCTTGGATGAGTTATCACCAATTCACACAGAAGGATTAAAATGATATTAAAAAAACGTTTGTTTGGAACTATAAGGTCACATAGGCAAAACAAAATTGGCTATAAAATCAATGATTATATAACTGTTCAGTTCAATGGATACCATGTGCTAAAAACACCCAACTGCCCCATGTACAACCCGGTGGCTGTGTCACCCTACTTGACCACTGATGAAGATGTTGGGAAATAATCCCCAATGTGACTTGATAAGGCTGAGGTGAGCGAAACGCATTGTCACGGTGACTGACTGACACATTGGTTTGCGGTCCATCTCACGAACACCCACAGCGGCCTTCCTTCTTCCAGCGCGGCTCCATGACGTCATCTCCATCTGCCTCACCCGGATAGCGGGTACCCATGTTGTGGAAAATTGCTGCATTTCCTCCTAACACCTTCACCATTGGCACCACAGGCTGCAGCCACAACAGCAGCCTATGGCCATCTCAACCTACTCCATCAGGGGGTCCTGGCAGATGGCAACGTTTGCTGTCAATTTTCCCAAGGCCGAGGGTTATTCCCCAACATCTCCATCTGTGGGTAAGTAGGCTGATACAGGCACCGGATTGTACATGGGGCAGTTAGTTTTTTTTTTTAGCATATGGTATCCATTGAACTGACCGGTTACATAATAATTGATTTTATAGCATTTCCTCCTGATACCTTCACCATCAGCGCCGGATGCGGTAGCTGCAACAGCACCCGAGGGCCATTGCAACCTACTCCGTCAGCGGGTCCTGACAGATGGCAACGTTTGCTGTAAATCTTCCCAAAGCCGAGGATTCTTCCCCAAAATCTCCAACTGTGGGCAAGTCGGCTGACACAGCCACTGGATAGGATTTGGGGCAGTTGGGTGTTTTTAGCATATGGTATCCATTGAACTTACCAGTAATATAATAGTTGATTTTATGGCATTTCCTCCTAACATCTTCACCATCGGTGCCGTGGGCAGCAGCTGCAACCGCAGTCGAGGGCCATCGCAACCTACTCCATCAGCGGGTCCTGACAGACGGCAACGTTTGCTGTAAATCTTCTCACAGCCGAGGATTATTCCGTGAAATCTCCATCTGTGGGCAAGTAGCCTGACACAGCCACTGGATTGGACTTAGGGCAGTTGGGTGTTTTTAGAATATGTTTTACATTGAACTGACGGAATAAATAATCATTGATTTTTTTTTAGCCAATCGCGCTATGTCTATGGACCTTGCACTTTGGCCTTGTGCAGAGTTTTTTGCTCCCTCAGTTCCCTTCCGAACGCATTCCTGGGTGACCAACAGCCTCATTGACAATAATTATCCTATTAATTCAATTGTGCCTGCTCCTGATGAAGTGAAATTCTTTTCATGAAACGCGTCGAGCTAAGGAGGCCATGTACTGTATATTTATTGCTTATTTCAGCATGCATCCAATAATCATGTTGTATTTACATTTTCTATGTCTGTTGGTCTATTTCTGTTATTGTTTTTACAATTTATTATGGTCTTCTCATATTACCCATTTGTATATTGTTTATGTCCCCTTTGATTGGTTATGTATCTATTGTACCTACGCCAACTTCTATAGAACATTTTAATAAACACGTGATGTTATGCTTACCAGCAAGTGTATACGTACTACCATTATATCATTATGTGTTTACTGGCCACACCTCATATAAAGTCCCACTTTTTATTTTGTGAACACTATGTGTTCCTTATGTTTATTTGATGTTCATCATCCAAGACATTGCTAAAAGTCTAATCACAGTGGTATTGTAGGCACAGCCTATGTCCTAAGCGCTTTACAGAGAATTTTGGATGTGTTTTTTTATGCCCCCTGCCTCTTTACCCCAAGGGGGATCTCTAGCAGCTATGGACGGTCTGCTGTCACAAGGTTTTTCCTAGGTCTGTGCACTCCAACTGGCGCCTGATCCTTTTACTATAGGTGTGCTGGTTCCTATGCAGAGCTGCACCAGATTTTGCACTCTCTAGTTTTAGTAAATCAAGCCCATACTATTCTGAAGGAGGAAAGAAATGCCCTTTGAAAATGTCTTCTTTTACCAGACAGAAGCAAGATATTTATTAGGTAAAAAAAATATATATATACATACATAGAACACTTATAAAAGTACAAAAATGTATTAAATATGATCCAAAGCCATTATGGCTGCTGGGTAATCGTATATCTTTATATATCCGACATTTAGCTCCTCCGGGTAGGGCAGAAGTTCTTGTACAACTTTCACCACACAAGCTGGGACAGGTTTGCAGTTGCGCTTATCCAGGAAACCGTGAGCCCACACCACAAACGCCCTGTATGACATACGGCGCAGCTTGCTGGAAAAAGGTAAAAGCATTGGATTAGCTTAAGAGGAATAAACTGTAATAACAAAAGTTAAAAAAAACCCCCACTTTTATAACGAGTACTGTTTAAGGGTCCTTTGACACGGCCGCTCCGTGTGTCCGCAAATCATCCAATCCGTTTGCGGATGATTTGCGGACATAATGTAAGTGAATGGCACTGCGGATGTCAGCGGAATACCATCCGCTGACATCCGATTTTCCTCCTTTCAGTTCTGTTCCGTTTTTTGGAACGGAACAGAACCCTATTTTTTCATCCGTGTAAAAAACGGAAAGGAAGAAAAATCGGATGTCAGCGGTGTCATCCGCTGACATCCGCAGTGCCATATACTTACATTAGGTCCGCATATCATCCGCAAACGGATGGGATGATATGCGGGCACACGGAGAGGATGACAGAAATGTCATCCGCTCCGTGGAAAAAAAAAAAAAAAGTCCCGCAGCGGACCTTTCACACGGAGCGGCCGTGTGAAAGGAGCCTGAAGTGTATCCCCACCACTGTGTGAGATTTTGCTTTTTCCCTTACAAAATTATCCTTATTTTTAACCACTTCTGGACTGGAAGGTTTTACCACCTTCCTGACCAGGTCATTTTTTGCGATTTGGCACTGCGTTAAGTTTACTGACAATTGCGCAGTCGTGCGACGCTGTACCCAAATAAAATTGATGTCCTTTTTTCCCCACAAATTGAGCTTTCTTTTGGTGGTATTTGATCACATCTGCGATTTTTCTTTTTTGCGCTATAAATAAAAAAAATGCAACAATTCTGAGAAAAAAAAAATATATTTTAACTTTCTGCTATTAAAAAAAAAGCCAATAAAAAAAAATTAACAAATCAAACTTTTTTATCATTTTAGGCCAATAGTTATTCTACTACATATTTTTGGTAAAAAAAAAAATCTCAATAAGTGTATATTGATTGGTTTGCCCAAAAGTTATCACGTCTACAAACTAGGGGATAGATTTATGTCATTTTTATTTATTTTTTACTAGTAATGGCGGCGATCTGCGATTTTTAGCAGGACTGTGACATTGCAGCGGACAGATCGGACCCCTAACTGACACTTTGAAGGGGACCAGTGACATCACTACAATAATTAGTGCTAAAATGTGCACTGTTACTATACTAATGACATTGGCAGGGAAGGGGTTAACACCAGGGGCAATTAAAGGGTTAAGTGTGTCCCTAGGGGATGCTTTCTAACTGTGTGGGGGAAGGACTCACCTGATGAACATAGAGACATGTGTTCCTAGATAGCAGGAACACAGGATCCCTGTTTACATCTCTGACAGAACGGTGGTCTGCCTTGTTTACATAGGCGAATATCCATTCTGTCCCTCCGTGGAGCGATCGTAGGTGGCAGCGGGCATCGCGTCCGTTGGACTTGCTGATTGGCTCCCCCTCTGGCTAATCAGCACCCCCACTGGCTATTGCACGAAACAACGCACAGATACGTTTTTTCGTGCAATAGAGCCGACCTGCCGCAGTATCCAGTATGTACTACTGGCGGTCAGCAAGTGATTAACTAGGTTTCTTTTTCCCCCTTGTGTTTTCAATCATGTGTCCAAACTTGAATCGATAGCTCCCTTCAAGACCTGCTCCTCTTATCATATATGGACAATCCAGGTGCTGGCTGCTGTAGTCCGTCTCCAATCTCCAAAAGTATAACGTAGCTCCTCTTTCCGTATTTATCAATAGTCAGAAAAATTTCTGCATACACCTTCCCCACCCGAAAACCAACCTTCCTTGATGCGTTTTACCACTCCTGGCTTGCCCACAACAACAGGACTTCCCTTATCCTTATGGGCAAGCCAGGAGTGGTGAAACGCGTCAAGAAAGGTTGGTTTTCGAGTTGAGGTAAAGTGAAAAGGAATGTATGTGTTTATTACCTCCCCTGCTCTAAAACCAACCTGTTCTTCCTTAGGTTTGCACTTGTTTGAGTACATTTGGTAAATCTATATTTATGGTATACAGTATATAAGGAGTGTCCTCTCCCTGATATCATATTTTTCCAAAATTTCGGCCTTCCTCTTGGTTTTTATTATAGTTACATAGTTGGTAAGGTTGAATAAAGACACCAGTCCATCCATTTAACCTACATGTGTGTCTGTCTACTATTTTCCATATCCCTGCACATTGTGCTCGAAAAAGAAACCCATCCAAAAGTTTCTGAATTTATCTATACTCCCTAAAACCACCAATTGTGGCAGGGTGTTCCACATGTTTATCGCTCTAGCAGTAAAGAACTCCTTTGACAGTTTGAAATTGAATGTATCTCATCCAAATTCATTTTGTGGCCGCATATTTTTTTTTTTTTGGGGATCTACGATTAAATAGTCTTCTCCCAATATAAAACAGAAAAAAAATCTGTGCTAGGTCAAGCAAAAAAAACGAAAAGGTAAGCAGCCACTTAACCAACTATTATACCAGCTGTAAATGATAAATAAAAAGCAGTGCTAAATCCCATTGTCCTTCCATCAGCCAGCTGCTATGTCACTAGTCCCATCAGAGTGGTAAGGACACGCTAGTGACATAGCGGCCTGCTGTGGGTAAGACTTCAGCACATAGGTGAGGGGACAGGCAATTCTAATCTTTCAAATCAACAAGTCTGGATACCATCTTACAGTGTACATATCATACTTACTGGAGATAGTATGGAATGTCATTTCTTTTCTTCAGCCGACCAAGAAATCGGTACAGGAAGTCCAAGCGATCCTTTTCGAGACACAGTTTCTGGAAGGCCGGGTGCAGGGTGATACAGTCATCGTTCAGCGGGTAATTCAACCCAGAGATCTCATGGCAACACACAGACTCTTCCACTGTGGACATCTGAAAACAGTGACCACATTTACACCAGTCCATGTTCTCAATATCTTTCTTTATCCTAGGAACATCTGCACTTTCTACTTTTATATTTGACGATGTTCTTATAGGTTCAAACGTAAAACTGGGTTGTTGCATGAATGGTTTTATGTTGCCTTCCAGAACTCTGAGCCGCTGTGAGAAGGAAAAAAAACATTATTAGCTTGTGAGGAAGCATTAGAGGGAGATTTCTAGTTTTATCTTTATTTCCCTTCAACAGAGCAGCATGGTTTAATAAGAGCAAGAGATGCAAAGTCAATTTAAAGCATCTATTCCTAACCAGGGTTCTGTGGAACCCCAGGGTTCCTCCAGGTTTGGTTTGGGGTTCCTAGAGCTCTGGCTAACCGACCTCCCATCTGATGGTGTCTGCATAGTTCTAGGGCCAATGCCACTTGGAATAACCAGTGGCATGACCGCAAGTGTGTCATTCTGGCCACCTCTAAGGGTAGCATTCTTCAGACTTACCAACACCAATGTAAGGGGAATTTTCCCAATCAGCCCCAATGGACTAATCTTACTAGGGGTTCCATGAGACCTGAAAATTATTTCAAGGGTTGCTCTTGGATAAAAAGGTTGAGAAAGACTGATGTAAAGGCTTTTATGTGAAGTCTTAAGGCCCGTACACACGATAAGAAAATCTGAAGGGAAAATTCGTCCGACGACCGATCTGCCCATTTTCGGATTGTTAGTATGGTGCTTTCGACAGCCAACTCCGACTTTTCGGCTAACAAAATCCTGATGTGTAGGCTATAAAATTTTTGTTGTCCGTAAAACAACGTCCGATTTTCATCTCATTAGTACAGATTTCGACGGAAAAACATCTTAAGAGCAAGACTAGGCATGCTCAGAGATGAAAGAAGACATACAAAACAATCCAACACATGACATCACTTCTGAAGTAGAATTCTGTCGTACGGGAAAATTCGTATGAAAATAACCTCTTCACTTTCCACATTAGACTAGCATGCCACAAAAAACGGACGACAGATCGTTCGATAATCTGATAGTGTGTACGGGGCTTTAAGCTAGCCATACACATAGATAGAAATAAATAAATAACAGATTTCTCCATCAGAGCTAAACAGCTTACATGACTGAATCTCCCTCTATGACTGTTGTATTCTGGCAGCCGGTCCTGCCAACAGAATGCCCAAACAGTGCCTGCATCTGATTGGATGCTGGGGCTGTTAGGCCAACAATTTGTCTCCCTGCACCTTTGAAGTATGATGGGCAGGAGGGTGTCAATAGGGCCACCAAAGGAGCAAATCTGCTCTGCACATGGCCAGCCTAATCCAGTCCCAAATCAAGTTAAAGTGGAACTTTAATCTCCCAATCAACATTGATTATTTTTAATCCTCATGCTGCTAGCATTAGTAAATAGATATGATATACTTTGCTATTTACTTGTTTAAACTTTTTTTTTTTTTTTTTTACAATTCTGAAGTTACTTTCTGTTTTTTTTGCCTAGGCAATAGATGTCATACATCCCAGGGGTCTTCATAAGGGAAGGATGGGCTTTCTCAGCTAAGCACACTCTCCTACATGCATGCTTGAGCTAATTCCAGGAAGTGAATGCTACATGAATCGTTTGCCCTTACTCAAGATGGCCACGACCAGAAATGCTAGGGGGTTGTTTTTCAAAGTGATTTTTCAACAAAATAAAGGATGGAGACATGGATAGATGGGGGAGTTTGCTTTGAATAATAAAAATGAATTAAATATCATTTTTGGTTTGTGCTGATCAGATGCAGTGAAGATCCGCTTTAATAGGTGATGCACAAAAAACCCTTTACCCTCCATAAGCGAGCCAAATCCTCCCATCTGCGCTTTACAGGAGTGTTTTTGCCAGAGACAATGTTGTCAATGTTGTCAATCCAGAAAGAAGTTGGCAGATCTAGTTGTGGCCTACTGCTGATCAAGATCAAGGCTTCAGCAGTGACATGATACCCGAGACTTCTGCAATGTCTTCTCATCCCACTGTGTTATAAGCAGACACAGCTTACATAACGGTGACCACACTTCTCTAAATTAAGGAAAAGCGCAGCTGCATTGTCACCTACCACAGGAAGCATGAGGTGGACTTTACTGGCAGGATCAGTAGGTATTTGTGACATTTTCCTCAGTGCAGATGTACTTACAATTCGGTGCCATGGCACATATTTTTATACGGGAGTCCATAATTCTTCTTTTAAGTGGAAAAATACTCTCCTCTAGTGTTGCCATCTCATCCCTTTAAAACTGAACACATGAATTACACAGGTTTTGAGGCTAATTAAATGCACATAAGGCAATAAGTGAGTTTAATTACCACCTTACTCAGCCACAGAACCTGTGTAATTAATAAGTGCTCAGTAAATTTATGGCATTATGGCTGGTTTGAAAAACAAAATTCGGTTTATACCAAACAAGAACTGCGCAAACAGAGTGATATTTGACAATCAATAAATAAATGTGAAAAATAGGGAATTTCTTCCTCTAGCGAGCAGCAATAAAAACGTGAAAACGCAGTATGTGATAAAGATAGGGATTATTGCGCTCAGCAGTAAACTCACAATAAAGTGCTAGTGCATAAACAGTGTTATGTCTCACATATATCGCATAAATAAATGAACCAATATGAATTCATAGGTGAATATAAATAGCAGTAAATAGGTGAATATATCAATAAGTAAAGTCCTTAAAGTGCTCGGTGCAAACTACTTGTCTCAGCAGCAAATTGGACTTAAAGCGGAGTTCCAGCCATTTGACTCACCTGTCCAACGGTCCAGCGATGCAGCCGCCCGAAGCCTCGATCCTCTCCCCCGGCGCCGGCATCACTGCTGTGGGCACCCGGCTGTTACAGTTTGCGGCTTCACAGCCGGGTACCCACTGCGCATGCGCGAGTCGCGCTGCGAGCCGTGATTGGCCGGCAATCTTCTGGGGCCTCTGACGTGTCCCAGAAGATTGCAGGGAGGGAGAGAGGAGAACTTCCGCTCAGGGCGCCGCGGCGCTCCGAGCGGAAGTGGGAGCGGGTACCTGTCAAAACTAGGTACCCGCTCCCCCCCCCAAAAAAATGACATGCCAAATGTGGCATGTCAGGGGGGTAGGAACACCTAAAGCGGAAGTTCCACTTTTGGAATCTCTCAGGCTTCCGGAGTCCAGGAGTTACCTTTATACTTCTGGCTTATTACACACTGGATGTGGAGACAGTATTAGGATAATCTGGAGCTCTTGTGGAGACACATGCTGGTCATGACCCCCTATAGCACTTTATTGTGAGTTTACTGCTGAGCGCAATAATCCCTATCTTTATCACATTATGGCTGGTTTGGTCACATTTCTCCTCCTCTGACTCCCTTAAAAATATGCTCTTTTCTCCCTAATTGCTAAAAATGTTTTTGACTTGTAATTTCGGGAGCTTGCCTATGGCCTTCCCTGGTTCCTCCCCTGGTCCCTCCCCCTGCCGGTTTACTGTTTATTGCTGTGCATTACTTATAGTAGTTTATTATCTTATTATCTTTCCTGATATCCCCACCATACTTTTTCTATTTCTTTCCTCCTTTTTTCTCTTTTTTTTCCCCTCTCTCCCTTTTTTTTCTTTTTTTTTTACTCCCTCCGCTTATAATTGAAAATTAATAATTCTTTTTTTTTTTTCCTTTACAGACCTTTTTGTTTGATGTCTGACAGTTTTTTTTATTTTTTTTTTGTATTTTTTTTCTTTTACATTTTCTTATGAGGGATAGCCAAAAGCTTTCCCTGGTATAACGAGTTTCTTTAACTCTGTATTTGTATGGCTTCATGGTTCCCAATTATTTAATATATTATAAATTGTTGAACTCCAATAATGCTTTCTGCTGTTGGATTTTATTTGTTTTCGAATTTTGGATCCTATACACCTGAACTGTCTTTAAGGCCCCTTTCACACAGGCGGACCGTTCAGATCCGCCTGTCCGTTTTTTTTGGCGGATCTGAACGGTCCCCCCATGCATTCCTATGGGGCATCGGATGGCAGCGAAGACATGTCTGCTGACATCCGACCCGATCCGTCAAATCTTGACGGATGGAAACCCTATTTTCCATCCGTCCAGCGGATCGGATGGGATCGAATGAGAACGGACTGACGGTCCGTTGACATCCGATTTCCCCCATAGAGATGCATGGGGAACTGTCAGCTGTGTCTCCGCACAGCGCGGAGACACAGCTGTCCTCCTGCTGCTCAGCGGGGGATCCGCGGCTCGATCCCCCGCTGAGAAAAACGGACTCCGTCCAACGGACGGAGTGTGTGAAAGAGCCCTTATACTTGATTTGTTTATCGTTACAACTTTTCTACATTAACCACTTAAGCCCCAGGTCTATTTCTGACACCTTTTGTTTATAAGTTAAAATCAGTATTTTTTGCTAGAAAACTACTTAGAACCCCCAAACACTATGTATATTTTTTTTAGCAAAGACTCTGGAGAATAAAATGGCAGTCATTGCAATATTTTTTGTCACACGGTAATTGCGCAGTGGTCTTTCAAACGCCATTTGTTTGGAAAAATTAGGAAAAATCACATTTCACTGCATTTAAAAAAAACTAAACAGTAAAGTTAGCCCATTTTTTTTGTATAGTGTGAAAGATGATGTCACGCTGAGTAAAAAGATACCCAACATGTTACGGTTTAAAAGTGCGCACACCCGTGGAATGGCGACAAACTACGGTCAATAGAAATCTCCATAGGCGACGCTTTAAAATGTTTTAACGATTATCAGTTTAGAGTTAGAGTGTAGCTTTTTTTTTTTTTTAATTATTGCTCACGCTCTGGCGATCGCGGCGATACCTCACATGTGTGGTTTGAACAGTGATTTAATTCACGGCTCGACTTCCATATACGTTTTCTTTCATGCGCGAGCTAACGGTGACGGGGGCGGCTAAAATTATTTTATTTTTTTCCTATTTATTTTATTTTTTTTTTTTTATTTTAACACAGGTTTTAAAAAAAAAAAAATCTGATCACTTTTATTGCTGTCACAAGCAATGTAAACATCCCTTGTGACAGCAATATGCAGTGACAGGTACCCTTTATGGAGGGATCGAGGGTCTAAAAGACTCCAAACCCCTCCACTACACTTCCCTGTATGCAAAACGGCATTTTTGAATACACTCACTTTTTTGAATGTGCCGCCTTTAGCAGCAGAGTAACCCGGGCGTGACGTCATGGACGCAGCCTCCGGGTTACGTCATTGAGACCTGATCGAAGGCGCATCCGACTTAGATCGGGACTCCATCCAGCCGGCTGGTTGGTCGGGTCTCCTGGTGGGACAGAAGACCGGGGCAGAGCCGTGGAAGGCGGCGGGAGGACGTCCCCTCCCGCTCGCCGGGGTAACGATCGAGAGGCTCCCGAGCCTCATAGGTCATTACCGCCGGAAAGCCGACCGCCATCTCTAAACAACGGTATAACCACGCAAAGTCTGCCAATGTAGGGGTACGTCACTTTGCGGTAAGTGGTTAATAAAAATATATTTTTACCCCTAATATGTGTTCAGTTTTAAAGGGATGAAGTGGCAATCCTACTCACCTCCCCTCCAGGAACGCAATGTCCGTGAGCTCCCTTAGCTGGTGCAGTCGTCTTTGCCCAATCTTCTTTTGAGTTCTTCTGCCATTTTGGACTGGCTGTGTCGGAATGATGCAACAAACAGGCAAATGAGAATCCTTTATTGCAGATGAGACATAGTGGGGGAGATTTATTAAAGCTGATGCACACAGAATCTGTTCATAGTAAACAATCCGCTTCCAGGTTTTATTGCCAAAGCTTAATTGAACAAGCTGAAGTTAGAAGCTGATTGGTTACTATGAAAAGCTGCGCCAGATTCTGTGTGCTACAGTTTTAGTAAATATCCCCCATTATGTTTCTTCTGAATAAAAGAGCCTGCCTGTTGGCACATTTTTAGTTTTTATGTAAAAGTTCTATTTTAATTTTAAATATAGCAAAAAAAAAATCAGCTGGCATAAAGACAAAGCTTTTACAAGCTGACTAATAGTTTTAATGGCTTTCTGCTCTCTGCAATAATTAACATAACCCCAGTGTGAGTCTGTAAAAATGGTTTAGCCTTTGTGTGGCCTTCCGAATGCACCTACCCTCGCTTCTCTTTCTTCCAAGCTCAGGATATCCCCATGGACTTGAGGACCACTTCGTCTCTTCTTTGCTTCTACTGACAGCTGAAAAGCAGAAAAAACACCACACGTTTATATCGGTGTACACTACCTACAGTAGGGAAAATAATTATTTGATCCCCCTGCAGATTTTGTAAGTTTGCCCACTTACAAAGACATGAAGGGTCTATAATTTTTATCATATATTTTAAATGATAGAGACAGAATATCAACCAAAAATCAAGAAAAAAACACATACAACAAATGCTATAAATAAGTTTCAGTTCAGTGAGTAAAATAAGTATTTGATCCCCAAGCAAAACATGACTTAGTGCTTGGTGGAGAAACCCTTGTTGACAATCACAGAAGTAAGACGTTTCTTGTAGTTGGTTACCAGGTTTGCACACATCTCAGGAGGGATTTTGGTCCACTCTTCTTTACAGATCTTCTCTAAATTCTTATGGTTTCTTGGCTGTCTCTTGGCAACTCAAAGTTTCAGTTCCCTCCATTAAATTTCTATAGTATTAAGGTCTGGAGATTGGCTAGGCCATTCCAAGACCCAAATGTGCTTCTTCTTGAGACACTTCTTTGTTGCCTTGGCGGTATGTTTTGGGTCATTGTCTGTCTAGAAAACCCATCCATGACCCATCTTCTGTGTTCTTGCTGTGGTAAGAAGGTTCTCATCCAAGATTTTACAATACATGGTCCCGTCCATTGGCCCCTCAATGCATCAAAGTTGGCCTGCACCTTTAGCAGAGAAACAGCCACAAAGCATAATGTTTCCACCCCTGTGCTTGACTGTAGAGATGGTGTTGTTAGGGTCACAGCAATTTTCTTCCTCCAAACACGGCGAGTGGAGTTAATGCCAAAGAGCTTAATTTTGGTCTCATCTGACCACAGCACTTTCTCCCAATCCTTCTCTGAATCATTTAGATGCTCATTGGCATGACAGTACATGTGCCTTCTTGAGGAGGGGGACTCACCATGTTTGGAGGAAGGAAAATGCCAACTATGACTCTAAGAACACCATCCCTACAGTCAAGCACGGAGGTGGAAACATTATGCTTTGGGGCTGTTTCTCTGCTAAAGGTACAGGCCGACTATGCTGCATTGAGGGCCCAATGGACGGGGCCATGTATTGTAAAATCTTGGATAAGAACCTTCTTCCCTCAGCTAGAACACTGAAGATGGGTCGTGGATGGGTATTCCAGCATAATAATGACCCAAAACATACCACCAAGGCAACAAAGGAGTGGCTCAAGAAGATTACTTTTACAAGCGGGTGGCTGGTGATCCCAGGTGTAATATACAAAGAAAAAGAAATTGACTTGAATTGAACAATATATATCAAACAGTCTAAAGAAATGTGGGAAATGTTACAAATCAAGTAACATTAAAATCATGTAATTTACAGTATATTACCTTAATTATACAAAGCCTTTTGGCTTTGATGGCCTTACTGCATTACAACTTTAAAGATGAACTATAAGCAAAACTTTTTTTTTTTCATTTTGGATCAAGTAAGGGAGGGTAATAACCCCTGTCAGTTTTTTTTTTTTTTTTTTACCATCTGTGTCTCATTGTGGAGATTTCCCTTCACTTCCTGTCCCATAACCAAACAGGAAGTGAGAGGAGATCCCTGCAAATTAAAGGAATTCTTTGGGGACCCCCAGGTCACCAGAACTAGTGTCCCCGTTAGAAGATTTCCGCTGTTTTACTTTTCTGTAGACAACCGAAAATTTGGGATTTTCTTTTACTTTCAATGATAATGGTAAACATGACATATAGAGAGGGTGAATATTTTTAACAGGGGCACAGACAGCTATAAAAACTGACAGGGAATAATCCATGGGGTACCAACAATGTGCTGACATTCCCTTTCAGCTGAATGGACAAATAGGTGAAGAACTAGAGCTACTTACTGGTGTCATCTTTTCTGTTTTATGTTTGCCTCCACCATCTGAAACAGAAGATTACTTTAAAAAGGACAAGCTACAGAACGTGAAGTCAAATCATAATGGCTTGACTAATATCTCCCCAGGACTTCCCATTAAAACCCAACTTTAGTTTCCTTAACACCAATTAGATACACTTATGGTGCAGTCGGAAAAAAACATCTTCCTTTCACCTACTTTTCCTGAGCAGGTAAGGCTAAACTCCAGGAAACCTAAAAATTCTACCATGCAGTGTGGGTCAGGGCCAGTGCAATGCAAGGATTATCGTCTACTTGAAGATGCATTTTGATGCCCCGAATCTTTAGTGAGGTGCCCGGAATCCCAGAGTGCCCCTCTTTGGCAGCCAGCATTGCATTCAAGTTTGGGGCAAGTGTGCCAAGTAGGGGGGGGGGGTAGAAGGATTCTGTATGTGGTAGGGGGTGCTTTGGAAGGGGAGGTGAGGGGAGAGGAGGATTAGACATACCCCCCCCCAACACAAGTTCTCTCCACTCCCAAAGTGCCCCCTCCCAAATCTCTGCAAATATTATTTTCTTCTTTGCAAACTTGCCCCCTTCACCTGCAAGTCTCATGTATATTGCAATCAGTACAGACCTCAGCGCAGCACAGGGCATGAAGAGCTGTGTCCATCTTCCTCCCCCCTCCTCCTGTCTGTGTATATTGTATAGGAGAACAGCACAGCCTAGAAGAAGGGGAAGAGGGGCTTTAGTTTGCTCTGCACTGTGTGCTTACTGTGCGTGCTAGAATGAGGCAGTGGAGGGGGGGGGGGGGGATGCTGGCTGCCATGTGGCAGGTGTGAAAAAAATACTTTAAATTAAGAATGCTTTCAGAAATATAAGAGCCGGTTCACACTACCGCAACCTCTAAGTCTCCTCATAAGGGGCGACTTGTTAGCCCGACTTTCAGCGCGACATATAGGTGTGATAGGAGTGGAACCCTATGCCTGCAAATAATTTCATTAGCGCAGGCATAGGGTTCCGCTACTTTCACACCTATATGTGTGTATGTGTATATATACATATATGTGTGTGTGTATATATACCCCTACACAGAAGTGCCAAGTATCAGTGTCCACCAGTGTCACGTATCAGTGTCCACCAGTGCCACTCACACAGACCAGGCAGAGATAATGGTATATAGGAACTGTAGGCATGGCTGCAATGTGGGGAATACATGGTTAATTTTCCGTCTTCCTGGAAAGTCGGATCACAAGTCACTTCAAATAAGATAAGGAGGCGACTCCCATTGAAGTCTATGGGACAAGTCGGATACAAGTGGCCTCAAAGTAGTACAGAACCCTTTTCTAAAGTCGGAGTGACTTCAGTAGTGCCAATTAAGATGGCACTCATTGATTAACATTGCTTTTGATATGTCAAGCGACTTGGGGCGACTTGAGGGCACACAAGTCACCTCACAAGTCGCGGCAGTGTGAATGGACTCTTAGTGTTAATATTTTATATTTATTAATGAATAGAAAAATAATGGAAAGTGAATGAACAGAAATCCAAATCAAATTAATATTTGGTGTGATCACCCTTTGCCTTCAAACCAGCATGAATTCTTCTAGGTACACTTGCACACAGTTCTGGAAGGAACTCAGCAGGTAGGTTGTTCCAAACATCTTGGGGAGCTAACCACAGATCTTCTGTAATGTCAGCTGCCTCAAATCCTTCTGTCTCTTCATGCAATCCCAGACAGACTTGATGATGTTGAGAACAGGGCTCTGCGGGGCCAACCCATCACTTCCAGGACTCCTTGTTCATACACGGATAGTTCTTAATGACATTGGCTGTATGTTTGGGGATCAATGTCCTGCTGCATTTGGGGCCAATCACATGCCTCCCTGATGGTACATCATGATGGGCAAGTACAGTATCTGCTTGTATTTCTCAGCACTGAGGACACCATTGATCCTGACCACATATCCAACTCAATTTGTAGAAATGCAGCCCCAAACTTGCAAGGAACCTCCACCATGCTTTACTGTTGCATGCAGACACTCAATATTGTACCGTTCTCCAGCCCTTTGGAGTATAAACTGCCTCCTGTTACAGCCAAATTTGGACTCATCAGTGCAGAGCATCTACTGACATTTCTTTGCACCCAGTTCCTATGTTTTAAAGAGGAAGTAAACCCTCCTCGGGAAGTTGTACCTATAGGTAAGCCTATATTAAGGCTTACCTATAGGTACTGTAAATATCTCCTAAACATGCACCGTTTAGGAGATATTTACCTTTAATGCAGCCAGTGACGTCACTGGCGCATGCGCTCTGAAGGAACGGCAGATCGTGCCGTTCCTTCAGAGCCCCGTGCCGTAACCGTCGGCTCCCGCGCGCGTGCGCGGGAGTGACGTCACCGCGGCTCCGGCCAATCAGATGGCCGGATGCCGCGATCCCGGAAGACGGGCGACTATACATGTCGCCCGTCATACAGGTAAGCGGACGGCACGGCGGGGGCTCGTTCTAAGGTAAGTATTTCATAATGAGCTAGTATGCGATGCATACTAGCTCATTATGGGTTTCTCTTTCAGGATGTAAAGAAGAGAAAATTTTTTTTTCTCGGTGTACAACCTCTTTAAGTGTTCCTAACAGTTGTATTTTTTTTCATTTCTGAAAGCATTCTTAATTTACAGCATTATTTCACACCAGCCTAAAACCTTTGCACAGTAATATATACTGTATATATTTTTTTTGTGAGTTTCTGAATTATTGCACCAATTGCAGCTAACTGAAAGTTTAGGCTGAATAACCTGTTATCAAACAAATAAGTAATAAAGTGTAAACTTAAATTATATAGTGGCATTCAAACATAAGGGCTCATGCTTATGGGCAGAAAAAAAAATGCTGCATTCAGCAATATTGCATTTTATAGACCTATGCACACAGCGGTATTGTGCGCAGTAATGTTGTGCTTCGTTCAGCCACATAGAATCAAAATGGAAAATTGTGCATCTACGACCAGTACATCTGCTCAATTTAAAGCGGAACTATACTCACCTTGAATCCAGCAATGTGCCGTTCACCAAGGGCCCCACTGGCCGCTCACCTCTTTGGGCGGCCAGCTTCTGGGTCTTGATCTCTGGCCGTGGCCGGTGTCATTGGCTGGACCGAGATGACATCACTCCTGCGCATTCACGTTATTTCTTATAGATCCGGCATTGCGCCGCTTACATTATAGGGGCGGACAGGCAGGTAAGTAGTTTTAATGCAGCATAGACAAAGCATGTATCTTCTGCATATAACATCCAGCCTGTCTTCCCATTTTCATTTTGGAGCCTGACCATGTCCTTCATGTAAGACCCCTTCCTGTCCAGAGTTTTCAGCGCTCTGATACTTTGACTAAATAATTACTCAGGCATGTAAGGCTGTACCCAATTTACTTTTTTTATATATATATTTTTTTTTAAGACAGATTTTGGTGGTACTTAAATCACATCTGGGTTTTATTTTTTTCTATAGAATAGACCAAAAATTTACAAAAAAAACATTAACATCTGTTTCTGCTATAAAAATTTGCAAACAAATCTTTCTTCATAAATTTAGGTCAAATGTTTTCTGCTACATTTACTTGGTAAAAATAACTCAAATTAGTGTATATTATTTAGCCTGTGGGAAAGTTAAGCTGTTAAGCTGGATACACAACTTTTGTGGTTTCGATTTCCTTTAGATTTACTTTTCAGGCAGTGCATGGGCCTGCCCGATTGCATACAAATTGAAAGTGTTTAGGTTTGACCTCATTATTATATGGTTTTAATGAATCTAAAGAAAAAAAAAAAAAAATCTAAAGAAAATTTTATAGTGTGTATCCAGCTTTAGTCTACATGCTATGGACGAGTATATATTTGAAATTTATCAGTCCTGATGTACTGACTGCCCATCTCATCTTGCTAAAAATGCCAGAACTGTACAAATACTGCCAAAATGATCCCTTTTTGGAAAGTATAGTAAGTCCAAGGTATTTAGTAAGAGCTCAGTGAAGACGTCAACGACGAAACTAGTTGGGCGGGACTAGGACGTTGGGAGACACTGCGCATGTCAATCTCTTTCTGACGGCCAGGGATGCAGCAGCCAGAGATGGATTATTTACACAAGTTTTAGCCATATTGTTTCTACGAAACTGTACCTATGCCAGATTCCTTAGTGTTAGGATGACACTTATCAAATGGGAGTTACATTTTATTTAATAAAAGTCTTTTATATTGTACAGAATCACGCTATGTTGGCTTTTTACTTTCTCCTGCACATATGATATACCCCTGTCTGAGGTCATATGGATGTCTGTCTGAGGAGGATTCAGTGAAGTAGGACATCAACTTGTACATTCTAAATAGCTTTACTGCTGGTTTATAAACTTACCAGCTACTCCATCCGGTGAGTTAGTTTGGGGAGACTGGTGGAAGCAGCACAAAGGGTGCTTCACAGCTGACACTTTCTGCACATTTTTTCTGTTGCACCTTATTGGACTCTTTCTTGGGACTTCTTTTTTACTAATGATCTGCAATTTTATATTTTTTATAATATTTATGATTTTAGCTATATGATTTAGCATTCATGCAGTGATCAATTTTTCAGCATATTTGCACTAGTATTTATGGATTGTTACAAATTTTATTCAGTGTATTTATATACGGTCACAGTATTTTTTTTTAATTTGTTAGCACATATTAGAGTACTAAAAATCAGCATAGTTTGCACATTCAATTTAAGATATGTATGCGTGTTGTCACCATATAGGATGATCACACACACACATGTAGATATGTATATTTATTTATGAAATCAGCACTGTGCACTTTTGTATGTATTATTATTGAATTCCTACATCGATTAGGCACTTATCACAATATTGAAGTTTAGCACTTTTTACACCGATTTTTGTTTCTTATTTAGTAAGAGACATCGTTAATTTCTTTGTAGTTTTTTGGAAAATTAAGTAAAAAAAAAAAAAAAAAAAAAATTAAAAAAGGTTCTAACAAAATATCACAACAAGCAGTAAGTAGACGCTTTTAGAATTACACGCCAAAAAACAAACATTCTGCTACTCCTGAGTATGGGGATACCCATGTGAGACACTTTGCACTCTAACCACACACAGGGACCCAAAACCCAAGGAGCACCTTCAAGCTTGCATAGGACGTGAATTACACATCTAAATTTCATGACTATCTCATTTTTGGAGGCTGTGGAGCAACAGGACAAAAGAAACACACGCAAAAGAAAAACATTTTGGGCTGTTTACTCACCAAAAGGTATTTTTTTTTTATTTCTTCCTGCCCGCGCTATAGTCAAAAGACAGCTACAGCGTGCCAATCACAATAGCCCTTTACCATGTGATCACCTGTGTTCAATCACAGCTACTCACAGACTTGCTGGTTATCGTTATTCCTTTCCTCACCACACTGTGTGTGTGAGCAAAGGAGAGTCGATAACTGGCAAGTCTGACAGGGCACAGTGAATACATGGTTTACACTGATAATCAGGGCACTGATCAGGCAAGAAGAAAAAATACCTATTTGCAAAATTTTATGACAGATGATACTAAGATAAAGGCCCCCCCCCCCCCCCCAAAATTTTCAGGTCGTTTTTCGTAAAAACAAAAAAATCCAGTGGTGATTAAATACCAGAAAAAGAAAGCTCGGTCTCCAAAAAAAATATGTCGTATGGGTACAGTGTTGCATGACAGCGTTGCAATTGACAAAAGTGTGACAGCGCTGAAAGTGGCAAATTGGCCTGGGCAGGAAGGGGGTGCAAGTGTCCAGTTAAGTAATTGAGAGGCATAGTGAGTATTTTCTCATTTTTTTTGCCATAAAGTTTTGGAAAATGCAGCAAGAAAACAAGATTTTTACAAAAAGTTGTAATTTAAAAAAGACATTTCATATTTTATAACACAGCATGATCATACTTGGAATTTCCCCCCAAAACACACATTCCGCTACTCTACTCCTCTCAAGTATGGGGATACCATGTGTGAGAATTTTTCAATGTTTCAACTGATTATGTACCGAACATAGCTTCTTGTCTGTCACAAAAATCAACGAATACTGTGTACTGTAATGCTTCCTCTGTACGAGTGGTCAGGAAGTATATAGCTTAGTGGAACATTATCTGTGGCCTCACCTCAGCTTAGCCTACTAAGTGGTTACCTGCCATGCTAAGCGGCCAGGAAGTACAGGAGACTGAAAAAGGGGGAACAAAAGAGCTCCTGTGGTTCCAGGAGTGCAGTTGTCTGCAGGGGATAGCTGGGACTGGTGCCTGGCAGGAACGTAGTCTGCAGGACAAGCAGATATGTCAGGTCAGGTCAGGTGGCAGACAGAAGTTTGGTCAATAAACAGGCTAGGGTCAATACAGACGACAGATAGAGGCAACACTGCACTGGTGTACTGGTGATCGGGAACATTGTTGCTGGCTGCACTTGTCTTGTTACACTGTCATTAGCTCGGCAGCAATCAGGAACACTGACTGGCTTACACTGGTCTGGTGGTGATCAGGAACACTATTGATAGGTGCACTGGTGTGGTAGCAATTAGGAACACTAGGGGAGATTTACTAACACTGGAAAGTGCAAAACCTGGTGCAGCTGTACATAGAAACCAATCAGCTTCCAGGTTTTATTGTCAAAGTTTAAATGAACATGCTGTATGTTGAAGTTAGAAGCGGATTGACTACCATGCACAGCTGCATGAGATTTTGCACTCTCTAGGATTTAGCAAATCAATTCCACTGTGGCTGGCCTACACTGGTCTGGGGACACTGGGACTGGCATGGCTAGCAATCAGGAACACAGTTGCTCACGTACACTGGTATGGAGGCAATCAGGAACACGGTTACTGGCTTACACTGCTCTTGTGACACTTGGGACTGGTGTGGAGGTGATCAGGAACACTTGCTCGCTTACACTGGTCTGGTGTGATTAGTGATCAGAGACACTGGCTGGCTGCATTGGCATACAGTGATATCAGAGCAGCCAGCCATTGTACCTGATCACTAACCACAGCAGTACAATGTCACTATAGTGACACTGCACTGCTCTGATTTTTTGTTTCCCCCACACACTGAGTGTTTCCTACAGAGCCTATCACTGTAGGAGAAAACAGAGCAGGAGGTTGCAACAGCCTTTGTTTACAAGTGTGACCACTGTGACTGGTTACAACAACTGCATGGTACAGGGCCAAATTCATTTATTACAGCCGGACACTAATACTTTGTTAATATAACTTTTTATTTATTTTTTTAATTGGTTTTTAAGAGGCATAGTATTTTTGGTTTAAATAGCCTTTATTCAAAAAAATTCAGCAAAACAAAGAACATGAAGAAGTGAGGTATCAACATTAATAACATTTAACATCACGACCTAGAACAGAAGTAATCCAAAATAATGCAATTGCCAAGAAGGATCAAATAGTTGCAAAACCCCCAAAAGGAGGAAAAACAAGCAGAAAGGGAAGGGGGGTGAAAGGGAAGAAGCCCAGGCCTAGCATGGTGTCCAAAGTCCAAAAAAAAGAAAGGAGGAAAAAAAAAACAAAACAAAAAAAATACCACAGCAGAAAAGTGGTCTGTCAGTCGACCAGTGGGTGGCAAACTGTGGCCACAGGACGGATGCAGCTCTTTTCTTGCCTTTATCTGGCTCTTGGGGGACACTATTCCTCCCTCTGACACCAACAATGGGGTATTATTTCCCCCATTGGCACTAATAATGAAGCAAATATCTTTCCTCTGACATCATTGATGGGGCATTATTCATTCCACGAACATCAAAGATGGGGCACTATTGCTCCCGCTGACACCAACATTGGGGCGTTATTCTCCCCACTGACACCAATGATTGGGGCACTATTCCTCCCACTTATACCTATTCATATGGCTAACCACAGGGGTGCTGGGTAATTTTTTTTACACCTACTGAACACCAAGCCTGAGGCAATATCTACTCCCACTGGCCACAGTCTGGCCCCACTACAGTTTGGAGGACAGTAAACCGGCCCTTTGTTTAGAAAGTTGGAGACCCCTGAATTACATGTAGGGATTAACCTTTTCTCTCAGTGATTCCTGGGTCCAACCTAAGGCCAAGAAGGGTATACTGAGACGCTGCCTTATGGCAGCAAGTGTGGCCATCTGCCAACATTGGAAAACAACCTTAGAATAGGCCCAGATTCTCAATGGCAATGGAGATCCTAGTGATAGAGTAGCAGATAGTAATGATCCCGGGAAAATATATACAGTATAACATTGACCTGTTGGAGGGTTTATTGAAATTCTGATAGCTTCAGCACTCTTATCGTGAGCATACACCTTTCCTTTTAAAGCAGCATAGTATTTTTTGTGATAGGGAATGGGTCACAGCTGATATTCAGCATACAACAGAGAAAGGTGTAGGTGCCTGTCCCCACTGTGTACTGAAGAACTGCAGGGACCACAACAAATGGGGGGGGGGGGGATTAAAACAGAAAGTGTTTTTATAGGTGTGGAAATGCAAATAATAAATATTCATCCTGCAAAGAGACCTTTCCCCGCTGGGGACACAAAAAATTTTGCAAAGGCATTTCTAACGTTCATGGCATAGTTAGTGGGCTGCAAGTCCATGACAGGCACATCTTGAGCAGTGTTCCTTGGCACAGGGTATGAAGATCTTCTCTCCCGTTCCAGGACAAAATTGTACAGCACACAGCAAGCCTGTACTACTTTAATGGCATTCTCCACATCCAGCTGTATTTCAGACCGGAGAATACGCCATTTAGAGGTGCAGACTTCAAAGGCGCAGTCCACCACCTGACGGGCTTTGTTCAGACGGTAGTTGAAGGTCCTTTCCTTAGGGGCAAGTTCATTCCCACTGTAGGGGCACATTAGGTTCTCCGTCAGTCCAAAGGTCTCATCTGCCACAATCACATGTGGGAGATTTGGCTCTGTTGTACAAGGCAGAGGCTTCTTAGGTGGGATCTTTAGGCATCCCTCATACAGGCTACGTCCCATTGTGGACTCCCTGAATATATTGGAATTGTCTGCATTCCCATAAGCCCCAACATCAATGCCAATAAAACGATAGTAGGCATCCACCAAACCCAGGATGACAATCGGGACATTTTTTGAATGCTTTGACCCAACGTTTGGGGGCATCTTCATTCTAACATGTCTGCAACCCAGGGCTCCGATACAGTTGGGAAACTCTGTCAACATCCAGAACTCATCTTCCACGTCTTTCCATAGTTGCTTTTTAGGCTTTGGCATCACGACCAGATGCAGCTCCTCCCACAACGCCTGGCAAGTTTCATGGGTCACCTTGGCCACTGTACTCACACCCAGCTGAAAATAGTGGTGGAGCGATGCAAAGGACTGTCCTGTTGCCAGAAATCTGAAACATCAAATGCAATGCAAAAAACTTAAATAGCAATATATTTATTGTAATACATACACACACCTCAACTGAATCCCAAAAAAGTGTGGAGATTGCTACTATTTTGGAGGTGGTTTCCTAAATCCAGCAATATTGTGAAAAGGAAATCTAAAAGGTGAATGACTGCTATAGGCAACTGTATCTAAACCATTGACAATCTTGCCTTGTTTTATTTAAATATGTAATATCTTATATGCTGTCCCATTGGGAAAAATTAACCAAGAATATATAGAGTAGCTGAAACCCTGAATGTTGCCTATCCCTGGTATATATACTGCATGGTTTTTGTATAGTATAGATATAGGGGGGAAATATATAGGAGGTTATTTATTGCTCCAATTGCCTATTGCCCAAACAACCAGTCAGAATCAGACTCTCATGTTCTTCTATGCAGCATGGAGAATGAAAGCTAGGAGCTGATAGGTTGTTACAGGCAAATAATGGAACTGTTCAGATTCCCTAATGTCTATATACTGAACAGAAAGTTTTTTTTTTTTTTTTTTTAATTAAAATTAGAAAATACATAAATCTATATATTATATATAGATTTTTGTAAGAACTTACCTTAAAATAATTTTCTCTGAAGTCCATTGACAGACGTAGCAGCAATGCTCCTTTACCCTTGGGTTATGCGCCATCTACAGGAGTAGACTAGGCAGTGAAAAAAAAAAAAAAAAAAAAAAAAAAAAAGAAGAAAAACACTGACAAGCCTATAGGGGCTGTCTTTCTCGGCATAACCACCCCCCCCCCCCCCCGCCACACACACACTGTGCTCTCAAATCAGTTTCATAGCAAGCAGTAAAAAGAAAACACAAACCATCCCAATTATGGAGGGGCCGGTGCTGCGTCTGTCAATGGACTCTAGAGAAAAGGATTCTTTACGGTAAGTTCTTACAAAAATCCAGTTTTCTCTATCGTCCATTGATAGACGCAGCAGCAATGCTTCTTTACCCTTGGGACATCCCAAAGCAGTATAGGCATGAGGGGTGGGAAGAACGCAACCAAAAAAAAAAAAAAACAGTTAACGTTATTTCCAAGGCTAAAAATGGTAGCCAACTGGGTAAGAAAAAAGCTCAACCAGTAACAGGAGCTTACCCACAAACAAAGTTTGACCCCTTAAAGACAAAAAAAAAAACCTTGCGGCCAAAAGGAGGCATCAGAAGATGCCAATCAATCAATCAATCTTGTAAAATTTTTGTAAAAGTATGCATGGACGACCAAGTCGCCGCCTTACACACTTAACCAACAGATGCCTGATGATGAAAGGCCCAAGAGGCACTCAGCGCTCTAGTAGAATGCACTTTCACAGGGAAAGGAGGTACCTGAACCTTCAATGAATAAGCCTGAACAACCGTCTGCTGACTCCATCTGGATTTGGTCGCAGCAGACGCAGCCAAACCCTTACGAGATCCCTCAGTAAGGACAAAAAGAATCTGAATTCCTAATCTTAGAATTAAAAAAACAAAAAAAACAAAAACAAAACAAAACAAAAAACATAACAAAAAAAAAAACCTCAGACCGAAGTCTGAGCAGGAAACCTAGGTCCTACTCCTTTACCAGGCAGCAAGAAACTGATTTGAGAGCACAGTGTGTGGGGGGGTTATGCCGAGAAGGACAGCCCCTATAGGCGCGTCAGTGATATTTTTTTTCACTGCCTAGTCTACTCCTGTAAATAGCGCATAACCCAAAGGTAAAGAAGCATTGCTACTGCGTCTGTCAATGGACAATAAAAAAAAAAAAAAAATGAGATATATTATTTATATACATTTTATAACTTACACACTAATATATTATATATATATATATATATATATATATATATATATATATATATATATATATATATATATATATATATATATATATATATATATATATATATATGTGTGTGTGTAAGTTATATTACACACACACACAAATAAATAAGCACAGAAATCAGCCAAAACATTATGACCACTGACGGGTAAAGTGAATAATGATGATAACCTCATTAATGAAAAGTGGGTGAGATATTAGGCAGCAAGTGAACATGTTGTTCTTGAAGTTGGTGTGTTGAAAGCAGGACAAATGAGGCAAGTGTAAGGATTTGAGCACCTTGGGCTACAAGCAACTTGTAAGGGTTTGACAACTGGGTCAGAGCATCTCCCAAACTGAAGCTCTTGTGGGATGTCCCCAGTCTGCAGTGGTCAGGACCAACCAAAAGTGGTCCAAGGAAAGAAAAAAAAACTGGCAACAAGGTTATGGTTGGTTATGTTTCGTTGATGCACATGGGAAGCGAAGGCTGGCCTGAGTAGTCTAATCCAACTGAGATGCTAATGTAGTTCAAACTGATGAAAGAGTTCATGCTGGTTCTGATAGAAAGGTGTCAGAACACACAAAGCATCGCAGGTTGTTGTTTATAGGGCTGTGCAGCCGTGAACCAATCGGAGTGCTCATGCTGATTTGTGTCCACAGCCAAAAAGTGACACATGATCATCAAAACTGGACCACAGAGCAATGGAAGAAGGTGGTCTTGTCTGATGAATTCAAGAATGGTACAGCATGTATTCTTCATATCGCAGTCCAAATGAGTATCTGTGGGATGTGCTGGAACAACATGTCCAATCAATGGAAGTCTCACCATGTAACTTACAGGACTGAAAGGCTTGGTTCCAGATACCTCAACATACCTTCAGAGGTCTAGTGGCATCCATGCCTGACAGGTTCTGGTGAGTGGTCATAACATTATAGCAGATCTGTCTGTATACACACTATATGCTATACCTTACAATACAGTATACTGTGCAACTATACGCTATCAACACATGAAGGATACATACAGTTTACATTCACGCTATGATCAGAACCTACCTGAGTGTGACCAATAGTCGCTCTTCAGCAGGCACGCTCCTCCATATGTTGGTACCCGAACGGGAA
This sequence comes from Pelophylax lessonae, assembly GCF_965119305.1. NCBI lineage: Eukaryota > Metazoa > Chordata > Amphibia > Anura > Ranidae > Pelophylax > Pelophylax lessonae. The sequence goes on along the minus strand of NC_138779.1, from coordinate 37,129,140 downwards.
AGTCGTGGTCGCAGGATCTCAAGCAGTGCATCAAAAGTGGAGACAGACATCTGGGTGAAGTTAAAAAACTTTTTGGGATATTTGCGAAGGTCTCTGTATATTGTGTCAAATAGAGTATTTGTCAGCCGTTGCGATGTCAAAGGATGTGCCCGATAACGACGCCTGGATCTTTTCTCCTCCAACTCCCTCAACCTTCTTCTCCTCAACACCACCAGCAAAAGAGCTACATCAATTAGACTGTCAATGGGATCCCCAAAACCTGCCAAAGCAAAATACTCAGAATAAAGCCAGCGTGCACACCTCTGTCAGGAGCAGGGAGCTCTTCAAAGAATAAAAGCGCCAAATCTACATGCTGTAAGAAAAAAAAAAAAAAGTCTACGAGCAAAAAAAAAAAAAAAAAAAAAAATAGTAATAGCATTTTGGGGTTTGACAACTGAGCTAGTGGAAGAAGAGTTTTACAGACGTCTGCAAGTCCCTTCCGAAGCACATTACAAACCATTACGTGCATTTTACTTGGGTCTTGCTTAGAGGGCAGCATTTTATTATGCCCATGTGCTTGAGCCCTAAAAAGGATAACATACTTCACATCGACATTTTAATCAATATATTAAAAAAGCAACATTTACTTGCACTTCGGTGAGCAGGTTGCGTTCCTTCATTGTGGTTATTTCTACCTGGCTCAGGTTCTTCTTGTTTCACAATCACAGGGACTATGGGATAAACACAATGCCATGATTAGGACCCAAATCTCCCATTTATTTCTAGACATTAGGGGTCCAAAAGAGTGGATTTTCCATGAAGAAAAGTAGTGAGTTTTGCCATTGTGAGCCTTATAAATCAATCTGCTTAAAGTGATTGTAAAGTCTCTTTTTTTTTTTTTTAGTATAAAAATAAAAAAACAAACATGTTATACTTGCATGCTCTGTGTAATGTTTTTGCACATTGATAAATAAGTGTAAATTTCCACGCCAATAAATGATGAAAAAATTATTTGAAAAGACCAGCTGCTGCACATAGGAATCATAGACAAAATCCCCACATAACATTCAGTGACAATATGTGCTGCGCTAGAAGATATGATTAGATGGTATGAAGTGACATAGTGCAAAAATTATATAAATAAATAGTGACTGATATCTTATATTATGGGTATTATCCAATATATAAAAATAATCAAGTCCATGCAGAAATAAAACTATATCCAAAATCCACTGTGAAGTGATGTAGTGAATAAAAAGTACAATTCAAAATTCAAAAAAGCCACAAGAAATCCCAGTAGTAGATACATCCACAAGGTATCTTGATAGATAAAACCACCAGCGTGCAGATCACGGTGTGATTTAAGAGGTTAGCAGCTTACCAAATTGAGTGGGTCACTCAAATCAAGCTTTAAAAGCGGAGTTCCGGGCACAGATGTCATTTTTTAATGAACACACCCCCGGGACAGTCAGGGCTAGCACATTCCACAATGGCTAGCCTCTGATCTGTCCCGGTTCGCACTTACCTTTTAGAAGAAATACTTACTTATAAAATTTCTTCCACAGCGTTTCCATCTTTCTTGTGGGCAGCTGAAGCCGGCGCGGTCCTCTTCTGCGTCTTCTTCCGCGTCTTCTTCTCCCAGAATGCGCCGCACCGGCCCCTTTCGTCACTTCCGGTGCGACGCCGCATTCCTAAACAGCTTCTGGGCATGCCCAGAAGCTGTTTAGCAGGGGAATGCGGCGTCGCCCGGAAGTGACGAGCGGGGCCGGTGACGTCGCATTGATTCCTGGGAGCGATGACGTTTAGCTCCCAGGAATCATCGCAGCGCAGGAAGTGACAGGGTGAGCCGCGGCTCCGAGGGAGGAAGTACCCTGAGGTGAGTATTTACGATCGTCAATTACAAGGTGAGTTTTTAAAAAAAAAAAAAAATCTAACTATCCAATTCCTTTTCAGGTTAGGCTGAACTAGCGGACGGGCACAAAAAAAAAAAAAAAAAAAGTTTTTGTGCCCGGAACTCCGCTTAAAAAGAAGCTTTAAGGTTGAAATACCAAATATGGCCACAGGGTGTCACCTCACCGACTCAGAGTAGGAATCCATATAATGCATATAAGAGAGATAACAACAGGGACATAGCGTAATTCCGTAAATAATTCTCGTTTATTGAAAAAAAATGGTATCAAACTCACGTTAGACGAGTATCGAGAGCATACAATTTAGTAAAGCAACACCTCGGAGGGAGCGAACATCTCCTGCGGTATGGAACCACGAGCAAGCCGGCTGTTGGGGGCGTGGTATCGTCACGTCCGACTCACCCGACCGGTTTCGTCATACGCTTGACGTCATCAGGGGCGTGCTGCTAACCTCTTTAATCACACGGTGATCTGCACGCTGGTGGTTTTATCGATCAAGATACCTTGTGGATGTAACTACTACTGGGATTTCTTGTGGCTTTTTTGAATTTTACTTTTTATTCACTACATCACTTCACAGTGGATTTTGGATATAGTTTTTTTTCTGCATGGACTTGATTATTTTTATATATTGGATAATACCCATAATATATCAGTCACTACTTATTTATTTATATAATTTTTGCACTATGTCACTTTATACCATCTAATCATATCTTCTAGCGCAGCACATATTGTCACTGAATGTTTTTGCACAGAGCAGCCCAGATCCTTCTCTTCGGCTCTCCTGGCCCCTCCCTCCTGCTGATTGCCCCCACAGCAAGCAGCTTGCTATGGGGGCACCTGAGCCGAGCCGCAGCTCCCTGTGTCCATTCCGACACGGAGCCACGGCCCGGCTCCCTTTCTCTCCTAATTGGCTCACTGAATTTGATTGACAGCAGTGGGAGCCAAAAAGGTGCGGTGCTACCATCTCAGCCAATGAGTCTCAGGCAGCCGAGATGAGCTCAGGTAAATATTAGAGGGACTGATGCACACAGAAATTTTTTTTTCTCTTAATGCATAGAATGCACTAAAATAAAAAACCTCCTGATTTTAAAACCACTTTAAGTACATAAGAGTAGGTGTAAATCCCAAACTGAAAGATTTTTCTTACTAAAAGCACTGCATACCATAAACAAATGTACATCACGATACTGTGGTCGCCTTTTTTATTTGGTTTTGCATTTCAGCGCTGCTGCTGCTGATTGCTTGACTCTTTTAGCCACTTCCTGTCAATATGCACTCTCGCAGCCTCAGCTGCACATTATTGGTCTAGACCAGCTTCCTAAAAATGACAACAATGGGCCCCTGCTTGCACAATGTGCGTCAGTATGGCCATTTGTAGTCTCCACCGAACATGCATGTGACAGTGACAGCACAGAAGCATGACTGGGAGACCGTTATCCACCAAAACAAGTGCCTGAAAAAAAGACCGTCCTGACAGGATCACCAGTGGAAGCTGCACACTTATGCCTCGTACACACGCAACGATTATCGGCCAACCGATCGGCCGTCTTTTGTCCAGTGTTGTTGTGTTGGTTGAAATGTGCTCTAGACTGCACACGAATTTTCTCGGCCAACAAAAACCAACTTCAGAAGTGAGTGATGTCATGTGCTGGTTTACTTTCCGTGTGTTTTTTCTTCTCTGAGCATGCCCAGTCTTTCTCATCAGATTTTTGTCTGCCGAAATCTGTACTGACCGACGGAAAAAAAATCGGCCGTTCTGTTGACGGCCAACAAAAATTTTATAGCCTGCACACCAGATTTTGTTTGGCCGAAAAGTCGGAGTCGGTTGTCGAAAACATCATACTAACAAGCCGAAAATCGGCCGATCGGACGTTGGCAGAAAATTCACGGCCAACTATCGATGCGTGTGTACGAGGCTTTAGATTGACTGAACACACATTTTGAAACTACAAACACGTTTAGGCTTATATAGGATTGTCAAATTTTGGTCTACTTCACAGCATGCAAAAGGTTCTAAAGCTAAAATTATTACTCAGAGGACATTATTAAGACATCTAGGGGTTTACTAAAACTGGAGAGTGCAAAATCTGGTGCAGCTCTGCATAGAAACCAGTATCCATGTTTTTGTCAATGTTTAATTGAACAAGGTGAAGTTAGAAGCCGATTGGCGACCATGCACAGCTTCACTAGAGTTTGCAGTCTGCAGTTTCAGAAAATCAACCTCAAAGGTCCGGTTCATACTGGTGCGACATGCGCTCTGACTTTGAGAGCACAAGTCGCAGGACATGTAAAAAAACAAAGATTCCCTATGAGAGCCGTCTTAACTGGTCCGACTAGTGTCGACCCTACTATGGAAAGGGTTCCTGTACTACTTTGGTCCGACTTCGGTGCGATTTCAGCCCATAGAAGTGAATGGAAGTCGCATCCAAGTTGGATCACCATCTTAACTGATCTGATATGTGCTTCAAGGTAAAGTGTGTGCAATGTTAGCAATGCAAAAAAAAAAAAAAAAAAAGCATTGGGATCCCAGCCTCCAAATCCATACCAGGCCCTTATCCGAGAATGCATCCCGACAGTTCAGGAAACGGGACTGGCGAGCAGACGTCCTTCCCTTTAAGATCCCCACCACTCATAATACCAGTGCTTCCAATGCCAGGCAGTGGCGACGGACTCAACCGTCTGCATCCGGACCATAGCCTTTGGGGCAAGGTCAGAAAAAAAGCCCTGGACCCAGAGATCAGCCAAGTCTTCCTCTAAGCCCCCTCAGTGAAGGGGCGCCCACGCAGTGAACTCCTGCAGTTCTTAGGGGCATAGGTGGAGTTAATTCAAGACAACTGGGTTGTCTGCACCATTTCACAGGGATACAAGCTGGAATTTTGGGTGTTCCAGCATCCTTGGTTTGGGAGGTCAAGTATACCAACAGATCCCCTAAATGAAAGATCTCTCTTTCAGGCGTTGGACCAGCTGAGAGCTCAGAGGGTGATAACCGAGGTTCCAGAAAACGAAAAGGTTCAAGGGTTTTTACGCAAACCTATTCATAATCCCCAAACCAAACGAGGATGCGAGACCTATTTTGGATCTCAAGGCGCGGAATCAGTTTCTGAACATTCCTTCTTTCCGCATGGAATCAATTTGTTCAGTCGTAGCCTCCCTGCAGGGAGAGGAATTTCTAGCATCCATAGACATTAAGGATGCATATCTTCATGTGCCTATATTTCAGACTCAAGGTTCCTTCGTTTTGCGATTGAAAAACCATAATTTCCCGTTTGTGGCCCTGCACTTCGGGTTGGCCACAGCTCCAAGAGTGTTCACAAAGATCCTAGCTCCAGTATTGGCTGTTCTAAGGTCCCGACGGATATCTGTAATAGGATAGCTGGATGATCCATTACTAATAGATCGATTGTCGTCGGCTCTAAGCCGAAATATTGTTCAGACGGTACAATTTTTGGAACCTCTGGGTTGGATACTAAACTTAGCAAAGTCAGCATTACAGCCAGTCCAGCATCTGGAATACCTGGGGCTTCTTGTCGACATGGTGAAGGCAAAAATATTGTTGCCAGCAAGAAGGGTCTCAGACCTGAGGGGTCAGGTTTGGTCTATAGTAGGGCTGAGATATCTGTGTATACATAATGTAACTGGGGAAGATGGTGTCCACATTCGAGGCAATTCCCTTTGCTCAATTCCATGCCAGACCCTTGCGGAACAACCTTCTGTTTGAGTGGAACAGAAAAATTAAGTCCTTGGACTGGTTCATATCTCTGCTACCAAGAGTACCTCAGAGTCTGAATTGGTGGTTGTTGACCAAAAATCTTTCTTCCAGTGACCTGGAAGGTAGGGACTACAGATGCCAGTGTCTCCAGCTGGAGAGCTGTTCTGGAGGAAGCCACTGTCCAGGGGAAATGGTCTTGGGTAGAGAGTCACCTCCCCTTCAACATTTTGGAAATTCGTGCAGTCGGGCTCAGAAAATTCTGGACGCCCAGAATCACCCACTTTAACCCCCCCCCCCCCACCACCTTTATTCTCATTCCAATTACAAAGAAAAGAAAAAGATGGACTCCCCAGTGACATTGATCTCCAGGGGAAATAGATCAGAGCGATTTTGCCAGCAGGGACACCGAAAACAATACACTTAACACTTTTCTTTACCACGTGACAGAAAGGGAAGATACACTTACTTATATTTTCATGGTCCTCATTGTCTGCTTCCCCCGCATTACCATCAGGTTCTTGCTTAAAAATCCCAGGAACACCTGCGACAGACACAAAAATGATGTCATAGTAGGAAAGGGGAGGTGTCCTAGAGCCTCAAAATAAAAGGACAGTCTTAGAAGGCCCCATTCACATGAGGCAGGCAATTTTAGAGGTTTTTCTTTTCCCTGTGTGTTTTGCCACTTGTAGTACAGGAGCAGAGTCGTGTATTTTTGACCCCATAGACTGTATACGGAAGTGCCTGAAAAACGTATGTAAACGTGTTTTCCAGGTGCTCCCATAAAAGTCTATGGGGTCAAACAGCACCACTCTTCCAAAGAGAGGTCCATGTACTTTAGGCATCAAGCGGCACAGCGATCAGGTGTGAATGCGCCAATTGAAAATAATGGGATTCGTCAACCTGAGCGTTGGCGTGCTTTGGAAATCAAGCAAAAAAATGCTCAGGTGTGAATGAGGGAGAGCAGAATGTGGCGAATGGATTGTGTGCAAGGGGGCATCTTTGATATACCTCTAGGCATGCTTTCTAATCCACGTATGAGATAAGGAGCCATAAGCAAAACTAGCAGGAGGTCAGGAAAACAAAAAGCAAAAAACACAACCTTAGATTATTCATATAAACTAGATTACCAAAAGTATTGAGACGCCTGCCTTTACATGTGCATGAACTTTAATGGCACCCCAGTCTTAGTCCGTAGGGTTCAATATTGAGTTGGCCCACCTTTTGCAGCTGTACCAGCTTCAACTTTTCTGGGAAGGCTGTCCACAAGGTTTAGGAGTGTGTCTATGGGAATGTTTGATTGCTTGCTTGTTACAGAAGCGCATTTGTGAGGTCAAGCACTGATGTAAGACAAGAAGGCCTGGCTCGCAGGCTCCACTCAAATTCATCTCATGGTGTTTTATCGGGTTGAGGTCAGGAACAGTCAAGTTGGGAGCATGAAATTGTCCAAAATGTCTTGGTATGCCATCGTCTTCAGAGTTCCTTCACTGGAACTAAGGGGCCAAGCCCAACCCCTGAAAAACAACCCCACACCAGAATCTCCCTTCACCAAATGATTTTGGACCAGTGCACAAAGCAAGGTCCAAAGACCTGGATGAGTGAGTTTGGGGTGGAGGAACTTAACTGGCCTGCACAGAGTCCTGACCTCAACCCAAAAAAATGCCTTTGGGATGAATTAGAGCAAAGGCCTGCTCAATCAACATTAAATGCCTGACCTCAAAAATTTGCTTTTGGAAGAATGGTCAAACACTCCCATAGACAAACTCCTAAACCTTGTGGACAGCCTTCCCAGGAGAGTTGAAGCTGTTTTAGTTGCAAAGGGTGGGCCAACTCAATATTGAACCCTACGGTCTAAAACTGGGATGCCATTAAAATTCATGTGCGTGTAAAAGGTAGGTGTCCCAATACTTTTGACAATATAGTGGAAGGGTTTAGCCAAAGTATCTGTTTTTTCCCCAAATAGCTGCATAATACTGTAGAGCCACAACTGCCTATTGTTACTACACCTATAGAACATACTATGGCTTTTTACTAGTGCAAACCATTCTTCCAATCCTCTCCTCTCATGCTCCAGTGCAGTCCCCGGCTGCAGCACTGCTGCTCCCTCTTCCTGAATTCTCAAAGAGACACAGGTCCCTAATCCATTGATTTTAACAGCTTCAAAAAACAGTTACATTTCTGGAATGCCAGGATTGCTAACTGTCACATTTGCTTTTGTCCTCAACCAAACTGTCAAACCATCAAATGTCTGGTGTCATAACTGATGTGCAGCACCAAGGAAGTTGCAGATCAAACAGAAGCAGCTTCATTGGCTGTAAAGGATAGGAGTGCTTAATTCCACTTTAGGGCTGTCAGCAGTGCCTAAAAAGAGAGAGCAACTAAGCATGTGCGGAGCAGGGGGAGATTTTAAACAGTATAGACTAAAAAGGGGCCAGCCTGAAGTCATCTAGCAGGACTTCATTTTCTGACTAAAGTTCCACTTTAATATCCCTTTAATCTCACATAATGTTGCAACTCCTTATTGATAGTTCAATATACATTAGATTCCAAGTGGTGATACTCATGGTTCCTCAGTCTGCGAGCTACACTGCAAGGACATTGACAGCTAACAAACTAGTGCTAAGGGTTCTGCCCAAACAGTAGCCCAGTGGTTCTTGTACCTGAGAGGCTAAAAGCAACTTTCTGGGTTCTTATGTTAACAGCTGGATTGCATCTACCCCTCAAGAGGCAGCGGTGGAGAGCCCTCTAGGATTCAGCCCAGGAGGATGAAAGTTGTCAGAGGGCAGTTTCTGGGCAGGACCTTACATCATGCATCATCCACCTGAATACAAGTGATGGAAAGAGGCGACATCTGTGTGCAGCCTGTCTCTTGTACGGTGTTACACCAAGCATGGATGGACTCTCAAAGATGGCACCTGGAGTGCCCACAGCTGTGAAGCTCTATGAGAGTAGTGGATGTCTTTTTGAATTGCACTGGGACAATAGTAGAGGGCAGTTTGTTAATTGCCAGTGCCGTTAGTTGACCTGAACTAGTACACTAGCAGAAGCAGCAAAGTCCTGCATGCCTGGCAGTAATAGGAAATTATATTTACATTATATATTTATTTGGGGATCGACCGATTGGCAAAGAGGGCCGATATGCACTTTCCCCGATATATCGGAATCGGCCCCTGAGGTTACCAATATTGCCGATATTTGGAAAGTGCTGTACCGGAGTGATGCCTGCAGCTAGAGGCATCACCCCGGTACCGGCGTCCATAGCTGACTGTCGGCTGTCATGTAATGACAACTGATGCGGCTGAGAAGCCACTCGGCTGTCATTACAAGGAGCGGGAGGGGACGTCCCCCCCCTCCCGCCGCCTTCCGTGGCTCACCCGGGTCTCCCGTCCCACTGGGAGACCCGGGCAACCAGCCCGCACAGCCGCCGAAGAGAAGACCCGATCAAAGCCGCATTCAGCTCTGATCGGGTCTCCATATAAAAACCCAGAAGTGATGTCATGACATCACTTCCGGGTACTCAGCGCCAAATAAAAAAAAAAATTACAGCATTCAAAAACAGCCAAACTTGGCGTTTTGAATGCTTTAAGTGCAGAGGAGGGGTTTGGGGTATTTTAGACCCCCAGATCCCTCCACAAGAGTACTTTATAAAAAAAAAAAAAAAGAGATATATATATATATATATATATATATATATATATATATATATATATATATATATATATATATATATATATATATATATATATATATATATATACACACATACATATATACATACATATATACACACACACGCACGCACACATACTTTATATACAGCGGGTAAAATAAGTATTGAATACGGCACCATTTTTTTCTAGGTAAGGTGACATTGACATTAAATTCTCACCATATGTCGATAACAACCCGTGCAATCCATACATACAAGGAAACCAAAACAAATATGTTCAGAAATGAAGTTATGTGTATAAAAAAAAAAAAAAAAAATGCAATGACACAGGAAAAAAAAAAAAAAAAAAAAAAAAGGCATAGAAAACCAAGACATTAACTGGATTCGAACAGTAATTAGAAAGCAATCCTGACCCTTGTCTGTGCAAATAATAATATCAGCTGGTTCAGTCTCAACTGACAGCCTATGAAAGGTAATGAGGGGGTCTCATTACCAAGGTGTCACAAAAGAAACCTCTCATGATGTGTAAAAGCAAAGAGCTCTCTCAAGACCTTCACAACTTTATTGCTGCAAAACATACTGATGGAAATTGATACAGAAGGATTTCTAAACTTCTGAATGTTCCAGTAAAGGAACATTCAGTTGGGGCCATGATCCAGGAGTGGAAAGAACATAATTTCACCCAAAAAACGGCCACGACCAGGTGCTCCTTGCAGGGTTTCTGACAGAGGAGTGAAAAGAATTAATCAGAAGAGTTGTCCAAGAGTCAAGGACCACAAGTGGAAAGCTTCAGAAAGACCTGGAATTAGCAGGTACAGTAGCAGTAATGCACTCCACGGCCATGGCCTGTATCCATGCTCACCACGCAAGACTCCATTGCTGAAGAAAAAGCATGTTGAAGCTTGTTTAAAGTTTGCTGCACAACATTTATAAAACCTGTGAAATACTTGGAGAATATAGTCTGGTCAGATGAGACCAAAACTGAACTCTTCGGATGCCATAATACACACCATGTTACATACATAGTTGAGGTTGAATAAAGACAATAGTCCATCCAGTTCAACCTGTGTAGGTGTGTGTGGCCGTAATCATCTCTCATACCCCTGAATGTTCTGATCCTTGAGATGTACGTCTAAGAGTCTTTTGAAAGCCACCATACTACCCGCAGAAACCACCTCTTGTGGTAGAGAATTTCACAATCTTGTAGCCCTAACAGTAAAGAACCCCCTGCGTTGCCTGAGGTTAAAACGATTCTCCTCTAATCACATTGTATGTCCTCGAGTCCTCATGCAATCCTTGCGACTGAATAGCTTTTTTTTCTATGCTGAGATCACCATTGAAGTATTTATAAATAGCCATCATGTCCCCTCTCAGGCGTCTCTTCTCCACGCGTTTGGAGGTCAAATGGCACATCATCCCAAAAACACCCCCCATACTAACAGTGAAGTTTGGAGGTGGGAACATCATGGTGTGGGGCTTTTTTCAGCATACGGTACTGGCAAACTTCATGTCATTGAAGGAAGGATGAATGGAAAAATCTACCAAGACATTATTGATAAAAATCTGCTGCCATCTACCAGGATGATGAAGATGAAAAAAGGGCGGACATTTCTGCAAGACAATGATCCCAAACACAAAGCCAAGGAAACCCTCAATTAGTTTCAAAGAAAGAAAATAAAGCTGCTAGAATGGCCCAGCCAATCATCTGACTTGATTCAAATAGAAAATCTATGGAAAAAACTAAAGATCAGAGTTCATAGAAGAGGCCCATGGAACCTTCAAGATTTGAAGACTTTGTGGAAGAATGGGCCAAAATCACACCTGACAATGCATGTGACTAGTTTCTCCATACAGGAGGCGTCTTGAAGCTGTCATTACCAACAAAGAATTGTGTACAAAAGTATTAAATACATTACAGTTCGCGTGTGCAATACATTTTCCCTGGGTCATTCCATTTTATTACACATAACTTCGTTTCTGAACTTATTTGTTTTGGTTTCTTTGTATGTATGGATTGCACGGGTTGTTACCAATAGGCGGCGAAAATTTCAGGTCAAAAGCACCTTTAGGAAATATATTTACCTAGAAAAATTGTGATGTGTACAACTAAAGCTGACAAAATAAACAGCTAGTAAAGTAAGAGAAAACTGACATTTTCAAAAGAAAATCAAATAAAAAAGGATTAGATAGGCTTCCCTGTGCTGGGGTTACAGTCTCAGCCTAACTACTCCTGACGCTAGGCAGATTAAAACTGAGTTGGGAGTGGTCACTGCAGGGGGGTATTGACCAGATGGGACAGCCCCCATGGGTGTGTATATGCAAATGCCTTTTGTTTTTAACTAAGTCTATATGCCTAGCTACTCCTGCGGAGCAGAGGATAATACCCAACAGTGATGACTTAGAGGTGGCGGCGACTGTCGGAGGACTCAGAGAAAGGAATTTTACAAAAATTCAGTTTTTTACCTGATATAATATCTATCTTTATCGAGTACATAAAATTAAAAAAAAAGCACACATACATAAAATATATTTAATTTATTTTTATTTTTTTTTATACAATACAAACACCACACGCACCCTTACCTGCACGGTTGCTGGAAGTATCTTCTCCTCCAGCACTGTTATAATCATCTATAGAAAACCCCTCCTCCTCCTTTTTAATAAGAGTTGTATTAGATGATTTAGGTTGTGAATCTGCAAAATACAAAATGTGCACAAATAAAAACTTTAAGTCAAGTAAAACAGGAGCTAAAAAGCAAGACTGTAGATCCATCTCCCTTACCTGAACTCATTTTAAGGCTTCTTATGGAGGTATCAATAGTTTCTCTGCCTACCTAACTTGATAGCACATATTCTTAGAAGATTTCAGGTACCACCATTGTTTTCGTACCAAAAGGGCCCTCATGGGCTGCAGTGATAGTAGTGCCTTAGCTGTAACACCGCTTACTGCTTCTTTAGGTTTTATGCCCAATGTACAAACCTGAACCTCATTATTCTGTATGGCTAATATTTACTCTTGTTTTACATACTGTTCATATTGCAATTACTTGCTTTTGTTAAATTGTTATGTCATCTTGATATAGAATAGAACTAAAAAAAAATTAAAAAAAAGAAACACCCTTTCAAAATTTTCTGTCTTTTTTTTTTTTTTTTTAGTAAATGAAAAACCCAGTGGTGATTAACCACTTTACCACCGGAGGATTTTGCTGTCTTACGGTGGAGGATTTTGCTGTCTTACATCGAGGCCACTTTTTGTGATTCGGCACTGTTCGACTTTAACTGACAATTGCGCGGTCATGTGACGCCGTACCCAAACATTTACGTCCTTTTCTCCCCCACAAACAGAGCTTTCTTTTGGTGGTATTTGATCACCTGTGCGATTTTTACTTTTTGCGCTATAAACAAAAAAAATACATAAATTTTTAGAAAATAACAATATTTTTCACATTTTTTTTATATGAAATTTAAATGAAAAGGGGTTAATTTTATTGGAGAGGTAGGGGTTAATGTATGCCTGGTGCTTACTGACATGTGTGGGGGGAGGTGACTGAGTGACACAGGGACAGATCGCAGGTTCAGCTATGCTCAACCCTGCAATCTGACCCTGCCTGTCACTTAGGAGATCCGCCCTCTTGTGTTTACACAAGCAGGCGGATCTCCACACTCGATTCCCCGATGATTGGGGAAGAGCAGCGGCGATAGCCGCTGCTCCTCCCCTGGCCCGACTCCCGCTGTGACTGAATACAGCGGGAGCGAGCCTCCGGCGGCGCGTGTGCGCCGCCGAGAAAGGGGAGTGTCTGGCGATGTAGGTCTACGTCGCCAGACGATAACGAACCACTTTTCCGCAGTAGAGCTCTAGTGAGCAGACGGCAAGGGGTTAAGTACCACCAAAAGAAAGCCCTATTTGTGTGAAAAAAAAAAAAAAATTATAACAATTTTAATTTGGGTACAGCATTGCATGACCGCGCAATTGTCATTCAAAGTGTGACAGCGCTGAAAGCTGAAAATTGGCCTGGGCAGGAAGGGGGTGAAAGTGCCCTGTAATGAAGTGGTTAAAGAACAGATTTCTTTTACCTGTCATTTTTGCTTCAGTACTCGAACTGACAGGTTCATAGGTTGTTTTCTCCTGCTTGATATTGAAGTAAAAAGCTGCTGATAGAATTCAGAAATAAAAAGGATAGTTTGCTGTATCAAAAAAACAAAAAACAAAACAAACACAGAGTTGGAAATGTATGTTATATGGTCTCTACTTACATGTGGAAGGCCGGTTGTCTAGGACAGAAGGTCCCCCCTGACTTATTGGGCTCTCGCCAATGGGTTCTTCCTTTATCTTCACTATAATATCAGGAAAGTCTACAATAGGAAAAAAATATGAAGAATTTCAAATGGAATCTGGGATTTGCTCATTTACTAGTTTTCTTTAATAGCACATATCTTCAGGCTACGTTCACGTGTGGGCGTAGCGGATCACGGGCAGTATCACCGCTATTCTGCCCGCGATCCGGAAATCATTGCAAATCGGGGGACGCCTGTGCGATGCCCGTGATTTGCAATGGCACCTCAAATGCTGTGCAATGTTGCCGTGATTTCCGCCTGCCGAATCGCGGTAACATCGCGCAAACAGAATCGCGGGATGCATGACGCCCAAAAAAGGTACAGGAGCTTCTGTTGTGCGTCATGCGTCCCGCGATTCTGTTTGCGCCATGTTACCGCGCTTCGGCAGGTGGAAATCGCGGCAACATCGCACAGCGTTTGGGGTGCCATTGCAAATCACGGATATCGCAATGATTTCCGGATCACCGCGATTCTGCCTGCGATCCGCTACGCCCACATGTGAACGTGGCCTAAGTGTTTGGCTTGTGGTGCAGCTACACTGATTTGGACAAATTGGATCTATTGATTTCTACAGAAGAACATAATATAAATGTTACTAGCCTAGAAATATGGGCATCAAAAGATGAGCTTTATTAAAGCGGAGTTCCACCCAGTGAACATTTTTTTTAAAATAAAAATACCCCCGGGACAGTCAGGGCTAGTGCATTCCACAATGGATAGCCTCTGATCTGTCCCGGGTTGCACTTACCTGCAAGAAGAAATACTTACCTTGAAAATTTCTTCTCCAGCGCTGCCATCTCAGGTGTGGGCAGCTTGAAGCCAGCGCGATCCTCTTCTGCGTCCTCTTCCGTCTTCTTTGGTCCCACGATGCACTGCACCGGCCCCGCCGTCACTTCCGGTGCCTCAGCGTCATGCCCAGAAGCTGTTTAGCAAGGTATGACGGCGCCTGCACCGGCCCCGCCGTCACTTCCGGTGCCTCAGCGTCATGCCCAGAAGCTGTTTAGCAAGGTATGACGGCGCCTGCACCGGAAGTGACGTCGGGGCCGGTGCAGGCACATTGATTCCTGGGAGCGATGACGTTCAGCTCCCAGGAATCATTGCATGCCAGGAAGTGACGATGGGCCGCGGCCGCCAAAGGGGAGGAAGAGGAAGTAAGGTAAGTATAGTTTCTACTTAACGAGGTAAGTAAAAAAAAATAAAAAATTGCGATTATCCATTTGTTTATCAGGTGACCCGGAGCGAGAAGATGGAGGCAAGTATAAATTTAGGGTGAAACTCCACTTTTAATAATGAAAAAAATGTTTAAATTGGTTGTATTGGCAGAAGGTTTTTTTTTTATCTTACTACATTCCATGCAATAACATAAAAAGCCTTCTGTGTGCAGCAGCCCCCCCTAATACTTACCTGAGCCCCATTTCTATCCAGCGATGCTGCACGAGTGCTTCAGCCATCTGGGACTCACCCTCCTGTTTGACTAAGATACAGCAGCGGCGCCATTGGCCATTAAGCCAATCAGGAGAGAGAGGGGGCGGAGCCAAACCACAATTCTATGTCTGAACGGACACAGGGAGCTCAGCTCAGGTTTCCCCATAGTAAGGAACCCGAGAAGAAGAGGAGAATTGGGGCTGATCTGTGCAAAACTATTACACAGAGCAGAACATATGTTTTTTTTTGTATGAATATAACAAAAAACAGACTTTACAATTACTTTAATTATAAATACAGTTTCCAAAAAGTTGGGTCGTTGTATAAAATCTACATAAAAACAGAATGCAATATTTTGCAAAACTCATAATCCATATTTTATGGATGCACCTTTTTGTACTTATAGTGCATTCTCCTTATTGAGGGCAATTTGTGCAATAGCAGTCTTAATATAAAAATAGGCGATTGGCACTTTGCAAAGCGTTTCACCCCAAATTAGATTTTTTAATATACCGAGTACACTAAATACTGGAAAGTCCCAATCTGGTTGCTACCAGTCACTGCTTTTACTAAAGAATTTTGTGTTTTATGTAACAAGGTACAAACATCAAAATGCACAAATTTAATTACACAATATAGGCCAGGCTATTCAACTAAAAATATAAAGCATATAACTCAACAACATTTGAGTAGGACCAGTAATTATTCAATTAGAGAGCAAACTACAAAAACTGAATACCTGATGATATGAATTCTGATTGGTTGTTACGAGTTACAAGTATCATCCAATAACTGCAATTATGATCACATGACCACCAAACCATTTTGCAGGGTTGTCCAACCTGCGGCCCTCCAGATGTTGGAGGACTATATCTCCCATACTCCCTTGCCAGCAGGGGAGGACTGGGCCGGGGCAGGGAGGCAATTGCCCCCTGGGCCACTCTGATGTCCTGTAAAAAGGCTGAACCGCTTCTGCCACAGACATGCCTAAGGAATTTCTGGTGAAGAGAAGTGAAAAGCCCCCCCCCCACTGACCTACTGAGTGCGGGTTGAAGACAAGGACAGAGCACAGGCCTCCCCCCACAGCATGGATGGTGTAAACTGTCTGAGCAGAGGCCGGTTCCATGCCCCACTGGAGACTCTCCTCCCCTGGCCAGCCCCAACCGAGCTGTCTCAGCTCCCCCCCAACTGCCCCACTGCTGGCCAGATTGGTAACCCAGATTCAGCCAGTGAGTAGAGAGTAACTGGAGCAGGGCTTCAGCCTAGAATGGGGGTCAGGAGGAGGATGGGAAGAGGGAGAGTGGGAGGGGGGCCTAGTTACTGCAACATGGGCTTCTGGTTTGTACTTGCCCCCTGGGCAGCAAGTTGCCAGTCTGCCCCTGCTTGCCAGCCTCTTAGCTGAGAGTAGTATGGGAGATATAGTCCTGCAACATCTGGAGGGCCTCAGGTTGGACACCTCTGATTTATGGGGTATCAGTCTATGGCAGAGTTAGGCAACCTCAACACTCCAGCTATAGTGAAACTACAAATCCCATCAGGCACCACTGCAAGACTGACTTCCAGAGGCATGATGGGATTTGTAGTTTAACCACAGCTGAAGCTCCAATGTTGCCTACCCTATTCTACGGGGTATCACAGACTTCAACAAATTGCGTTGCTGAAAAGGTCATAGTGGGATGATATGGGATTTGCAAGTATGATATTTTTAGGCCACTAATCCGTTATTCCCTGGGATCACAGCCAGACATATCTTTATTTCAGGCACACACACAGGATAGGAATGTGCCATAAATATAAACACGTCAGTGATAAATCTGGATAGTAGACTAGCACCCAACCACCGTCTACAGCCTGACGTAGCTCATCATTCCTTGTATACAGTATATCACCTACCTCCAACTACAGAGCTTTCCATTTCTGCAGAGTGACTGTCTAGGCGGACAAAGGATTCATTCCGTCCTTTTATACTGAAAACCGTGCTTGGATTCAGAATGGTATAACCTAAGAGAAGAGAAGGATAATAGTAGTGGGAAAAAATAAACACACACACATTATTATAATATATATATAAATAAAATAATGTAAGGGTTAGTCATTTAGAGAGAATGCTTGTCTGCCTGATAAAAACAAGACACCAATTGATGCAGTTAAAGCTGAACTCCGGACAAATTTTCTTTTCACTATTCAGTGGGTCTGTGACTGCACTGCATGGATTAACTACTTGACTACTTGTTTTGTCCAGGGGGTGACCAGCAAGCTTTATACTTTCACCCGATCCTCCACTCCAGCGGAAAACAGCTCTCCTTCACGATCCAGCGGTGTACTGTTCCTGATGTCTTAACACCCAGAGCAGGTCTATGAGCATGAGAAATTTAGGAACAGTTCACTGCATAAGACCAGGGGGAGGGGGGAGGAGCAGGAGCAGCAGGTATCGCTTTTGTGCTGAGTGTATCGGAGGATTAGGCAGGTATACGTCCATTCTCCTATTGAAAATTTTCATAAAATACAGTACAGAAAGAAGATTAGGTACAGTATATTGACAAACATTGCAATATTAGACCAAGTTTTAATAATCTGCAGAGGGATCCATAGCCCAGTGGTGAATTTGAGCCCGCCACCCATAACCCGGACACCCAACTGGGTAAAAACTATGTCCGGAAGAGAACGCGGCTCATCTCCACCCCCGACCATGGCCCCCCGCTCTGTAAAGGGATTATCCAGAAACTATTTTAACTTTAGAAACTTATAAACTCTGTCAAACTGCGATTCTGAAGAATTGAGAAATGAAATGCTCCATGGATCCTTTATCCAGGGTTCCCAGTTTGTCAAGAATTTTGCAGTGGTTAATTTGGCTTTGGAGAAGAGATATTGCATTGCAAAGTGACTGTCTAAAATTGTGATCAGTTCTTGGAGAGTCGGGGGTTGCAAAGATTACCATTTTCAAGCTATTGCCAATCGTGCAGCAATGAGAATGTGTGTGGCTACTGTTTGAAACGGTTAAGGCCAAGATGGTAATGCCAGTCCAAGTAGTAAATCAAGTGAAGTAGAAGGAAAGAGAAACTTGTAGGTAGGTAGGGGATTCGAACCCACAACGCCAGTGTCGCAGGGCAGAAGTGCTAACCACTTGGCCACCGTGCTGCCACATTTATTTATTATTATTTTTTTTAAAACAAACATGTTTTTTTGAAAATGTTCAGAAAATAAAACAGTACAGATAGAAGATTAGGTACAATATATTGACAAAACATCACTCTCCTATTCCCTGGACACAAATGAGCAGTTAACCCATGCAGTGCAGGCACAGCCCCACCGTATAGGGGAAAAAATAAAAAAAAATGCCTCAATAGAAGAAAAAAAAAAAAAAAACCCCTTGCTCTTCCCAAATTCAGGGTTGTTTTGATAGGACAAAGTTAAAGAAATGTTATAGCAACATCTGGTAGTGCTGAAGCATACCCAACAAACGGGACAGTGATAGGAATGTATGAAGGGTCAGGAGGGTACAGGAAGCTTCAAAACTACTAGAAAGTGACAAAAGCTTTGCTTGATCGGAATGACCCAGCATCCAAGATAAACATACATGTTTGCCAGCACATGGATCTTGTACAGCAGTCCAAAAAAAATTGTATTGCAAAGGGATCACATTGGGATAAGTTCAATGTTTCAGAGTCACGCAGGACCCCTTCATCAGGCATGTGATAACATGCCTGACGAAGGGGTCATATGTGACTCCGAAACATTGTTTTTATCCTAATGTGATCCCTTTGCAATAAAAAGTTTCTTTGGACTGCTGTGCAAGATCCATGGTGTGCTGGGGAACATGTATGTTTATCTGTGATAGATCCAGTGTCCAGCTGGTGATCTCTGCAGCACCCACAACAGATATGCCTATACCCAGTAAGGTGTGCAATGGGAATATGAACTATTCTGACCCAGCATCCAGACACATACACTTTAACCACTTGCCGACCACGGTCACGTTGACCGTACTGCGGCAAAGTGGCTCGATTCCGTCCAGCGACGTAGACCTACATCGCTGGACTCCTCCCCCTGTAAGCGGCGCGCTCCCGCTGTTTTCAGTCACAGCGGGAGTCGGGCCAGGGGAATCCAGTTTGGAGATCCGCCCGCTTGTGTAAACAGAGCGGGCGGATCTCCTAAGGCTGGCCATACACTATACAATATTCTTGTTCAACTTTCCTTTAAATTTACCAAAACCATGTAATATAGGGTCAAACCTAAACACTTTCAATTTGTATGCAGTCATGCAGGCCCTTGCACTACATAGTTTAAGGTAAATCTAAAGGAAATTGAATAAGAAAATTGTATAGTGTATGGCTAGCCTAAGTGACAAGGAGTGACAGATTGCAGGGTTCAGCATAGCTGAACATGCGATCTGTCCCTGTCTCACATAGTCACCTCCCCCCACACACGTTAGTAAGCACCAGGCATACATTAACCCCTCCCTCTCCAATAAAATTAACCCCTTCCCTGCCAGTGTCATTTTTACAGTAACAGAGCATTTTTATAGAACTGATTACTATAGAAATGTCACTGGTACCCCCAAAAGTGTCAGTCAAGGGTCCGATCTGTCCGCCGCAATGTCGCAGTCCCGAAAAAAAAAAAAAAAAAAAAACACAACACCAAAAATGACAGAAATCTTTCCCGTAGTTAGTAAACGCAATAACTTTTGCGCAAACCAATCAAAATACGCTTATTGTGATTTTTTTTTTTTTACCAAACATAGGTAGCAGAAAACAAATTGGCCAAAAAAAAAAAAATTAGATTTTTACATTTTTTTGGGGGGGAATTTCATATAAAAAAAAAAAGTGAAAAATATTGTTATTTTTTTCAAAATAAACGCTCTTTTTTGTTTATAGCGCAATTTCGTTTGGGTACGGCGTCGCACGACCGCACAATTGTCAGTTAAAGTCGCACAGCGCCGAATCACAAAAAGTGGCCTGGACGTAAGACAGCAAAATCCTCCGGTGGTAAAGTGGTTAAAGGGCATGTCCAAATTCTGCTTTAGCCAAGATCCTAGATCTGGCTATGCTGTCCAGTAGGGACTGAGCACAAGAACGGCTATAGAAAAATCCCATCTCTTTTAACAGGTAAAGCCCCCCCCATACAGTATGTGTATTTGTACTCTGCACTATCCAATTGCCTGGAATTCAGCTTCAGGTTGATTTGAAACTTACCTCGTGCCAATAATGTTCCATGAATGTCTCTCATCACATTTCCATAAACCTCTTTCTGGCTGTTATCCAGGCGCATCCACTGCTCTTCACTAAAGGAAGCCGCAACATCATGGAACGCGATTGGACCCTAGAAACATATAAAAAAACAACCTTAGAGAGAACGTAAGGCTCCATTCACACTTGTACGACTCCAAAGTTGCAATGACTTTGGAGTGCAACTTTGGATGAGTGTAACATGGATACGACTTTGACCAGTGATAACGGACAACTGTTGCACACAAGTTGCATTGTATAACATTCAGGTACGACTTTCATGCAACTTCTGGGGGTTAACATTGAAGTCTATGGCCCTCAAGTTGCATGAAAGTCAGACCAAAAGTAGTGCATGAACTACTTTGAAGTTGCTGCAACTTTTAAGTCATGCATATATGAACGGTGATCATTGGAAAACATAGGGAATGACTTGTCACGCAACTTAAGTTGTAGGACAAGTTGCACAAGTGTGAATGGAGCCTTAAACTATGTAAGTACTGTTTTGAAAACCCAAGCAGATCCAACATATTCAGGCTCACTAAAGACCTAAAAATCAGCCAATTTCAGTGTGGTTTCTTAAAGCAGTAGAAAAAAAAAATGCATTTTTTTGTGAAATTGTACCTACAGGCAAGCCTAAAAATAAGGTTCACCTGTAGGCACAGTGAATATCTCCTAAACTGGGACCGTTAGGAGATATTCACAATGGATACAGCCAGTGATGTTACCGGTGCATGTGCTCTGAAGTTCCGGCATACCGTAGAGGATCTTCAAAGCTCCATGCCAGAGCCAAGGGCTCAGTGCCGACGATCGGGAGTGACGTCATCGTGGTCCCGGCCACACACAGATGGAGGCCACGGACCCGGAAGGAAAACCGGGTGAACATGGAAGTCCTGTCAGCGGTGACAGCACACTCCTGGAGGGCTTCATTCTAAGTATTTCATAATGTGCTAGTATGTGATGTATATTAGGACATTATGCCATGGTCTTGCAGGGGATTTACGTTTATTTATTTTTTTGCATGCCGCAGTTTACTACCGCTTTAAGCCCAAGATTATGTATACTATGCCGTTAAAGATTTGGAAATACCTCCATCACTTGGCAAAAATTGTAATGATTTTGGGACATCCTTGATGAAAGAGTCTCCTCAACGGACAACCTCCCCTTTAGTAAAAGTTGTCATTCAATCCCCTTCACCCCACAGAGTGCAACCCACCAGAGAGAATACTTACCTTCCTCCCTGATCCAACGAGGTTCCCCATCATCCCCCCCCAAGGACCTGGCAGGCTCTTCTTTACACTGCACATGTGTGCTGCAGCCTTAGTCATTCCTACGGCTCAGGGCCGTTTTAATAACATCATGGGCCCCTGGGCAAACTAATGCACTGGGGCCTCTACCAGCCTGCCCCAAATTTACACACCTACTCTCAAGAATCAAAGGACAAATAGTTGATACAATAAAAACATATTTATTAGCACTTCCAAGTTAAAGTCCAATCATTGCACCCACAATCAGTACATCGAGAGTGTGCAGCGCTGCTAGTTTAACCACTTAAGCCCCGGAGGATTTGGCTGCTAAACGACCAGGGGGTATTTTGCGATTCGGCACTGCGTGACTTTAACGGACAATTGCGCGGTCGTGCGACGCTGTACCTAAACGAATTTGACGTCCTTTTTTTCCCACAAACAGAGCTTTCTTTTGGTGGTATTTGATCACCTGTGCGATTTTTTGATCACGCGCTATAAACAAAAAAAGAGCGTCAATTTTGCAAAAATAATATTTTTCACATTTTTTATATGAAATTCCCCCCAAAAAAAATGTAAAAATCAAAAAATTTAACATTTTCGGCCAATTTGTTTTATCCTACCTATGTTTGGTAAAAAAAAAAAAAAAAAAAAAACGCAAAAAGCGTATTTTGATTGGTTTGCGCAAAAGTTATCGCGTTTACTAACAAAGGGAAACATTTTTGTTGTTTTTTTTTTTTAACGCATAATGGCGGCGATCTGCGATTTTTTTTGCGGTACTGCGACATTGCGGCGGACAGATTGGACCCTTGACTGACATTTTTGACACTTTTGGGGTTACCAGTGACATTTCTACAGTAATCAGTGCTATACATATGCACTGTTACTGTAAAAATACACTGGCAGTGAAGGGGTTAACTTTTTTTAAAGGGCGGGGCTATGTGTGTCCCTAGGGGGCGTGCTTTCTACTGTGATTGGCTGTGGCTTGAGCTGTAAGGACACTGATCAACGGATCTACATAGTAGATCCGTCTGATCAGTGTTTTTACACTGAGGAGAATGACAGGTGGCTTGTTTACACAAGCCGCCTGACTTTCTCCCTCTCCCCCGACGATCGCCGAGTGACCGGCGGACCGGCGGACATCGGGTCCGCCGGTCACACGCGCGGGGGGGGGGGGGTTCCGTGACCGCGCCTCCGTGGGCTCGCTCCCCAGACCCTCCCAGGCTAGTGACGTTAATTAACGTCACTCTGCCTGGCCGGGGCTGACCGCCGCAGTAAATCTACTTGCGGCGGTCGGCAAGCGGTTAAAAATACATAAAAGGTGCAAATTTCCATATAAATAACGAACAATAATATACCCAAAATTCATGTAATCGATAAAATCAAAAATTCATAAATTGATAAAAAAAATTCATAAAATAGTGAAAAAATTCAACACATCCTACTTTGTGATGGTGCATGATGGGATATGAAGGTTTCTGGATGGACACCTGAAGTTACAGGAAGGCAGGCCTTTGTACTACATAGTTGGTAAATTGTACAGAAAATTGTACAGAAAGTTGTATCATGTATGGCCAGCCTTTGTCTTAAGATGCATTTTTTGAAGTTGGAAAAAAAAAGAGTGACCATCTAAAAGCTGACAGAAACAAGGAAACTCTGGATTTACAAGCACCATTGAGGATCTTACTATTAACATCAGAGAGCCATATGTTAAAGGGAGAAATCAGCAATCTATGCCTGTTTAAAAGTACATTGTGGTAAGTAGAAAACCACGTGGGGGAAAACCCCCTTCCAAGCACGGATTAAGCACAGAAGCACTTTGTTTGCATTTCTTTGATGGACTAAAGTATGGACGTTATTTAAAAGATTTTTTCACTATATATTTTTTCCA
This sequence comes from Pelophylax lessonae, assembly GCF_965119305.1. NCBI lineage: Eukaryota > Metazoa > Chordata > Amphibia > Anura > Ranidae > Pelophylax > Pelophylax lessonae. The sequence goes on along the minus strand of NC_138779.1, from coordinate 37,105,752 downwards.
CTATTTTATGATTTTTTTCACTATTTTATGATTTTTTTATCAATTTATGAATTTTATCGATTACATGAATTTTGGGTATATTATTGTTCGTTATTTATATGGGAATTTGCACCTATATGTATTTTTGATCTAGCAGCGCTGCAACCACTTATGGCGCTTTTCCACTGCATGGAACCGTACCGGTTCGGCACCCTTTTGTGCTTTTCCACTGCTGGTACCGCATGGTATAGGGTCGGAACGGTTCGGTACGGTACGGTATAGGTTTGCTTTTCCACTGCATGGAACCGAACGGTACGGTACAGCTCTGAAAAAACAGTACCTACTCGATTGTGGTTCCAACAGGTACCAAACTGGTACCATATCCCACAATCCTTTGCATGCAGTCACTACTAGCCACTGATTGGTCAGAGAATCACACCCACCCCGTTGTTATCCCACCCACTTAACTTAGTACTTCTTTAGTGGAAAAGCAAACCTATACCGTACCGTACCGAACCGTTCCGACACTATACCATGCGGTACCAGCAGTGGAAAAGCAAACCGGGCCGAGCCGGTACTTGCAGTGGAAAAGTGCCATTATTCACATGATCTAAAGAGCACAAGCACTTTTTTGCAGCAAGCAGCTTGTGTAAACACAGTTATGATTGTTTATAGATTCATTAGGTGTAGCATGTATTTGAGAACTTGATTTATTCATTTATTAATTTATTCTTACACCTACCACAAGCGCGAGGTTTTACTGACATACACAGTACATCCAGAGTGTAATGTCAGATTCTGCAGACTCTCAGCATAACAACTGTCTGCCCATACCTCTTTTTTTAAAGCACAGCTTCAATCTGATTGGTTTACATTAGGGATGCACCGACAAAAAAAAAAAAAAAAAAAAAAAAGAAGGAGGGGGGGGGGGGTGAGATATATCTGCGTTTTGCCAATAGAAAAAAGCGCAGATAGTGAACACCAAAAAAAAAAAAAAAAAAAAACCCAAGCAATTTTACTGCAATTTTCATAGGTCATGTGAATAAAAACAAATAAAAAATGCAACATAACCTGAAAAGGAATTGGATAGTTAGATTTTTTTTTTTTTTTTTTTTTTAAAACTCACCTTGTAATTGACGATCGTAAATACTCACCTCAGAGTACTTCCTCCCTCGGAGCCGCGGCTCACCCCGTCACTTCCTGTCTCGCGATGATTCCTGGGAGCTGAACGTCATCGCTCCCAGGAATCAAGGCGCCGGCACCGGCCCCGCTCGTCACTTCCGGGCGACGCCGCATTCCCCTGCTAAACAGCTTCTGGGCATGCCCAGAAGCTGTTTAGGAATGCGGCGCCGCACCGGCCCCTCTCGTCACTTATGGTGCGGCGCCGCATTCCGGGAGAAGAAGACGCGGAAGAAGACACAGAAGAGGACCGCGCCGGCTTCAGCTGCCCACAAGAGAGATGGAAACGCTGTGGAAGAAATTTTATAAGTGAGTATTTCTTCTAAAAGGTAAGTGCGAACCGGGACAGATCAGAGGCTAGCCATTGTGGAATGTACTAGCCCTGACTGTCCCGGGGGTATGTTCATTAAAAAATGACATCTGTGCCCGGAACTCCGCTTTAACCACTTAAAGACCAGGCTTTTTCTGGCACTTTTTGTTCACATGTAACCATCAGTTTTTTGCTAGAAAATTACTTAGAACCCCCAAACATTATAATATATATATATTTTTTTAAAGCAGAGACCCTAGAGAATAAAATTTGTTGGGTTTACCCCTCCCGCTGCTTGGAATAGCAAATCAAGTGGCTAGTTAGCCACTATGATTGCTATTACAAGAGAACTAAGTGTCAGCTCTAAAAAAAAAAGAAAAAAAAAAAAAAAAAAAAACATTACCTGGGTGATGCCTGCCGCTACAACCACTTGAACTCAAATAACATACCAGGTATGCGATTTGGTGGCGGCGATCAGTGATTTTTAGCAGGACTGCGACATTGCGGCGGACAGATCGGACCCCTAACTGACGTTTTTGACACTTTTGGGGGGACCAGTGACATTACTACAGTAATCAGTGCTAAAAATATGCACTGTTACTGTAATAATGACACTGGCAGGGAAGGGGTTAACCAAGGGGTGATCAAAGGGTTAAATGTGAGCCTAGGGGAGTGATTTCTAACTGCGAGGGGGTGGGCTTGTGATATCAATATCAGAGACCTGTGATCCTAAATAAAAAGGAACACAGGAGCTCTGCATTGGTTCCAAAGAGAACAACGGGTGCCTGGCGGTCTTGTGGATAGACTTCCTCCCTGGCAAGTGGGCGCGCGCCCCCAGGATCGCTACCGCGAACTGCCGTACAGGTACGACGATCGGCGGGAACCTGCAGACCTGCCACTGTATATAGGTTGCGGCTGGTCAGCAAGCGCTTAAAAAAAAAAACCATGTATTCCACTGCGTTTTGATGCATTTTACTGCGTTCCAGTACAGTCTTCTTTGTGGAACCGCAAGGCACTGAAACTGAGCGCACTAGTGTAAACTATGCCATTGAAAACCATATGACCTACTATCCATGGGTTCATGCAGAAAAAAAAAAAAAAAAACACACTGGATTGCATGTGCTGTGAACCGGCCCTTAAAACAGATATTTTCTGGTCTTGCTTTGTACATCACCACCAGGATACTCAAAATAGCATTACTTGGAACAACAAAAATGAAAATTTACCTGACCGGTCATTTCTTCTTCAATAGTCCTCAGTAAGTAAAAACTTTGAGCTGGGAGGACGAGATTTGCAGGTCACATGTAAGGCCGCATAGAGCTCATCACAGGAGAAGGAAAATGGTTTGAATCCTGCAAAATAAAATCAGACCTCCAAATAAACCTCATTAAAGGGTCAACAAGTTTTTTTTATACAGTATTACAGGTGAATTATAAAGCCTTGTACACACGTGCAGATTGTCGGCCGAAAAGATTCGGCCGACCGGCCGATTTTCGGCTTGTTAGTATGATGCTTCCGACAGCCGACAGCGCACATTCGGCCGAACAGAATCTGTCGTGCAGGCATTAAAATTTTTGTTGGCCAACACCAGAACGGCCGATTGTTCGCTTGTCAGTACAGAATTCGGCCGACAGACAGCAGATTTGCAAGACTGGGCATGCTCAGAAAAGAAAAAAGACAAGGAAAGTTAACCATCACATGACATCACTTCTGCAGTCGGCTGTTGTTGGCCGACAAAATTAGTGTGCCGTCTTTTGCAGTTTTCAACAGACACCACAGCCCTTGGACAAAAGATGGCCGATCGTTCGGCCGACAATCTGCACGTGTGTACGGGGCTTTATTCTTCTGCTACCACGTTCTTGGCACTGCATTAACCACTTCTGGACTGGAAAGATTTTCCCCCTTAATGACCAGGCCTTATTTTGCGATTCAGCACTGCGTTACTTTAACGGACAATTGCGCGGTCGTGCAACACTGTACCTAAATAAAATTGATGTCCTTTTTTTCCCCACAAATAGAGCTTTCTTTTGGTGGTATTTGATCATTTGATCACCTCTGCGATTTTTATTTTTTACGCTATACACAAAAAAATAGCGACAATTCTGAAAAAAAAAAAAAAAAAATATATTATATATATATATATATATATATATATATATTTATTTTTTTTTTATTTTTTCACTTTCTGCTATATAACATTCTCAAAATAAAATTTAAAAATCAAAATTTGCCATTTTAGGCCAATTTGTTTCGGACTACATATTTAAAAAAAAAAAAAAAAAAATTATTATATATGTATATGTATATATATATATATATATATATATATATATATATATATATATATATATATATATATATATATATATATAAAAAATATTGCAATCAGCATAATTTGATTGGTTTGCACAAAAGTGATCACTTCTACTAACTACGGGAAAGATATCTGTCATTTTTCTTTTTTAAACTAGTAATGGCGGCGATCTGCGATTTTTAGCCGGACTGCGACACTCGGTGGACAGATCGGACCCCTGACTCACATTTTTGACACTTTTGGGGGGTACCAGTGACATTACTATAGTAATCAGTGCTATACATATTCACTGTTACTGTAATAATGACATTGGCAGGGAAGGGGTTAACACTGTGGGTGATCAAGGGGTTAAATGTGAGCCTAGGGGAGTGATTATAACTGTGGGGGGCGTGGCTTGTGAAATGACCATAGAGACATGTGATCCTATATAGAAGGATCACAGGAACTCTGATCATTCCAGGGAGAAGAACGGTTGGCAGTGTTTACAACAGCTGACCGTCCTCAGCGGGGAGCGGTCGCGAGTGTCAGGCGGCAATCGGAGCCGCCTGCCCCGTGCATCAGCGTTCCCGCTGCTGAATGGGGGTGGGAGCGCACCACAGGCGGCCCGCGCTCGCCCCCTAGCTGCCGGCGCAGACGTACGTCGTTTCACGCAGGAAAGCTGCACTGCCGCAGTAAAAAGGTGGTGGGCGGTCGGCAACCGGTTATATTGATGCAAGAAAGGCTTTCTATAGATGCAGAAGCTGTTATGCTGGACAATACCTGAATTTGGGACATGGCCAGAAGGGGGAGATAGAGAGCAGCAGGATCAGCCAGGATTTTTGCAAAATACAGAAAAAATCCATAGTGACTGAGCGAGTATGAACAGCGTGTAATACACCATTTATTAATAGTTTTTTTATAATGTGGGTTTAGTGGCAATTTAAGAGGCACCACCCAGAGGAATCTCGAAAAATATCAGGACAGGCAGAGGAAACCCAAAAGCAATTGTTATATTGCAGTTTACCAATTCTTACATGTGATGACTGCTTTAGTTTTTTTTTTTTTTTTCCTGGTGATCCAGCCAGTAAGCCTTGCTTTTCATCAGAACAAGCTGTCCTGCAGATGTAGCAGTTAAAGTGGTTCTAAAGGCAGAAGTTTCTTATCTTCAAGTGGAGTTCCACTCACTTTTGGGTTTAGTAAAAAGTCAGCAGCTACAAAAAGTGTAGCTGCTGACTTTTAATGAACACACACTCACCTGTTCAGGATCCAGCGATGGGGCCGCCCGAAGCCTCGCTCCTCTTCCTCTGCTCCATGCGGCGCCGGCATTGCAAGTGTGGGCACCCAGCTGTGACAGTTTGCAGCTTCACAGCCGAATGCGAAATGCTCATGAACGAGCAGCGCCTCCCCATTGGTCAGGCAATCTTCTGGGACCTGTGACGTGTCCCCAGAAGATTGCATGGAGGGAGGGGGAGCAGGGACCTGCCAAAACTAAGTACATGTCCCCCCCCCCCCAAAAAAGTGGCATACTTGGGGGTAGGCTTGTGACGGTATCAGATTTTCATGCTGCGATTAATTGATTAAGGTTTTGCCACGGTATACGGTATTATCACGGTATTCTATTATTAAATTTAAATTATTAAATTTCCACCTAACTTCAATTTCATTGCTGAATTTAGGGGCTTTGGTTCACTTATGCACATTATTATATAGTCAGTCAGTACAGACTCTGTGAACCAGGCCTAAAATAGGTCATCAAGCAGTGTCTGGCCTAACTGGTGATAACTGGTCCTGGCGCTCGGCTCCGATCCGATGGCCTGGTCATTAAGAGGGCAAATCCTTGTGGTCAAGAAGTGGTTAAACCTGAAGGAGGTGTTGTTTATAAATTACTTTACTATTGCTTAAGGCCTGGTTCACATGTATGCGGGTTGGTGGTTCACATGTATGCGGGTTGGCGGTTCACATGTATGCGGGTTGGCGGCCCACATTTGCACAGGCATAGCAGCCCATTGATTTGAACGGGCTGCTATGCCCTCATTTTCCGCAGAAAAAAGGTGCATGCAGCATTTTTTTAAAATTCAGTGGCCTTGAAATCCATCCTGCTTTTGCACCATGCGACTAACCTGCAGTTCCTGCTCTGGCAAGCTTTCTGCATTTTTTGTATACGTGGGCACGGCATTTAAAAACAGTTTGCGTGTGCAGCAACGGCAGGTAAGTCGCATGGTGCAAAAGAAGGATGGATTTCACGGCCACTGCATTTTTTTAAATTCTGCATGCACCTTTTTTCAGCTGAAAACGCAGGCATAGCAGCTCAAGCCCATTCACATCAATGGGCTGCTATGCCTGTGCAAATGTGGGCCCCCAACCCGCATACATGTGAACCAGGCCTAAAGCAATAGTAAAGTCATTAATTGGTTAAACCTGCAGGAGGACCGGTGTTTTTATCTTGATTTGCCCCTTTAAAGACCAGGCCATCGGATCAGAGCGCCAGGACCAGTCATCACCAGGTAGGCCAGACACTGCTTGATGGCTATATAATAATGTAATGTGGGCTGCTATGCGTGTGTGTGTGTGTATGTATATATATATATATATATATATATATATATATATATATATATATATATATATATATATATATATATATATATATATATATATATATATATATATATATATATTAGAGCTGCACGATTCTGGCCAAAATGAGAATCACGATTTTTTAGCTTGGAATAAAGATCACGATTCTCTCACGATTCTCTGTGTAACAAAAAAAAAAAAATTGGGATAACTTTACTGTTACGTTTTTTTTTTTTCATTAAAGTCTATTAATTGCGTTTGAAAGACTGCTGCGCAAATACAGTGTGACATAAAATATTACAACAATCACCATTTTTTTCTGTAGGGTCTCTGCTAAAAAAATATATAAAATGTTTGGGGGTTCTAAGTACTTTTCTAGCAAAAAAAAAAACTGATTTTAACTTGCAAACAGCAAGTGTCAGAAAAAGATCCAGTCTTTAAGAGGTTAAACTTCCTTTCTCCCTGGCAGAGGGAAGGAAAAGATACAAATGTAAACATTTTTGTTTATAGTTAGGAGACTTAATGCTGAAAGGCATTAGCTGTGTGAGTGAATGAGTCATCCAGCTCACTAAAATGTATCAATTCACAAGTCAGACCCAGGAGCAGATAAACTCGGTATTTTAAAAATGCCACAATAACAATACCGTGGCTATGCAATACCGCGATATATCGAATTACCGAAAACCGGCATATGTCTACTTGGGGGTATGAATGCTTAAAGCAGAACTTCCTCTTTTAGGTGGAGCTCTGCTTTAATGCAGTAAGATAAAAAAAGCCTGTGTGCAGCAGCCCCCTGATACTTACCTGAGCCTCATCTCGATCCAGCGATGTTACACAAGGGCTGCCTGGGACTCTCCCTCCTCAATGGTTGAAACAGCAGTGGGCGCCACTGGCTCCCGCTGTTGTCATTTAAAGTCAGTGAGCCAATGAGAATAGAGGGGGCGGGGCCGGCCGGGGCTCCACGTCTGAATGGATACACAGAGCAACGGCTCAGGTCTCCCCCATAGCAGGCTGCTTGCTTTTTAACCGTTTAACGTGCATTAGAAGCTGCAGCAATGCAGACAGGGCCAACTTCATTATCTGCCTGGAGGAAGTAAAAGGTCATCTAGCCCCCCCCCCCCAGCCTGTCCCTTTCATTCATTGGATTTCTGTTATTTCAGAGGCTCAGCATCTTCTATGGACATTACCTAGGACAGTGAATGCAATGGCCGATGTCTCTGGAAGCCACTGAAGCAAACACAGCTACTCCAGGGATCTCCACTTGCCCCTGGGTACTTTGCTGAGCGGCTGTTCTCCTGCATGGTGGACACAAGAAGTCGGCTGCTCAGCACAGCGACCATTCAGTGGAAGCTTTGTATTTCCTAAATGGATTAAAAAAAGTGTTCGATTCGATGAGTTGGAAAGTGACACCAGTGACTGCTTTCGTTTTATGACTCTCTTTCCTGGTGATCTCACCAGTAAGCCTTGCTTCTCCACAGAACAAGCTGCCCTGCAGATGTAGCAGTTAAAGTGGTTTTAAAGGCTTTAAAATTGAGCTACTTCAGTGCAATTTCTAAGCTGCAGTTCAGTGAGATTTGCCCCTCCGATTTCTTTAACAGAAGTCTATGGAAGTCACAGCAAAATCAGGAAAACAAGTGCCGGAACCTTTTTTTGGAGTCGCAGCAATTTGAATGGTTCCATTGCAGGCAATAGGAGGAGACTTGTCATGTGATCTGGAACTGTCAAATTGTACCGGTGTGAATGAGGGCTCACTGCTCCACTACATCCATGGACACAATTTGCACAGCATCCTCTGAATGGGGCCCATGGTAAGCGGCCGACCGCCTGCATTTATAATGCGGCAGAGCAAGCGCTCAGCACAGGACCTGGAAGGAACATCGGAGTATTGATGTCCGCTACAAGATTCCCAGCTTCCAGGGGCATCGGCCAGGTATGGTTACACAATGCAATTACATTTATAATACCCAGGCCTGGAATTCTTCTTTAAGGAGTACTAAAGCATCATGAAGCACCCTACCTACCCCTCCCCCCACCCCTGATCTGCCTGCAATACACAGAGACCCAGTGATGACATCACAGAGTCTAAAATAAAGCGTATCATGAAAAGCAGAAAGATTTTCTTAAATAAAAAAATCTTTATGTTGATGAGGAGGAGAAATCAGACAAATAACACATCAGATATAATAATAATCATTACATTATAAGTCATGTCACTCCATCTCACCAGTGCTAACCTCACTAAACCAGACAGGCACTGGTCAGCTCTCTGTAATATCAATACAAACATCCACAGTACCTCCAAAGGTGGCCAAGTTCCTTTCTGTAGTCACCACAACTGCAAACCACTCCATGGGGGGATCATTGCCTGCTCAAAGGCCTCACTCTGGAGAATAATACCCCTCATATCCAAGCCTCGTCCTGGAAATATACACTTCCTTAAATCCAAGCCTCGTTCTGGAAATATACACTTCCTGAAATCCAAGCCTCGTTCTGGAAATATACACTTCCTGACATCCAAGCCTCGTCCTGGATATATACACTTCCTGAAATCCAAGCCTCGTTCTGGAAATATACACTTCCTGACATCCAAGCCTCGTCCTGGATATATACACTCCTGAAATCCAAGCCTCGTTCTGGAAATATACACGTCCTGATATCCAAGCCTTGTCCTGGAAATATACACTTCCTGATATCCAAGCCTTGTCATGGCAAGTCTCGTATGGAAATATACACTTCCTGATATCCAAGCCTTGTCCTGGAACTATACAATTCCTGATATTCGTTCTGGAAATGCACACGTCCTGAAATCCAAGCCTCATCCTGGATATATACACTTCCTGATATCCAAGCCTCGTTCTGGAAAGAAACACTTCCTGAAATCCAAGCCTCGTTCTGGAAAGAAACACTTCCTGATATCCAAGCCTCGTTCTGGAAATATACACTTCCTGAAATCCAAGCCTCGTTCTGGAAATATGCACTTCCTGATATCCAAGCCTTGTCCTGGCAAGTCTCGTATGGAAATATACACTTCCTGATATCCAAGCCTTGTCCTGGAACTATACAATTCCTGATATTCGTTCGGGAAATGCACACGTCCTGAAATCCAAGCCTCATCCTGGATATATACACTTCCTGATATCTAAGCCTCGTTCTGGAAAGAAACACTTCCTGAAATCCAAGCCTCGTTCTGGAAATATACACTTCCTGATATCCAAGCCTTGTCCTGGAACTATACAATTCCTGATATTCGTTCGGGAAATGCACACGTCCTGAAATCCAAGCCTCATCCTGGATATATACACTTCCTGATATCTAAGCCTCGTTCTGGAAATAAACACTTCCTGAAATCCAAGCTTCGTTCTGGAAATATGCACTTCCTGATATCCAAGCCTTGTCCTGGCAAGTCTCGTATGGAAATATACACTTCCTGATATCCAAGTCTCGTTCTGGAAAGAAACACTTCCTGAAATCCAAGCCTCGTTCTGGAAATACACAATTCCTGATACAGTAAACCCCCCTCCATTGCGGGGGTTACGTTTCGGACCCAGCCGCGAAAAGTGAAAATCCGCGAAATAGAAAAACCCTATTAAAATGCATTGTAGGCATGTTTTTTTTACTGTCACTGTACGTGTAAAAACATTTTAAGGTCTTTAAACACACTTTTAAAACAATAGAAACTAATTTAAACACATAAAAGATACTGAGAGACAGAGCAAGAGCTATGGAAAACACAAAAATATTTCATTTTTAATGATTTATATAGTAAAATAACATTACAAAAAAAAAAAAAAACGCAATATATCGGGACCCCAAAAACTGAACCGCGATGGAGCGGGGGTTTTCTATATTCGTCCTAGAAATGCACTTGTCCTGAAATCCAAGCCTCGTCCTGGAAATATACACTTCCTGATAACCAAACCGCGTACTGGGAATACACACGTCCTGAAATCCAAGCCTCGTCCTGGAAATATACACTTCCTAAAATCCAAGCCTTGTTCTGAAAATTTACACTTCCTGATATGCAAGCCCCGGTCTGAAAATATACATTTTCTGATATTCAGGCCTCCTTTTGGAAATATATTATCCCTGGTATTCTAGTTTGTATAGAACAGGGCTTCCCAAACTTTTTTGGGCCGAGACCCACTTCTGAATACAGTTATTTTCCTGGCGCCTCCATGGCAGCATACCTGTGATAGAGCTCCGCCTCTACTCCGCCTTCAGGACTAGTGAATAGCTTAACCACTTAAGCCCCGGAGGATTTGGCTTTTTCTGGATTTTTTCAACTTGGCACTGTGTGAATTTAACTGACAATTGCGCGGTCATGCAATGCTTTACCCAAACAAAATTTACGTCCTTTTTTTCCCCACAAACAGAGCTTTATTTTGGTAGTATTTGATCACCTCTGCACTTTTTAATTTTTGCGATATTAATAAAAAAGTGTGAAAATTTTGAGAAAAATTACATTTTCAACTTTGTCTTTTAAAAAATATCCAATATACTCAATTTATGTCATATATTTTGGCCAAAATGTATTTAGCTACATGTCTTTGACAAAAAAAATCTTAATGAGTGTATTTTTATTGGTTTGCGCAAAAGTTATAGTGTCTACAAACTATGGTGCAAATACTGGAATTTATGCAGTTTTTACTTTCTGACTGCCTATCTCATTTAACGAAGTGCTAAAATGGCAGGGCAGTACAAAACCCCCCCAAATTACCACTTTTTGGAAAGTAGACATCCTAAGGAATGTCCTGAGAGGCATGTTGAGCTCATTGAATATTTAATTATTTTTTCACAGGTGTTTGAATAATGACTAAAAAAAAATGTTTTTTTTTTTTTACACAAAGTTGTCAATGAAATGATATATTGCTCATGCATGCCATGGGTATATGTGTAATTACACCCCAAAATATATCCTGCTGCTTCTCCTGAGTACAGGGATACCACATATGTGAGACTTTTTGGGAGCCTAGCTGTGTACGGGACCCCGAAAACCAATCCCCACCTTCAGAATTTCAAAGGGCGTACATTTTTCATTGCATTTTCTCACTACCTATCACGGTTTAGGAGGCTCTGAAATGTCAAGATACCACAAAACCCCCCCAAATGACCCCATTTTGGAAAGTAGACACCCCAAGCTGTTTGCTGAGAGGCTTGGTGAGTCTATGGAATATTTTATATTTTGCCACAAGTTTTAGGAAAATTACATTTTTATTTTTTTATTTTTTTTTAATACAAAGTTGTCACTAAAAGATACATTTCCCACACATGACATGGGTATATGTGGAATGACACCCCAAAATACATTCTGCTGCTTCTCCTGGGTATGGGGATACCCCATGTGTGAGACTTTTTGGGAGCCTAGCTGTGTATGGGACCCCCAAAACCAAACACCATCTTCAGGTTTTCTAATGGCGTAAGTTTTTGATTTTACTCCTCACTACCCACCATCACAGTTTCGGAGGCCCTGAAATTTCAAGATAGCACAAAACCCCCCCTAATGACCCCATTTTGGAAAGTAGACACCCCAAGCTATTTGGTGAGAGGCATGGCGAGTCCATGGACTATTTTATATTTTGCTACAAGTTTCGGGAAAATTACATTTTTTTATTTTTTTAAATTTTTTAACACAAAGTTGTCACTAAAAGATAAATTGCTCACACATGCCATGGGTATATGTGGAATGACACCGCAAAATACATTCTGCTGCTTCTACTGAGTACAGGGATACCACATGTGTGAGACTTTTTGGGAGCCTATCTGTGTACGGAACCCCGAAAACCAATCACCACTTTCAGGTTTTCTAATGGCGTAAATTGTGCATTTCCCCTCCGCACTACCTGTCATAGTTTCAGAGGCCCTAAAATTTCAAGATAGCACAAACCCCCCCCCCCCAAATAACCCCATTTTGCAAAGTAGACACTCCAAGCTATTTGCTAAGAGGCATGGTGAGTCCATGGAATATTTCATATTTTGCCACAAGTTCCGGGAAAATTATTATTTTTTTTTGTTTTTTTACACAAAGTTGTCACTAAATTATATATTGCCTCACACATGCCATGGGTATATGTGAAATGACACCCCAAAATACATTGTGCTGCTTCTCCTGAGTATGGGGATACCCTATATGTGAGACTTTTTTGCAGTCTAGCCGAGTACAGGACCCCGAAAACCAATCACCAGTTTCAGGCTTTCCAAGGGTATAAATTGTTGATTTCACTCCTGACTACCTATCACAGTTTTGGAGGCCATGAAATGCCAAGACAGCACAACCCCCCCTCCCCCCCCTAAAGACTCCTTTTCGGAAAGTAGACACCCTAAGCTATTTGCAGAGAGGCATGTTGAGTGTTTTGCAGATCTCAGTTTTTGTCACAAAGATTTGGAAATTGAAAAAAGAGGGAAAACAATGCATTTTCTTGATTTCTCTTCATTTTCCAAAATAAATGACAGCTGCAAAATACTCACCATGCCTCTCAGCAAATAGTTTGGAGTGTCTACTTTGCAAAATGGGGTCATTTGGGGGGGGGGGGGGGTGTTTGTGCTATCTTGGCATTTCATGGCCTTCAAAACTGTGATAGGTAGTAAGGAGTGAAATCAACAATTTATGCCCTTAGAAAGCCTGAAGATGGGGATTGGTTTTCGGGGTCCTGTACGCAGCTAGACTGCCAAAAAGTCTCACACATGGGGTAACCCTGTACTCAGGAGAAGCAGCAGAATGTATTTTGGAGTGTCATCCCACATATACCCATGGCATGTGTGAGCAATGTATCATTTAGTGACAACTTTGTGCAAGAAAAAAAAAAAAATAATAATAATTTTCCCAAAACCTGTGGCAAAATATAAACTATTCCATGGACTCACCATGCCTCTCAGCTAATAGCTTTGATTGTCTACTTTGCAAAATGGGGTCATTTGGGGGGGTTTTGTGCTATCTTGAAATCTCAGGGACTCTGAAACTCTGACAGGTAGTGCGGAAGTAAAATGCACAATTTAGGCCATTAGAAAACCTGAAGGCGGTGATTGGATTTCGTGGTGCCATACACAGCTAGGCTCCCAAAAAGTCTCACACATGTGGTATCCCTGTACTCAGGAGAAGCAGCAGAATGTATTTTGGGGTGTCATTTCACATATACCCATGGCAAGCGTGAGCAATATAACATTTAGTGACAACTTTGTGTAAAAAAAAAACAAACTAAAAAAACAAATTGTCACCTTTCCGAAACTTAGGGCAAAGTATAAAAAATACTCCATGGACTCAATATGCCTCTCAGCAAATAGCTTTGGGTGTCCACTTTTCAAAAAGGGGTCATTTGAGGGGTGTTTGAAATGTCCCGTCATTTTATGCTCAATCTTAGCCATACATCACCCACTCTTCTAACCACTTGAAAAACAAGCCTTTTCTGTGACTTTTTGTTAACATGAAAAAATATTTTCTTTTACTAGAAAATTACTTTGAACCCCCAAACATTATATATTTCTTTAAAGCAGAGGCCCTACAGAACAACATGGTGGATGTTGCAAATTTTTTTGTCACACGGTATTTGCGCACAGATTTTCCAAACGCAATTTCTGCGAAAAAAATACATTTTTTTTTAATTGAATGCACAAATACACTATATAATTTCAAACTGTTTGGTAAAATTTAAAAGATGATCTTATGTACATAGATACCAAACATTACATGCTTTAATCATTTTAATTGTTATCACAGTGAATTAAAATATCCCCTATGATAGCAATCTGTAGTGACAGGTACTCTCTTTTAAAAAAATTGGGGTCTTTTAGACTCTAGATCTCTCCTCTGACCTTAACGCATCTGACCACACCAAAATTGGTGTGATAAAATGCTTTCCCAATGGTGCTGTTTATTTCTGGCGAAACAGAAGTCATGAAATGCTTATAGCTTCCGGTATCTTAGGCCATAGAGATGATTGGAGCCATTCTCGTCTCCAATCAGCTCTATGGTTAGATAACTGAACCACTGGCTGCACTCTCGGGTTAACCGGTGGGACAGGAGAGCTTGAGAAAAACCACGGAAGGCGGCGGGAGGGGGGGACCCCTCAAACCACGGAAGGCGGCGGGAGGGGGGGACCCCTCCCACAGCGTGTAAAAGCAGTTTAGCGGCCTATTATCCACTAGGATTGCTTTTACATGTAAGCCGACCGCTTGCTGTAAAAAACGATACCAAGATGATGCCAAAATCTGCAGGCATCATCCTGGTATAACCACTCAAAGTCCAGCAACGTACCAGTAAATTGCTGATCCTTGTTTGGCATATAGTGTAGGTTTTTTTTTTTTTTCATGCAGGCTGTGGGCTGAACGAAAAAAAGAGAACCTAACAGAAATCACCACAGGAAAATTGTGTAGTATACACACCATTAACCGCCCAAACATCCAAACCCACTTATTTAATGGCAATATTCCACGTATACCTAAAGGTATTTTAACTGCAGTGGTGAAATCAACCTACCACAGCGCTGCCATCAGAGGTATCCATATATGCTGAGTGCAAACGCTGTTTGTGTCAGAATATATAAAATCAGTGTGGCAGCCGACGAGTACCTGCAAGAGAAACAGGTTAACAAAAGAATGAAAAACAAACAAAGCACAGTAAAAGTGACTGACAAACTGACACGACAACTGTTTTTGGCTTTTTTATTTTATATTTTTTTTGGTATTTTTTTTTACACTTTTTTTTTGTGAACTGCACTTTTCCAGCTTAGGGTCTCTCAAAATGTCGATAGCCATCGAACATCTTTCGATACTCTGTGTTAGTGTGCCCTACACTACGTCGTGCTGTACCCTACACTAATTCTCCACTAGTGTGTGGTAGCGCTCAAAACATTCCCCGATGCAGAGACCAGGTTGGTCAGGACAGGTGGGACAATAATAACAGATGTCACGCCTAAATCCGCGCCTGCTACAGACATGACATCTTCTTTGGGGGTATCTTTGGGTAGGGGTACTCGGGAGGACATGTGAAAAATGCCTCTCATGCAGCCGGCTCACTGCGTCTGGAAGGGGAAGTTGGGCAGGAACCCCTCCTGGGTACAGGTAGGCATTGATGATCTCTTCCTGGAATTCTCGGAAGGATCCGGTTCGTCCTGACGCCCTGTATAGCACAAAGGCGTTCAGCATAGCCAATTGAAATAAATAAACAGACACTTTTTTGTACCAGTGTCTGGCTTTACGGGCAACTAAGTACGGCGCCAAAAGCTGGTCCTTAAAGCGGAGTTCCAGCCATTTACTCACCTGTCCAACGGTCCAGCGATGCGGCCGCCCGAAGCCTCGATCCTCTCCCTCGGCGCCGGCATCACTGCTGTGGGCACCCGGCTGTTACAGTTTGCGGCTTCACAGCCGGGTACCCACTGCGCATGCGCGAGTCGCGCTGCGCGCCGTGATTGGCCGGCAATCTTCTGGGACCTCTGACGTGTCCCAGAAGATTGCAGGGAGGGAGGGGGAGAGGAGAACTTCCGCTCAGGGGGCCGCGGCGCTCCGAGCGGAAGTGGGAGCGGGTACCTGTCAAAACTAGGTACCCGCTCCCCCCCCCAAAAAATGACATGCCAAATGTGGCATGTCGGGGAGTCAGGACTCCCTAAAGCGGAAGTTCCACTTTTGGGTGGAACTCCGCTTTAAGGTCCACCCCTCCCATATTAAGGTTATAGTCGTGGACACAGAGGGGTTTTTCCAAAACGCCAATTGCCGTAGTAATTTGGACCGTCGTGTCTGCGGGAAGGGAGGACAGAACAAAAACATTCCGTGTATCCCTCCACTTCACTGCAAGCAATTTGTCTGTTTACAAGAAGGCTCTCTCCCCCCAACTAAGACGGGAATCTACAAGCCGTTGGGGGAAGCCCCGGTGATTAGGTCGCACGGTGCCACATGCGCCAATTTGTAATTCGAGCAGGTGACTAAATAGTGGCATGCTTTTGTAAAAATTGTCCACGTACAAATGGTACCCGTTTCCGAATAAGGGTGACACCAAGTCCCAAACTATCTTGCCGCTGCTCCCTATGTAGTCTGGGCAGTTGGGGGGCTCCACAGAGCTATCTTTTCCCTCGTAGACCCGGAAATTAACTGTATAGCCTGTGGCCCTGTCACACAGCTTATACAGCTTGACCCCGTATCTGGCACGCTTGCTGGGGAGATACTGTTTCATAGCAAGGCATCCAGTAAACTTAATCAGGGACTCATCAATGCAGATAAACTTGTTGGGGGGGGGGGGGTAAACAAGGCTGCAAACCGCTGATTGAAGTGGTCTACGAGGGGCTGAATTTTGTGGAGCCGATCATATTCAGGGTCTCCCCGAGGACGACAGATTTCATTGTCGTTGAAATGTATAAATCGTAGAATTTGCTCGTATCTTGCCCTGGACATGGAGGCAGAGTACACGCGCATATGGTGAAGTGGGCTAGTGGACCAATATAGCCGCAAATTCACTCTTTTTGGTTATGCCCATGTTGAGGGAAAGGCCCAGAAACATCTCGGACTCGGAAACCGTTACAGGTTTCCAGCCAAATTGTCTGGGAAGGGGCGAATTTGGGTTGGCGGCGATGAATTGACCAGCGTATAAAGCGGAGTAAAATTGGCTGTTTCCACGTGGATTCCAGGTTGGCCAGTGAATGGGGGAAGTACGGGCGCTGTAGTATCAGTGGTTTGCCAGTCAGGATATGCCAGCGCATCAGGGAGGGCACTATGGGCTCTACAGGCCTGTCTTTGAATACGCGGTGGCTGCGGGCCACTACTTGTTCTAGCCACTGCACCACCTTCAACTGCACTTATGGGACTCGCCATGTTACTGCAGTGCTGGTTGTACTAGGTCCAGGGTGTACTAGGCCGCTGGTGCTCGCCAGGTCACCAGAAGGCTGAGCGGCAATAGTACCGACACTCTGCTCCATACGAGCATGCTGCGATCTCTGCACCTCAGCAACTCCAGAATGGGGTCGGGTACGCCTGGTTCTAACAGGGACCCATCCGTCGTCGGAGCTATCTGTCAGGGAGCCGCTGCTCTCTTCAGGTTCGTATACTGACTCTGATTCTGCCAGTGAGGCTTCCCCATCGCTCTCATCTGACATGGTCAGTATACTGTAGGCCTCTGCACTACTGTACCACCGTTTGGTCATTTTAGCAACTTAATTTACTGGTACAGTAGTGTGACTCACAGGTAAAAAAAGCACCTGGTTGTCAAGGACTATTTCAACTGCTACCAAAAAAAAACTGCTAATGCTAGCAGGGATCAGGCCTGACTCTGCTAACACAGCGGTTTTGTGTGTTTTGTGTTCTTTTGTAAGTGACAATAATCTATTGATTACTACACTTGCCTGGGTGGGGTGGGGTGGGCTAGGCGGAGGGGTTAAACGCAGGTGCTGGCAGGAATCAGTGCTGGTCGTGCAAACACCGCGTTTTGGGAACCCTAAACTATGGGGACAATAGTATGGTTCTGATCAGATCAGATATTGATCTGTTCAAACACTATACTAGTAATGGAAGTGTATGTGTGTGTATGTATGTGTTTGTGTGTGTGTATGTGGTAATCAATGCCACATACACACATCAATGCGCTGGGGATCTGCGCTATCTTAGACTGACACTAACACTAACTAATGTCACCTGTGACACTAAAAATAGTGATCAGAAAAAAACTGTACACTATAAAAGTGACACTATGACAGGGCAATGAAGGGGTTAACTGGGGGTGATCAGGGGGTTTATCTTTATTGGGGGGGGTGGGGGTTGGCAGGAACCCTAAACCTACTTGGGACAGAAATTTACTCGCTAGCGCTAACTAAAGTCACAATCACACTATCACAGATATTCAAAAAAACACTATATTACCTGTTTATAGTGTGCAATGTGACAGGGGGAAGGGGTTAACTGGGGGGTGATCAGGGGGGGTATCAGGGGGTTAAATCTTTATTGGGGGTTGGCGGGTATCCTAACCCTAAAAGCAACGGCCGCAAGAGCTAAACCTAGTCACAAGTCACACTGATACAGGTATATAGGAAACTGCTATATACTGTATGCAGTGTGTGTTGTGACAGGTGGTGTAGGGGTTAACTGGGGGTGATCAGGAGGTTAAATCTTTATTGGGAGGGTGGCGGGGACCCTAAACCTCCTTGAGACAGAAACGAACTCGCTAGCGCTAACTCAAGTCACAATCACAGTAATACAAAATACAGTAAACCACTATATTACCTGTATATTAGTGTGCAATGTGAGAGGGGGAAGGGGTTAATTGGGGGTGATCAGGGGGTTAAATCTTTATTGGGGGGGGGTGACAGGTATCCTAAGTATAAAAGGAAGGGCCGCAAGCGCTAAACCTGGTCACAAGTCACACTTATACGGGTATATAGGAAAATGCTATATACTGTATACAGTGTGTGTTGTGACAGGGGGTGTAGGGGTTAACTGGGGGTGATCGGGGTTAAATGTGCCTAGCCTAGGTGTGTGTGGGTGTGCTTGGTGCAGTACTCACAGTTCAGATCCGCTCTCTCCTCTCGATGAATCCAAAAAGGATTTTGGGAGGAGAAAGGCACAGGCACAGACAGTATCTGATTGGGCAGGACCGATCAACAGGTCCAGGCCAAAAATCATTGGCCTGGACCTGATGACCGATCGGTTCTGAACCCAATCAGACCATCAGCGGGGCCGGGGGCGCGCGGGAGCCCGCCCCAGAGCGGCGGGGGTGAGCGACATAGGTCTACGTCGCTTTGCCTGCAAGCGGCTGACTGCCGCAGTAAATAGTCGTGAGTCAGTCGGCAAGTGGTTAATCATACCGGAATTGATTTCTTCACCTGGCTACAGAAGGATCACAGGTGCACTGTGATCATTTCAGAGAGAAGAACGGTTGGCTATGTTTACAACAGCTGACCATCCTTCTCTCTCAGCGGGGAGCGATCGCGGTTGGCCGGCGGCAATCTGTGCCGCCAGCCCTGTGCACCGGCATCCCCGCTGCCTACTGGGGGCGGGAGCGTGCCGCTGACAGTGTGCGCTCGCCACCAGGAGCGATCCCGCAAACCGACGTACCCATACGTCGGTTCGCGCAACCGAGCCAGCCTGCCGCAGTATATCTGCGGCAGGCGGTTGGCAAGTAGTTAATAGAGTTTGCATGTTTTGCATGTTCTTGTGCGAACCAAACAGGGTGGTGTTCGGCCGGCCCAACACTATTTGGCACCAGTTTTCTTCTTATAAGCACTTTTGGAAGAAATACATATGGACTTCATGCAAATTTTGAGTGTCACACAACCTTTTGCACTATTGTATTGAGGTCACAGACACATTGGGTTGATTTACTAAAATTGGATCTGGTGCAGCTGTGCATGGTAGACAATCAGCTTCTAACTTCAGCTTGTTGAGTTGAGCTTTGACAAAAAAACAAACTGGAATCTGATTGATTTCAATGCAGAGCTGCTCCAGGATTTGCACTCTCCAGTTCTAATAAATCAACCCCAGTTTTATTGATGATGTTTATTTAATTGTATATGTACTTGTTATTATGTATGTAAATTTCCTTACATTTTTTACCTACTATATATTAATTTATTTGTGGTTGCATATCACTTTTTTCTCTCAGCTATCCTGTTTCTGTTTAAGAGATACATTTTTTTATCATTTGATACAATATAATGTTGGCGAGGCATATTTTTTTTTTTACAGATCTGATGTGTAATCTTTTGTGAGCTTGTCCCTTGCTGTGAGAAAACTAAATATAAAGTATTTTCTTCTGTTTGGAAGGTGAGCACGATGCAATCACCTGAGCCTCTGCAAAGTTTGGAAAGTCATAATATTGTCTGACATGCTAATGAAATATTACTTAACCTTACACTGATGAGAAGACAGGAGACACTAGAGGATCGCTGTCAGGGATTTAACCACTTGCCGACCAGCAACCGTAGTTTTACTGTGGCAGGTCGGCTCTGTCCCAGAAGGGATGTACCTATACGTCGCTTTGCAGGACCACTAGTGGGAGCGCGCGCTGGTGGAGGAGACCGCACGTGCCCATTGGCCACAGGGGGAGCCAATCAGCGGGTTCGGCGGCCGCAATGTCCACCGGGCACCTGCGATCGCTCCCTGTGGAGACAGAACAGTGGTTTGCCGTTGTAAACCCGGCAGACCACTGTTCTGTCAGTAATGAACACAGGGATCCTATGTTCCTCCTATTTAGGAACAGAGGTCTCTGTGTTTATTCAGCAAGCCCACCCCCCACACAGTTAGAAAACACTCCCTAGGGACACATTTAACCCTTTGATCGCCCCTGGTGTTAACTCCTTCCCTGCCAGTGTCATTAGTACAGGAACAGTGCATATATTTTTAGCACTGATTTAGTAATGTCACTGGTCCCCCAAAAAGTGTCAAAAAAATGTCAGTTAGGTATCCAATCTGTCCGCTGCATTGTCGCAGGCCTGCTAAAAATCGCTGATCGCCGCCACTAAAAATGACAAATATTTTCCCTAGCTTGTAGATGTGATAACTTTTGCGCAAACCAATCAATATACACTTATTGGAATTTTATATTACCAAAAATATGTAACAGAATAGATATTCGCCTAAAATGATGAAAAAATTAGATTTTTATTGGGAATGTTATATAGCGGAAAGTAAAAAATATTGTTTTTTTTTTCTTTTCAGAATTGTCACTCTTTTTTTGTTTCTAGCACAAAAAATAAAAATCGCACAGGTGATCAAATACCACCAAAATAAAGCTCTATTTGTGGGAAAAAAAAGGACATCAATTTTATTTGGGTACAGATTCGCATGACCGTGCAAATGTCAATTAAAGTAACCCAGTGCCATATCGCAAAAAAAAAAAAATGGCCTGGTCATTAGGGGGTAAAACCTTCTGGTCCAGAAGTGGTTAATATTACAAAATGATGCCTGGTCTGCCCAAGCTCTACCATGAACATTTCTCAATACCTATTTTTTCCAGAAAAAGAGAGAGATCTTGAGCAAAGCTCCACTCCAGAAAAAAGTCCAGATAGTCCAGTTTATTAAGTAGGATAAAAAACACCAATGAACAATTTAAATTGTCACTCATAGGCCCAAAGCGCGGAGAGCAAAACATTTCGTCATGGTGACGGGACCGTTTGCATTCACACTGGAGAAGTCGTAGGCTGTGTCCGATTCTTCTTCCTGGTATTTGCTGGCATGGATGAGTGACGTCATCTCCTGCGCCGCTGCTGCTCTCACCCAGCTGTCCTGAGGTTTGATCACCGTGCTGATCCTTCCCCCGGAGTAACGGTGGATCCATCGCCCGAACCACTACAACGGCAGTACGGGTGCCTTCTCGCAATGATCTCCTGGCCACAGACATAGCGATGTAAGACCATCAGCAGTGGGGCAAGTACAGGGGCTCAACCTGATACCCTATGAGTGACAATTTACATTGTTCATTGGTGTTTTTATCCTACTTAATAAACTGGACTATCTGGACTTTTTTCTGGAGTGGAGCTTTACTCAAGATCTCTCTATATATAATATATAGTTGCACAATTGCCTTCACCTTATTATTTACTGGTCATCTTATAACAGCCACAACCAGAAGCGCTCCCTTATCTTCTAGTTTTTCTATTGATCAGACTCTGACCCCAGGAGTCCCCTAAGGAGTAGCTGAGGTTTTAATACAGGTCCTTTTATTTACCGGTCACAATGGGCGCCTTTTTTCTCCTTCCTTGCCTTTGACAATTCTTTGAGACTAGCCACTGAGAGATTTCACTCTGCGTTTTCACAGGTATGAGCAGCTCTTTTGGGATTCTATACCAATAATAAATCGTTCTAAATCATACGCAATGTGCAAAAACTTCAATACAAGTCCCAATCAAATAAAAGTCCGAAGTTAATATAAATTGCTCCTGTGTGATAATTTCTTCTTTCTTCCTTTGCTTAAAGGATAAGTTCACCTTTGGGAATATGCTACATGTTCCACTGTATTTTAGAGTGGAAGATATATCATGTTCCCAGTGCTGCACAGAGATGTATAGTAACTAAGTAGAACTACTTCACTACTGTACTTAAGTACGGAAAGGCGGTATCTGTACTTTCCTAGAGTAGAATTTTTTTCTCCTACTTCCACTTTTACTTCACTACATTTTTTCAATGATTTCAATACTTCTACTCCGATATTTTTTTTTTTTTTTGTGCTGCATAGTTACTTGTTACAATTATAAAAATGACCACTGCCAGAACAGTAGGTGACAGGTTTCATGAAGCTCAAAACATGTGTATTATCAGCGCATACGAAAATAAATGCTACTGTATGTATAAATAAAAGCTGCATTTGAAATAATAAAAAACAATATGATGTTCAAACTTTTGACTTCTTTCTTTAATAACTACGTAACACAGTACTTGTACTTTTACTTTCAGTACTTGAGTAGCAATTTTTTTTCAAAACTACTGGTACTTTTGCTTTCAGTACTTGAGTAGCAAAATTTTTTAAAAAACTACTTGCAATACTTAAGTACAAAAATGTTGAATACTTAAGTACTTCTACTCAAGTCACTTTTTGATTGAGCACTTCCACTTCTACTCAAGTCACTTTTTGATCGAGCACTTGTACTTTTACTCAAGTATGGGTTTCGAGTACTTTATACAACTCTGGTGCTGTAGCCGCCGCCTGCTGCCTCCCCTCCGGCAGCAGTATTGGGGTGAAGTTTCCCGTACTATCTGCCACTATGAAAACAGCTCTGTGTGTCTGAATGAATTACAAGCCCCGACATGTTTAGCGGCTGTTGGCTTGTAGTTCTTAATGAACTACCACGGTGCTGTGGAGCGCTGTGGTAGTTCATTGAGTCTTCCTGTCAGGAAGTATCGGCTAACTTGC
Source organism: Pelophylax lessonae (assembly GCF_965119305.1). Classification (NCBI taxonomy): domain Eukaryota; kingdom Metazoa; phylum Chordata; class Amphibia; order Anura; family Ranidae; genus Pelophylax; species Pelophylax lessonae. The sequence goes on along the minus strand of NC_138779.1, from coordinate 37,082,595 downwards.
TGGACCCAAAGCATCATGGGTTTACTGAGGGCCGTTTGAGACTGATTGAAATTTTTTAACTATATTACCAATGTTTTGGACCAGAGTGGTGCTGTGGACATAGCATATCTTGAGTTCAGCAAGGCATTTGATACAGTTCCACATAATAATCTAATATAAAAGTTGTAGAAGCAAGGACTTAAACCTTTTGTGGTTCAGTGGATATGCAGTTGGCTAAAGGATAGATACCAGAGTGTGGTTGTAAATGGGGTTCAATCGGAACAGAGACCAGTCACTAGTGGGGTACCACAAGGCTTTGTACTGGGTCCTGTTCTATTTAATCTCTATGTAAGTGATATAACTAAAGGTTTGTTGGGCAAGGTATGTCTTTTTTGCTGATGATAGAAAGGTGTGTAAGAGGGTTGATACCCCTGGGAGGTGTCTGTTTTACCATTGCTGGAAAATTTGTTAAAGCAGTGGAGACTGGAGTTCAATGTTTATAAATGTAAAATAATGCACTTAGGGAAAAGAATCCCTTGAGAGAGTACAACATTGGGGGTGCAGTGTTGTCCACCTCTACGAAGGAAAAACATTTGGGGGTACTTTTTTCTGATAATTGCAAAATGAGCAAACAGTGTGAAAAGTGAATAGAATTCCAGGATGCATCACTAGAGGGATCACCAGCAGAAGGAAAGAGGTCCTGATTCCCTATAAGGCTGCATTCACATGTCAGCTTATAATCGCGGGCAGAACCGCCGCGGTTCCGCCCGCGATTCGGAGATTTATTGCAAATCGCGGGACGCCTAGCGTTGCCCGTTGATTTGCAATAGCCCCCCAAACGCCGAGCGATGTTGCCGCAGATTTACGCCCGCCGAATCGCGGCAACATCGCGCAAACAAAATCGCGGGACGCAATACGCTCCAAAAAAGTACAAGAGCTTCTTTGGAGCGTATTGCGTCCCGCGATTTTGTTTGCGCGATGTTGCAGCGATTCGGCGGGCGTAAATCGCGGCAACATCGCTCGGCGTTTGGGGGGCTATTGCAAATCAACGGGCAACGCTAGGCGTCCCGCGATTTGCAATAAATCTCCGAATCGCGGGCGGAACCGCGGCGGTTCTGCCCGCGATTATAAGCTGACATGTGAATGCAGCCTTAAGCTCTTTAGTGAGACCTCATTCTGAATACTGTGTCCAGTTCTGGAGACCTCACATACAAAAAGATATTGATACGATAGAACGAGTCCAGAGACAGGTAACACAAATGGTGAAAGATCTAGGGGATAAAACATATTAAGAGCAACTTCAGGAACGTAACTTGTACAATCTGGAGGAAAGAATTAAAAGGGGAAACATGATGGAAATCTTCAAATACATCAAGGGGGTAAAAAGGGTTTAAGAGGGCAATATTTCCAACATGAAAGCATAATCAAAAACACAGGGACATGACCTCAAACTAACTAGAGGGAAGTTCAAAATGAATCTTATAAAGTATTACTTTACTGAAAGGGTAGTTGATGCTTGGAATAAGCTTCCAGCAGAGGTAGTGAGTCAGTCAACAGTAAATGGTTTCAGACATGATTGGGACAAACATAGAATGGTTTCAAACATGATTGGGACAAACATAGATCTATATTCAGACAAAAAAGTTACTGTAATAAAAAAAAAAAAAAAAACTGAAAAACATATATTAAAAAAAAAGAAAAATGGCACTCAATGGACCACTTGGTCTTTTTCTTGCTGTCACCTTTCTATGTTTCTAGAATCTCTGGATGTCTCCAGATGTCCTTCTTCTTCACCCCAATTAGTGTTCCTCATTTGTTCCTCTTATCCTCTTATACATCCTCCACAGAATATTCCCAAAAATCCAAAGCATATATAATGTAGTATAACTATATATATATATATATATATATACAGGGCTTTTTTTTCTCAGAGAATAGGTGCAGGAACTCCCCCTTCTAAGTTACTTTTTGTATCCACCCCTACCCACCTCTGAGCATTAATCCTTGGTTCCACCCCTACCCACCTCCGAGCACTAATCCTTGGTTCCACCCCTACCCACCTCCGAGCACTAACCCTTGGTTCCACCCCTACCCACCTCTGAGCATTAATCCTTGGTTCCACCTCTACCCACCTCCGAGCACTAACCCTTGGTTCCACCCCTACCCACCTCTGAGCACTAATCCTTGGTTCCACCCCTACCCACCTCCGAGCATTAATCCTTGGTTCCACCCCTACCCACCTCTGAGCACTAATCCTTGGTTCCACCCCTACCCACCTCCGAGCACTAACCCTTGGTTCCATCCCTACCCACTTCCGAGCACTAACCCTTGGTTCCATCCCTACCCACATCCGAGCACTAACCCTTGGTTCCACCCATACCCACCTCCGAGCACCGACCCTTGGTTCCACCCCTACCCACCTCCGAGCACTAACCCTTGGTTCCACCCCTACCCACCTCCGAGCACTAACCCTTGGTTCCACCCCTACCCACCTCCGAGCACTAACCCTTGGTTCCACCCATACCCACTTCCGAGCACCGACCCTTGGTTCCACCCCCTACCCAGCTTCTATTACAGCCCCTTTTAGAAAATATAGAGCCAAGTATAATTTTGTAGTGGAATGTATGGAATTTGGTTATGACAATATGAAAAGCAATAAAATAGAACCCCCCCCACAGCCAGTAGCAATAGACCCCCCCCCCCAGCAGCAATAGACACCCAGCAGCAGCAAACGATCTCCCAGCAGCCAGCATCAATAGACTCTCTAGCAGCCAGAAACTGTAGACCCCTCACTAAACAGTTGATTCCTTCCAGCAACAGTTAACCCCCAGTATCAAAAGATCCTCCACCAGCAACAATAGATTGCCATGCAATAATATATCCCCTCCAGCAACAATAGACCCTCCAGCACCCCTTGCCATGGCATACATTCAGTGCTGGAGGTGCCGGAACTGCGTTCCCCCCGCGTTCCCGCTGAAAAAAAGCCCTGTATATATATATATATATATATATATATATATACACAGTATATCATATAATAACATATTTGTGCTTGCATGACCATAGTGACCTTAGTGCAAATTGTGAAACCACTATCTTCACTGTGCGAATTCTCCCCCATGTGTTTATACCGCATGCAACTGTCCTCTTACCAGACTTACTGCCCTTCCACCCCAGGGCTCAATAATGCATATGTAGCAAGGTTTCCAGGCCTGTGGCCTGATGTGGCCCTGCCATTAGTCCCGGAATTCTCTCCAGACCACAATGAATTCATGAGAAACTTGAGGTGAATCTTAAAGCTTCTAAAACCAAGTGGGCACATGGTATATGTTGTTTCTTTAAATGCCGCCTATTTTATTGTCGGGTAAGAGAACTTTTACCTTTTCCAGAATGATAAAATGCAAGGTTTATCAATACCCTATGGGACTTCTCCAAAAGACAGTTAATAGTTATCTGACAGATCATGAACACAATAGGAGTGGATTACTAAAACTGGAGAGTGCAAAATCTGGTGCAACTCTGCATAGAAACCAATCCGCTCCCAGGTTTTATTGTCAAAGCTTAATTGAACAAGCTGACGTTAAGGCTCCGTTCACATGTAGGCGTTTTGGGGCGTTTTTGGGGAGTTTTTCGGCTCTAGAATCAGCTCTTAAAACGCCCAACAAGACAAATCCTATTCATTTCAATGGCCCCTGTTCACATCTGAGCGTTTTGTCGCTGTTAGCAAAACGCCCAACGCTCAAAAAAGTACATGAGCTTCTTTTTGGGCAGATTACAGGAGTTTTCCATTGGTTTCTATTCAATCTAAAAACGCCTGCACAAAAAACGCCTGTAAAAACGCCTGTAAAACGCCTGTAAAACGCCTGCAAAAACGCCCATAAAAACGCCTGAAAAAACGCCTAAAAAACGCCTGTAATTAGCAACGCCAAGATGTGAACGTAGCCTAAAAGCAGATTGGCTACCATGCACAGATGGACCAGATTCCGAGTGCTCCCGTTTAAAATCCCCCCTGTGTTCTTTATAGCTTAGAAACAGAAATAAGTTTGAATACATAAACACATTTCAGGAAAACATTACATACAACCATTCTCAAAGTTTTTGCCATAGACTATCCCTTAAATTAATTTCTAGCTCTGGCATTTTTTTGTGTAGCTCCCACCTAGATAGGTGCTAGGATTAGACGTTAAGAGCTTTAAGCTCAGGTCAGTAAGGACATGGGCTATTTTTGGTGGGAGATAAATGTAGCAGCCTCCTAGATAGGTGCTTGGATTAGATAGATAGATTAGCGGGTAGTCATCCAAGTCGGGGTCAAGTCCAGTAGCGGGTAGTCTGCCGATGCTGAATTGTCTGCCGATGCGGGGTCATCTGCTGATGCAGAATCAAGAGCCAAGAAAGTCGTCAGCCAAGCCAGGTCATGCACGGAGGAACACGGTGAACAGAAGACTGCTAGCAGTGATGTACCTTGGAGCACAAACATAAGGGCAAGGACTGCAAGCACTCAGGTAATATATATATATATATATATATATATATATATATATACTGTATAGTCAAGTGTGCAACATCATCACTGAGTGACGCCCAGGCAGCAGGCAAGTGATGATACAAACAGAGTTTATAAGAGACAGCAGTCTGCACATGTCCAAAAAGGCTGCCAACAGAAAGGCAAGGTAAGACCTTGTCAGCTAGGTCTGGTCAGTATTCTCAGCTGCTGCCAGTCTAACAGCACCCTCTGCTTTCCAGTAAGTTGTAGAATTCTCTGGAACAAGGTGTGGAGATATGCAGATGACAGTATGAATATTTATACAGTCCTGGTCAATCCCAGGGAGCAGGGCTCTGAAGGCTGCTGGGAGTCTGTATATATTATCCGGGACAATGAGCTCTGGGTCTTTTCTTGCAGAGGATTAGTCTGGCCTGGAGAGCTGCTGCCCTCCAGGACAGTGCTGCCTTGTGCTTGCTGTTCGTTAGGCCTCAGATGGGTGACCTGAGGGCCCGGATGCTGAAGCTAAAGAGAGCTGACTGAGGGGCTGTTTGCTTAAGATTTGGTCTGGTATCACTGGGGAAAGCTTTCGCTTGGAAGTTGGAAGGAGGCAACCAACTGTCCCTGGAGTACAGAGAGATCTTAGAGACTTTTGGGCTGCTGCCCTCCCTTTTATGCTCGAAAGTCAGTTCTGTGTTTGTCTAAAGGTGACATCGACTGGTGTCCTGGAGAGCTTAGTCTGTCTGATTCTATGTGAAGGGACTCTGTTCTTGTGGCTCTAAAGAAAGGAGTTTGTATTTAACCGTTTCCACTACAAACCCAAGTCCACAGTTTGCTTTAAGCAAGGACTTCTGCTTCAGCTTTACAAAAAAAGAGTTCACAGTCCTCAAGCTGTAAATAGTTTCTGTTTTTGGAGTACCCCACTCAATTCCCTCAACCCTATTAAAGTTTTTCTAAAAATATAAACAACACCCCTAGACCGGGTATTGAGGAAAAGTGTGGCTGAGATTGTGTGCCTGGGTGAGAGATAATCCACAGGGAAATAACCTGGGCAAATTTGGGCAACTTCTACGGGAGTAAGCGCTGCATTCGTAACACCCCCTGCTCTATACAACCAGACCTAACATTTTTGTAATAATTATGAAATAAAATGAATAACAATGGAGTGTGAAAATTGCATTGCCTTCTGCATTCGTGGTCAGTAAAAAAGTTCCCCGGTACATTTAGTCAAAAAGTATTCGAAGCATGAACTTTATTTTATTCTGCCCAAAAAGGTGAACTTAGCCTTTAGGAGGAATTCGAAAAGAAAAGAATTCACAACAGCAGGGGAAATGGATCCAATCTGATCTCAATATACAGGAGATATACAGTGTCAGAGGCGTAACTAGAGCCTTCAGGGCCCCGATGCAAGAAAACATGAAGGGCCCCCCCAGATCCCTGGCCGGGGCCCTTCCCTTCAAGCCCAGGGCTCTTCCCACTAATCCTGGGGCTCTTTACTCTCGTTGCATGGCCTTTTATTACGGTCCCACAGCAGGATCCTTTCACAAGTTCTGCAGTGGGCTCCCTTCCTGCAATCTTGGGGCCTCCCCACAGTGGTGCAATGCCAGGGCCCGGTCGCAAGTGTGACTTTTGCAATCCTGGAAGTTCACCCACTGGTTTGCTACTGGGCCCCCTGGAGCATGGGGCCCGGTAGCAATCGCAACCCCTGCAACCCCTGTAGTTACGCCCCTGTACAGTGTATACTTGATGCAGGGGTCCTAAAAGCAATTATATAACTGTATACTCACGTGGAGCCTTAATGTTTCTAAATAAAATTTACTGTAAGTAAATCCTCCTGTGCATCGTTTTTCCTATAGCCTGTTTTCACAACATTTCTGAATTCTCTTGTATACCGAGGATCAATAATAATGTAATGATAACAATATAGAAGAAAGTTATGGAAAAACCAAAATTTGTGGATATCCGACATCACACCTATAAGAGTTTGTTAGACATCCCATTCCAACACCATAGGCTTTAATATGGAGCTGTCTCCCCCCCCCCCCCCCCCACCACCACTTTTTTTATGACTACAGCACTCTGGGAAGGCTTTCCACAAGATTTAGATATGTGCCTGTGAGAATTTGCGCCCAATGGTACCGATGTTGGATGAGAAGATATGGCATGCAGTTTGCATTTCATTTCATCTCAAAGGTGTTCAGTAGGGTTGAGGCCAGGGCTCTGTACTGCCCTCTTGGGTTTCTCAACACCAAAATGGCCAAACCATGTCTTTATGGAGCTTTGTGCACTTAAATTAAAATGCTCTAGAATATTTTATATCATAAACACGCAAAAGGAAATTTCATTTGAATTCAGTTTTCTTCTCTTTTAACCACTTATGGACCGCCCACCGCAGTTATACTGCGGCAGGCCGCCCCTCCTGCGCAAACCGACGCTCCCACCCCCACTCGGCAGCGGGGACTCAGATGTACGGGGCAGGCAGCTCCGATTGCCGCCTGACACCCGCGATCGTTCCCCACTGAGAGAGAAAAACACAGCTGACCGTTCTTCTCTCTGGAATGATCACAGAGAGCCTGCAAATTCTTCTATGTAGGATCACAGGTCTCTATGATCATTTCACAAGCCCTGCCCCCATACAGTTAGAATCACTCCCCTAGGCTCACATTTAACCCCTTGATCACCCACAGTGTTAACCACTTCCCTGCCAGTGGCATTATTACAGTAGCAGTGAATATTTTTAGCACTGATTACTGTAGTAATGTCACTGGTCCCCCCAAACATGTTAAAAATGTCAGTTAGAGGTCCGATCTGTCCGCCGCAATGTCGCAGTTCCGCTAAAAATCGCAGATCGCCGCCAATACTAGTAAAAAAAAAAAACAAACAATGAAAATGACATAAATCTTTCCCGTAGTTAGTAGATGCGATAACTTTTGCGCAAACCAATCAAAATATGCATATTGCGATTTTTTTTTACCAAAAATATGTAGCTGAATACAAATTGGCCTGAAATGTTAAAAAATTTAGATTTTTACATTTTTTTTTCTGAGAATGTCATATAGCAGAATGTGAAAAATATTGTTTTTTTCAGAATTGTCGCTCTTTTTTTGTTTATAGCGCAAAAAATAAAAATTGCAGAGGTGATGAAATACCACAAAAAGAAAGCTCTATTTGTGGGAAAAAAAGAACATCAATTTTATTCGGGTACGGCGTTGCACGACCGTGCAATTGTCAGTTAAAGTAACGCAGTGCCGAATCGCAAAAAATGGACTGGTCGTTAAGGGGGCAAATCCTTCCGGCCCAGGAGTGGTAAAATGCTGTACAGAGAAATATCTGTCTATCTGACAGCATATATGTGAGTTCCTATATGCTTGAGTTCTTCCCTACTGGACTACAGAATATTCCACTCCATGTCTGCATAACATAAAGGGGCGATGTTCTGCAGTCTAGCAGGGGTGAACTGGGCTGAAGACACTGGTTGGGATTGCCTTGCAGTTAGGAAGTTAGGAGCACACTGGATTTCTGGCAGGATCGTTGGGTATTTTTCTGTACTTGCTGTGTTTTTAGAGAGAAAACACGGGCAAATGTGTCTGCATTGCAGATATTTACTAAATATGTCTAGGCTTTATTTTGAATAAAAAATATTGTAATGTAATGTGCATAGCGTGCTAAATCAAATCTACCTCGTGTCTAATCACAGTACTATCAGCTGAGTGTATGAACTATGCATACAGTGAGTCACACTGGAATAATATTAATCTGTATGCAGTAATGCGGATGTATAAAAATGATGAGATTTTGAGCTCCAGGTACACTTATCAGAAGACAACGGACAGCAAAGACTCCCCCCCCATTTCATTACAAGATGGATCCAGTCCAGCATAAACTCTACCATGTGGATAAATTCCATTCCAGGAACTTTCTAGATACTTACTTTGCCAATAAACCAGGAAAAACCTTAGAAGAGGAAGTTTTAAAACTACCCATGGAGAAACTTCATTATTTTTTTAAGTTTGGTATGTATGCCTAACAACATTTAAGAAAACCTTTACCAAGCTAATTTAGTCTAAAGCCTCGTACACACTCAACGATTATCGGCCGACCGATCGCCCGTCTTTTGTCCAGTGTTGTTGTGTTGGTTGGAATGTGCTCTAGACTGCACACGAATTTTATCGGCCAACAAAAACCAACTTCAGAAGTGATGTCATGTGCTGGTTTACTTTCCGTGTGTTTTTTCTTCTCTGAGCATGCCCAGTCTTGCTCATCAGATTTTTGTCTGCTGAAATCTGTACTGACTGACGAAAAATCGGCCAATGTGTTGACGGCCAACAAAAATTTTACAGCATGCACACCAGATATTGTTCGGCCGAAAAGTCGGAGTCGGTTGTCAGAAGCATCATACTAACAAGCCGAAAATCGGCCGATCGGACGTTGGCCGAAAATTCAAGGCCAACTATCGATGCGTGTGTACGAGGCATTAGTTGGGAAGGTGGGGGTGAGCTATATAGAAAAAGAGACCACTGTGTAAAAAAATAATAATTTGCACGATACCTAACCACCACCACTAAAGTTATTTCATATCTAATGTAAGAATATTGTTTTCTTAGCTTTCCCTTGCATGCAGCAATTCTTTTATATGATCCCGGAAGTATTTACAATATGTTAGGTGTAGATATATCCATAGAGGGTGGACCTTTGTGTATACTAGAAAGACTAACGAGCATTATTTTTCAAAGATTCCTAAAAGAAAGCCAACTGCAGGTCAAATCGCCTAAATTGAAAAATGTAATGGTATAGAGTAAATTTCATTCTTTTTTTAAGTTTTAAAGAATTAAAACTGATGTCAAGTCCCGGTTCACACTGCAGCGGCACGACTTTGGGGGCGACCTGTGAAGTCGCGTTCACCGCGACTTCGGCGCGTCTTGCACGGACTTCATAAAATAAATGTCTATGCAAGTCGCCTCCAGGTCGCCCCGAAGTAGTACAGGACTTGTGTCGCTCCTATTAGAACAGTTCCTGTACCGAACAATGGGAGCGCGATGGACCGCGACTTGTCAGGATCCTGGTCAGTCCCCCCTGTACTCCCCCCCCCCTATCGAGGGTACAGTAGTAAGGGAGATAATGCATATGAAGATGAGGGATGTATAGATATGGGGGGGGGGGTTGTGATTTATATGAAGATAAGGGAGTGCAGTAAGGGAAGTATGGAGATTGGAAGGGATATAGATATATATCTCTATATCACTATATCACTACGAGGTTAAGGAGTTATATATTGCAATGAGGGGGTGCAGTGAGGGGTGGTGCATGGAGAGAGCAGTAAGATTAATGTATGACAATAGGTGGGGGAAAGAGCAGGGGTTAATGATGTACACAGATGGGGGTTGGTGCAATAAGTGGTGATTCATGGAGATGTAGGTGAGTAAGGGGGGTTAATGTATAGAGAGGTGCAGCAAAGGGTTAATGGTGTACACAGATGGAGGGGGGTGCAATATGTGGTAATTCATGGAGATGGAGGCGAGTAAGGGGTTAATGTATAGAGAGGTGCAGCAAAGGGTTAATGTGCAGGCCAGTCAAATTCCTCCACCTCAAACTCGCTCAACCATGTCTTTATGGTCCTTGATTTGGGCACTGGTCCAACTCATTTGGTGGAGGGGGGATTATGGTGTGGGGTTGTTTTTCAGGGATTGGGCTTGGCCCCTTAGTTCCAGTGAAGGGAACTCTTAAGGCCTCAGCATACCAAGACATTTTGGACAATTTCATGCTCCCAACTTTATGGAAACAGTTTGGGGATGGCCCCTTCCTGTTCCAACATGACTGCCCACCAGTGCACAAAGCAAGGTCCATAAAGACATGGACTTCGCATGGGTGGTGGAAAATTAACTTCAAGTGCAATCATTTACATTATAATCTAATAGTAACTAAAACATATAAAATTAAGTGTAACAATCAAAAAAATATCAATTCTAAAGTTCTCTACTGTTGTGAACCTTCCAACTAAAAAGCTTTTGCACTTAAATTGTATGACAATCTGTAGAGGGGTTCCACCATCCCTGCTAAGTTTTGAAAAAAGATATATGCCTTATTTTCCTTTTGATGTGTATTACATGTGAAATCACATTTCCTGGCAGTCTCCATGGCAGCCTACGTGTGGGTTAACCCCGCCTCCTCTCCAATGGTATAGGACCCCCCTCTATAAATTTCAGCTTGCAGGCACAGCCAGTGTTCCTTTTTTGTCCTCCTCCAAGGATCAACTATTTGGATTATTTCCTGTTGGAATTTGGTCGGCTTACCTCAGAATGAAAAGTCGGTGTCTATGTCCAGGGCCCAGCCACGGGCGGGTGAGTGACATTTCAAAATCCCCTTTGGCTGATAACTGTGCGGTGCTTCGGATGGCCGACGGATATCCTGACAGGGTCTGAAGATTTGTCTCCTCCATGGCAGTGTTTTTGTTATGTTTGTTTGTCTCCAAACTATCTTTCTTTGCTATCCCTGGTGGCCCAATGGCGGCTGGAGCGCTCCGTGCGTTCCAGCCATCTCCTTCCTGCTTCCCCTCCGCTCAGTCCGGCGGACGCATGCGCTGTGTGGTAATGGAGCTCCGCTCGCTGCCTGCGCATGCGCACTTCCCCGCGATCGGAAGCGAGGCCTGGTCCGCGCATGCGCACTTGCGATCACGGCCGGCCATCGCTGACGTCATCCTGGCGCGAAAATTTAAACGCCTGTCAGCTCCAGAGCATTTGGGAATGCACTGTGGGCATAGCGACGTCTTCCCGGTACCTTGTCCGTTTGTTTACCAGGTATGTGGGGACCGGATGCTGCATACCTTTTTGTGGTATGCAGGGGGGGGGGGGGAGAGTGGTTGGATGCATATTAGGACAACACCTGAATGTTCCTTATTGCTTTGTAGTGATCCCTGTATGCTCTACTTCCTAGTGAGTTTGTGGTTTTGCCTGAAACATGGATCCTGCTTCACCGCCCTCTTGTGGCCAGCCCTCTCACAACAGGTGAGTGCTGGTACATTTAGAGGGATATGAAGGGAGGGATGCTGGCTCATGATTCATGGCTAAATCCTGTGTCTCCCTGGATTTCTCTTTCTCCCAGCTCCTCCAGGTCTGGTCAAGAAAGAGACCCTGTCAGGCCACGAAGAGAATCATCTTCAAGGTCAAGACGCCGTGAGTCTCCATCAGGGAGCAGACATGAGAGGAGACGCTCACATTCCTCCTCCAGACACCGCACACACCGCCACAGTAGCCATACGGCCCAGAGAGCCTGTTGGGGTTGTGGGGCGCATGTCCCGGAGGACAAGTCCCTTTGCGAGCCCTGTTTCGCTCGTGCAGCTGGTGAAAGAGAGTCTGAAGATCAGAGATTGGAATCCCTGGTGAAACGGATTGTCCAACAATCCATGAAGGAGTGGAATGCTAGTCCCACACCTGGATCTGCTACTCCCAGCTCTCCTGCTGATGCTCCTGAAGAGCAAGGTCCCTCTCAGCCAAGCTTCACTTCCGGGAAATCCTCAGAGAGCGATTCGGAAGAAGAGGAAGGTGCAGTTGGGGGTTTTGATTTTGCCCTTGTTGCACCTCTCATAAGAGCAGTCAAAGAGGCTCTGAAATGGGAAGATCCCAGTACCCCACAGGTAAAACAGAGAAGGTTTTTCAAACATTTGGGGAAAGAGCGGCTAAACTTTCCGCTCCTGTCAGAATTGAAGGATGTCATCCTAGAAGAGTGGAGTAAAGGGGACAGCAAGACCTCCTTATCCTCCAAACTGTCCAAGTTGTATCCTTTTAAATCGGAAGAAGTCAGTCACCTGGAATCAGCTCCTCTGGTTGATGCTGCAGTTTCCAGACTGGCTAAACACGTTACACTCCCGCTGGATAATGCGGTGTCCTTTAAAGACCCTCTGGATAGGAAGATGGACTTGGATTTAAAAAGAATTTATGTCACAGCCGGTGCGGCTTGTAAACCTGTGCTAGCACTAGCAGCCATGTCTAAGGCCATGGAAACCTGGGTTTCTGATGTTGAACTAAAATTAAGAAGTGTGTCTGAAGATGCAGTAGAGAACTCTCCTGTTCAGGAACTGAAGTTAGCTTCTGTGTTTCTTGGAGAAGCATCCATTGATGTGTTACGTCTCTTATCCAGATCCATGTTGGCTTCTGTCACAGCCAAACGGGCCCTGTGGTTGCGTCCCTGGCTGGCAGACCCAGCCTCTAAACAGGCTTGGTGCAAAATCCCTTTTGAAGGTTCCTCTTTATTTGGAAACAAATTGGATAATGCAATTACTAAAGTGACGGGTGGAAAGTCAGGTCTCCTTCCCCAAGATAGGCGCCTCTTTGGCCCTAAGAAGCAGCAACCAAGAAAGCAGTTTGCAGAGCGATCAAAGGATGCCCGCTCATATAGGCCTGGGCGAGATTACAGGAGAAATTGGAAGAGCAGCCAAGCATCCTCTCGTAAGCCGGTCAGAGGCTCAGCACCTTCCGGTCAAGAAACCTCGAAGTCCTTTTGAGATTGGGCCCGTTCAGACATGCCAGGTGGGGGCACGCCTGCTCCACTTTCAGCGTGTCTGGGCGGCCTCAATCTCAGACTTCTGGACCATCAGGACAGTGTCCACAGGACACACATGGACTTTCTCAACAGATCCCGTGTCCAGATTTATTCCCACTCGCTTGCCTTCTCAGGACGAGAAAAGAAACGTTTTGCTCGACTATGTAAGCACTTTGGTAGCTCAGGGCGCAATAATTCCGGTGCCCGTGCAGGAAAGATTCCAAGGCGTGTACTCGCCCCTCTTTCTAGTACAGAAGAAGAATGGATCCTGGCGCCCTGTGATAGATCTCACCTATCTCAACAGGTTCATCAAGAACGAAAAGTTCAAAATGGAAACCTTATCTACTATCCAGAAAGCAGTACTTCCAGGAGACTGGCTAGTGTCAATAGATCTCAAAGACGCGTATTTCCATGTGCCTATAGCAGTAAACTTCCACAAGTACCTTCGTTTCGCGGTAGAACATCAACACTTCCAGTTCATCTGCCTTCCTTTTGGCCTGTCCACATCCCCAAGGGTGTTTTCCAAGGTCCTTCTAGCTGTGGTGGCTCTAATCAGAACAAAGGGTGTACGTCTACATCACTACTTGGACGATCTTCTACTGTTGTCACAAGACCGGGATCAACTTTTGTTCCACAGGGACCTGGTCACTACAACTCTCATGGAGTTCGGATGGTTGTTGAATCTTCAAAAAAGTCATCTGGAGCCCTCTCAACATCTGGTCTATCTAGGGGCTCAATTCAACACCGTTCAGAATACACTTTCTCTGCCTCTAGAGAAAATCCCGGTGGTTCGGGAGAGGATCCTTCCAGCCCTCTCATCCTCTTTTCTGACGGCATCCCAGTGTCTCAAGATCATCGGCACAATGGTCTCGACGGCCCCTATGGTCAAGTGGGCACTGTGGCGAATGCGGCCCTTTCAGAGGGGCTTCCTTCGGCAGTGGAATCCGGAAGATCACGATCAGCATATCTTTATTTCCCACAGCATGAGGAGCAGCTTATTTTGGTGGCTCCAACGCAAGAACCTGCTCAATTGCCATTCTCTAGTCCCCATCACATGGGTCATCATTACAACCGACGCCAGCAACTCTGGCTGGGGAGCCCATTGCATGACAGAGGTGGCTCAAGGGAAATGGCCCCCGCAAGCCCACTCCCCGGTTTCCAACGTCCTGGAGCTTCGTGCGGCTTTTCTAGCTCTTCAAGCTTTCCATCATCTAATAGAAGGCAAATCCGTACTTCTTCGAATGGACAACACCACGGCAGTGGCTTATGTGAAAAGACAGGGCGGTACCAGGAGTCTCTCCCTTCTTCAAGAAGTAGACCCAATCATGACATGGGCCCAAGCCCATCTGTCCAACATCTCGGCGGCCTACATTCCGGGGCCACAGAATGTTCAGGCAGATTTCCTTTCCAGAGTTCAGTTGAATCACAACGAGTGGTCTCTCCACATAGACTCATTCAAGTGGATTCTGTCCCTAGGGGTCTCACCAGAAGTAGACCTGTTTGCATCTCCATGCAACCACAAGCTAGTCCGGTACTTCACACGCAGCAAGTGTCACCAAGCATGCGGAACGGATGCTCTGACCGACAGATGGGAATTCAGCAGGGCATATGCTTTTCCCCCATTTCCCATCATCCTCAGATTTCTTCAGAGACTCCAAGCGGAAGATGTGGAGATCGTCATGGTAGCCCCTCACTGGCCGAACAGGCCCTGGTTCCCACTTCTCCTGCAACTCAGCTATCGGAGCCCGATTCCCCTGCCCATCAAACCAGACCTTCTCTCGCAGGGAACAACATTACACCCCTGCCCCGCCTTGCTCAGGTTAACGGTCTGGTTCTTGAGAGGGAGAGGTTGGAGTCACTCGGATGCCCTCCTGGGGCAATCCCTACTTTAATGAACTCTAGGAGACCTAGCACGAACAGAGTTTACTGTAGAGTCTGGTCTAGATTCTTGGAATTCACGTACCCGGAGGGAAATCATTCCCTGAATTTCGGAGTTCAAGAAGTCCTGAAGTTCCTTCCAGCAGGTCTGGATAAGTCCCTATCAGTTGGGACTCTCAGGGTGCAAATATCAGCCTTATCGGTGTTCTCAGGGTTCTCCTGGGCCAAGCATATACTCATACAACAATTCTTCAAAGGTGCGGTCAGACTCAGACCTCAGAGGAAGCCAAGGTTCCCAAAATGGGACCTTCCCCTTGTCCTTAACGTCCTTTCAAGATCTAGTTTGTCGGACTCCATTAAAGATCTTACCATTAAAACAGCCTTTTTAGTAGCAATCACTTCAGCTAAAAGAGTTTCTGAGATCAGTTCTCTTGGTTATAAAGAACCTTTTCTCACGTTTTTCCCGGACCGAGTAGTCCTAATTCCGATGCTCAATTCCAATCCGAAGGTATCATCGGTTTTTCATGAGAACCAGGAGATTGTACTTCCTACCTTTCGTTCTTCAGAGGATAATGAACCTCATCCCTTGGATGTAGGGAAAACTCTTATGGAATATCTCCAGTCAACGTCTTCTTTCAGACAATCGGATAATCTCTTCGTCCTTTTCTCAGGCAAGAATAGAGGGAAACGGGCCTCGTCAAGGTCCATTGCGGCCTGGATTGTGTCTGCCATTCAGCGAGCTTACTGTGTAGAGGGTTTGGCTCCTCCGGAGGCGGTGACAGCCCACTCGACGAGAAGCATCTCAACGTCCTGGGCGGCTTCACATCATGTTGCACCAGAAGTAGTCTGCAGAGCAGCTTCATGGTCTTCTGTAAATACGTTCATGACACATTATTGTGTGGAGCCAGCCTCCTTATCTTCAGTTAATTTTGGCTTGACTGTTTTGTCTGCTAATAATTTGAAGTAAAATTTGATTTGAAACATTCCCACCCGTGTGGTTTGGGCTAGTTATTTCCCACACGTAGGCTGCCATGGAGACTGCCAGGAAAACGGAAAATTCCTATCATACTTACCGTAATTTTCCTTTCCTGGTGGTCTCCATGGCAGCCGGAGTTCCCACCCTCTGGTCTTGGATTCGGCTAAGATATGGAACACTGGCTGTGCCTGCAAGCTGAAATTTATAGAGGGGGGTCCTATACCATTGGAGAGGAGGCGGGGTTAACCCACACGTAGGCTGCCATGGAGACCACCAGGAAAGGAAAATTACGGTAAGTATGATAGGAATTTTCCGTTATCTCTGCAATTATTGCACTTGAAGTTAATCTGTATGGCAAATATCTATAAGACGAGTTTCCACCTTCATGTTTATGTCTTGTTTCCAGTTTGATACGTGTATTTTATCTGCAGTTACATATTACAGAGACAGGTATTGTGGTAATATTTAACTTTATTAAGATTTCCATACATTAGAGGGTTCCACCATTAGTGAGTTAGTGCTGCACACTTTTTTTTTTGTGGTGTAGGAACACTTAATAGTGCTTATCAGAAAGCCTTTTACTGACACTTTTTATTTTACCAGTAGTTCATTGTAAATAGTAGTGTGGTGATTACCTATTATACTAAAGATCGGCATATGGCATTAATAAACATCAACAGATTTCAATTGTGCCCAACCAGGCCAGCCCCCCCATGGACAATGTGCCTGGTTGTTGAGTTCATCTCCTCATCCCTGCACTCAGTGCACTCATGGGCATTAATAGGCAGCACTGATAGGTGGCACTGATAGGGACTGATAGGCAGCACTAATGGACACTGGTTGGCAGCACTGATTGGCAGCACTGATGGGCACTGATTGGCAGCACTGATGGGCACTGATGAGGCTGCACTGATGGGCAGCACTGATAGGTGGCACTTATTGGCAGCACTGATGAGTACTGATAGGCGGCACTGATAGGCAGTACTGATTGGCAGCACTGCTGGGCACTGATTGGCAGCCCTCCTGGGCACTAATAGGCAGCACTGATGGCTACTGATAGGTGGCATTGGTGGGCACTGATTGGTGGCCCTAATAGGCACTGATAGGTGTCACTGATGGAAACTGATGATGAGGCAGCACTGGTGGGCACTGAAAGGCGGCACTGATAGGTGATAGTGATGGGCACTGATGAGGTGGCACTGGTGGGCACTGATAGGTTGCACTACTGGGCACTGATAGGCAGGACTGATAGGCACCACTTATGGACACTAACAGGGGAGAGGGGGAGTTTCACATTCAGCAGATAGTGAGGCTTGCAAGAGCCGCTCAGTGTGTGTGACGCTGTCATGTAATGTAACTGCTTGCAGGGAGAAAGACCAGCTGTCAAAACTCAGCGGTGGTGTCGGGGGTGGGCGGGATCGAGCAGCTGTCAAACACCAGTCAATGATTGGGCTGCTTAAGAAAGGGGCGGAACACATAAAAGAAGCAGCCGCCCAGACCCCATCCCATTGGCTGGTGTTTGATAACTGTTCAGTCCCGCCCACCCCCGACATCACCGCTGAGTTTTGACAGCTGGTCTTTCTCCCTGCAAGCAGTTACATTACATGACAGTGTCACACACACTGAGCGGCTCTGGCAAGCCTCACTGTCTGCTGAATGTAAACCTGCAGGCTACACACTACTTGGATGCAGCATTTCACGGTCCAGCCTGGTGCTATGCTACCAGGCTGGACCAATCACAAGACGGCAGACAGAGAGTGGGAGTGTTCAGGGCGCATCGCTCTGCGCCCCAAGGACACTCTAAAAGGCGGCCAATCACCTTACAAGTAAAGAGGCACATGATGCCAAAGCCCCCACCCCTCCCATAGCCAGCAATGTGTCCGGCGCCCCGCTGCAATATTAAAGGTACACTTTTTTTATGCTGATTTTACACAGTGACTAGCCTTGGGGGGCGGCGCCCTTGCACCCCCTATTGACCAGCCACCACTGTTAAAACCTCAGATGGATATGTAATGACTGGGTAGGATGGTGAGGGTATTGAGAACCGGATCTCATATTTTTGATACGGTTTCTCATTTTTGATCTCAGCTTATCTGTAGGAATTGTTTTCCGGCACCTATTTGGAAAACAGGTTACTTAGATCTTCTAGTAGAGCTGGAAATATGTACGGGAAAGCACCAAATTGGCTCTACTGTGTCCAGAAGTGTTTTTTTTTTTTTATTGAATGCCCAATTCCATAAAAGGACAACACGTCTTGAGGGTTGCAAGGGACCCCTTCATCAGGGCCGGTGGGATGATCATATATTTAGGAACTGATTAGTAATGCAATAACAAAACGAGTTAAAGGGAAACTTCATCTTAAAAGTGAAGTACCTCTCATTATCTCCCTCCCCCAGCCTGTAACTGAGTTGTGGGTTTTTTCTTTGGAAAAGGGGGTGGGGGGAGTACTATTTTTGTTGGTTACAGCGCCACCTCCCTTAATCCTTGCCTTGCCTAGTCAAAGATGAAGCGCTGTAAATTCTTGTGAAGACATAGATAAATTGAATAATTTTAAGAATTTTGCTTTTTGTTTTTAGCTAACGTCAAGGGAGACACATTGATTGACATCAGCCTCGTCTCTTTATTTTACCATCTTTATTCAGCCTGCGAATATTTCAAAGAAATCATCCTTCTGAAATTCAATGACCACTGCATCCTAGAGCTGAAAAAATGGCTTCATGATCGTACTGGAGCTTTTGATTGGAAGCACGCCTCATTATTTCTTGTGGAGAAAGAAGGAAAGAGGTTGAGTATTTGTTGAATTATCTTGTTGCTCTAAATGTTTTTAATTTTATGGGAATGTATAGTGTATTTGTGTAGAAATTTCCGCGCTAATGTGATGAGTGAGAGAAACAAATATAACAGCAGCCAGCACAAAATCAACGAACAGTGACTCAAACAAACAATATAATGCGAAAGTGCAGCGTTAAGGGTACCAATAATCACAAAAATTATGAAAAGAATAAATAGTGTCCAAATCAATGGGTACCAATATTCACAGAAAAAGAAAAATAGATAGTGTCCATATAGATAAAGTCCCACAAAAATGATATAGTGTAGGGTAAGGATCCACATGCAAGATATTCCAGGAAGGGAATTCTTTTCCCGTGACACCAAGGATGAGTGAAGGAGGGGGACACCTCTGTGGTCAAATATAATAAGCAGCTTACCAAATTTCCGTGGCTGCTCAAATGAATGAGTCAGCCTCTCCCGGCTATTAATCAAACCAATATGGTCAGATGTATAGGTAAGTATTCCAAAGCTCCGTAATACTTTTCCAAATAGGAGGAACCGCCTCTCAAGGTGTATGGTGAAATTACTCAATTATACTAATTTCACCATACACCTTGAGAGGCGGTTCATCCTATTTGGAAAAGTATTACGGAGCTTTGGAATACTTACCTATACATCTGACCATATTGGTTTGATTAATAGCCGGGAGAGGCTGACTCATTCATTTGAGCAGCCACGGAAATTTGGTAAGCTGCTTATTATATTTGACCACAGAGGTGTCCCCCTCCTTCACTCATCCTTGGTGTCACGGGAAAAGAATTCCCTTCCTGGAATATCTTGCATGTGGATCCTTACCCTACACTATATCATTTTTGTGGGACTTTATCTATATGGACACTATCTATTTTTCTTTTTCTGTGAATATTGGTACCCATTGATTTGGACACTATTTATTCTTTTCATAATTTTTGTGATTATTGGTACCCTTAGCGCTGCACTTTCGCATTATATTATAGTGTATTTGTATATGGATATTTTTGGTTAAAAAAGTGAGGTAAATTATTATTTTATCTTTAAATCAAGCAGGTGAAGTTGAAGGCTCCTTTCTACATTTACCAAAGTAATCATATCTGCTTTAAAGAAGATACCCAGCTGTTTGCACAGCATGAGATCTAAAAGTTTAGATTCAAACACACCATTAACTTAGTCAACTGCCTGACCTCACATATACGTACGTACAAGTTTCACTTTTAAACTGACTCTGGACTTCCAATGGGGACCGGTTATAAACTTTAAAGTTTTTACTGTCTCTGTTGGGGAGATTATCTCTCATTTTACTGTTCTGGTGACCACAAAGGAAATGCTCAGAAATCTCTCAGGTTGAGTCACAGGCAGCTACAAATGCCAGGAAAGATTTTTTCCTTGCCTGCTTTACCCATGAATTAAAATGGAACTTTTTGATTATATTCAAATTTTATGAAATGCATCTTTACTTGTGTGCGAAGCCTTGATGGTTCCTCAATTCCTCAATAGATAACCTGTGTGACTTCATATGGTACAAAATACATACCACAAATAAAGTGCTCAAGTGCAATAAATGTATACATAGATATGTAAAAAACATGCAATGTTAATCCAAATTTGTGTAGTTCTAAATAAAGTGCAAAATCAGTCCAAAAAAGTCAGATTGAAATTAGAGCCCCTGATCTAAATAATTGTGTCAGGCTGATGACTCATAAAAAGCTGTATCCATGGGATCAGAATGACAGCCATTCAACTAGCTTCTCCAGAGGGTCAGCAATGGCAGCCATTCTCTTTCCATTCAAGGCAAGAAGCAAGGTTCATAGGGGAGAAGCCTCAGAGGAGATTCCCTAACCTCTGGGTCACATATTAGGTCCAGGGTGATTAGGTGGAAGATAAAAAAAATCTTTCAGGGTTAGATCACTGTGCTGGAAATAGTATGTAGTGTGGACTTTAGAAAATGGCAGCTACCATCAAGGCTTCGCACACAAGTAAAGGTGCATTTCATAAAATTAGAATATAATCAAAAAGTTAGTTTATTTCAGTAATTCAATAAAAAAGGTAAACTCATATTTTATTAAAATGTGTTACACACAGTGATATATTTCATTCTTTTAATTTTGATGATTATGGCTTACAGCTAGTGAAAACCCAAAATTCAGTATCTCAGAAAAACAGAATATTACATAGAGCCATTAAAAAAAGTATTTTTAATACAGAAATGTTGGCTTACTGAAAAGTATGTCCATGTACAGAATAGTTTGCACTCAATACTTGGTTGGGGCTGCTTTTGCATGAATTACTACATCAATGCAGCGTGGCATGGAGGGGATTAGCCTGTGGCACTGCTGAGGTGTTATGGAACCCGAAGTTGCTTTGATATCGGCCTTAAGCCAATCTGGATTATTGGGACTGGTGTCCCTTATCTTCCTCTTGACAATACCCCACAGATTCTCTATGGGGTTTAGGTCAGGCGGGTTTGCGGGCCAATCAAGCACAGTGATGCCATGATCATTAAACCAGGTATTGGTAGTTTTGGCAGTGTAGGAAGGTGCC
Organism: Pelophylax lessonae; assembly: GCF_965119305.1. Classification (NCBI taxonomy): domain Eukaryota; kingdom Metazoa; phylum Chordata; class Amphibia; order Anura; family Ranidae; genus Pelophylax; species Pelophylax lessonae. Next base: position 37,061,398 of record NC_138779.1, on the reverse strand, counting down.
AAGTCCTAGTGGAAAATGTAACCAGCATCTCCATAAAGCTGGTCAGCAGAGGAAAGCATGAAGTGCTCTAGAATTTCCTGGTAGAGGGCTGTGCTGACTTTGGACTTAATAAAACACAGTGTGCCAACACCAGCAGATGACATGGCTCCTTAAATCATCACTGAATGTGGAAACTTCACACTGGACCTCATGCAACTTGGATTATGTGCCTTTCCACCTTTCCTCCAGACTCTCGAACCTTAATTTCCAAGTGAAATGCAAAATTTTCAACAGTCCATGACGATTTGGGAAGCTATGTCATCTGGTGTTGGTCGACTGTGTTTTATCAAGTCCAAAGTCAGCGCAGCCCTCTACCAGCAAATTCTGGAGCACTTCATGCTTCCCTCTGCTGACCAGCTTTATGGAGATGCTGATTTCAATTTCCACCAGGACTTGGCACCGCCGACACTGCCAAAAGTACCAATGCTTATTTTAATGATCATGGCATCACTATGCTTGATTGGCCAGCAAACTTACCTGACCTAAACCCCATAGAGAATCTGTGGAGTATTTTGAAGAGGAAGATGAGAGACACCAGACCCAACAATGCAGACAAGCTGAAGGCCACTATCAAAGCAACCTGGGCTTCTATAACACCTCAGCAGTGCCACAGGCTGATCGCCTCCACGCCATGCCACATTGATGCAGTAATTCATGCCAAAGGAGCCCCAACCAAGTATTGAGTGCATACTATACAATACACAGACATACGTAATAGCAATGATGGTAACATTTTTAGGGTTCGAGACCTCCAGTTGTCGCCCATAGAGAGAGCTCTTTCTGGATTTGAACCCACAAACATAGGGCAGGAAGGCAGACTCCCTAATCATTGTGCTATTTCTCAGTCCTACGTAATAGTAGGCCAACATTTCTGTATTAAAAATCATTTTTTTTATTTGTTTGATGTAATATTCTAATTTTCTGAGATACTGAATTTTGGGTTTTCACTAGCTGTAAACCATAATCATTAAAATGAAAAGAAAGACATGTTTGAAATATATCACTCTGTGTGTAACACATCTATATAAAATATATGAGTTTCACTTTTTGAACTGAATTACTGAAGTAAGCGAGCAAAGGCTGACCGGGAAGTGACAGAGGGAGGCGGGTGCAGAGCGGAGACTGACCGTCTGAGGGAAAGAAAAAAAAAAAAACAGCCAGGAACTGCTAGAGACAGACTTAAAGGGACATACACTAGGTAAGTAAGACTGGTGACTGAGATTGTACACTGACTGAGGGTGTAGTGTAGTACCTGAGTATCTGTGAGTACCTGAGTATCTGTGAGTACCTGAGTATCTGTGAGTACCTGTGAGTACCTGAGTATCTGTGAGTACCTGAGTATCTGTGAGTACCTGAGTATCTGGGAGTATCTGTGAGTACCTGAGTATCTGTGAGTACCTGAGTATCTGTGAGTACCTGAGTATCTGTGAGTATCTGTGAGTACCTGAGTATCTGTGAGCTGTGCGACTCGGTGTTGTGCGTCTGACCGGGCTGTGCGACTCGGTGTTGTGCGTCTGACCGGACTGTGCGACTCGGTGTTGTGCGTCTGACAGGGCTGTGCGACTGAGTGTTGTGCGTCTGACCGGGCTGTGCGACTTAGTGTTGTGCGTCTGACCGGGCTGTGCGACTCAGTGTTGTGCGTCTGACCGGGCTGTGCGACTCAGTGTTGTGCGTCTGACCAGGCTGTGCGACTCAGTGTTGTGCGTCTGACCGGGCTGTGCGACTCAGTGTTGTGCGTCTGACCGGGCTGTGCGACTCAGTGTTGTGCGTCTGACCGGGCTGTGCGACTGAATGTTGTGCGTCTGACCGCGCTGTGCGACTTAGTGTTGTGTGTCTGACCGGGCTGTGCGACTTAGTGTTGTGCGTCTGACCGGGCTGTGCGACTCAGCGTTGTGCGTCTGACCGGGCTGTGAGATTGTGAGTGTTGGGTGACTGACCGGTGTCAAGTGAGTGGAGCGGAATACCAGAGGGTGAGAAGGTAGCGTTAGGAAGCCAGGAAATAGCCACATAGGATAGACTTAAATCGCTGAATCCCCATTAGATTAGATAGTAGGTACAATGCCCGGCGGGTGTGGAGATGCGACTCGGTGTACATCTTGTGATATGTATGCGTTCCTCGGTCATGCGATCGAGGGCGAATACAAATGCGCAAAATGTAAGCACGTTGCTTCCCTGGAAGCTCAGGTCCTGAATCTAGGGAAGCAGCTGGCAATACTGAGACGAATGTCCATACCGGAGGAGAGCCAGGATTGTACCAATCAGGTGCAGACAGGGGCCTGCACAGAGGTGGGCGGAGTATCGGAGGTGCAGGCATCAGAGCAGAGGGGTGACAGTTAGGAGGGGTAGAAGGGGACAAGGCAAGGAGGCTGATCCTGGGCTGGAGCACCCTAATAGATACGCCCTGTTGTGTGATGTTGGGGAAACCAGTCAGGGACCAGCATTGCTGGAGCAGAGCGACGCCCCTAGCTGCCAGGGGAAAAACTCCTCCAGTGAGGCCGGGAGAAAGGGAAAGGAAAGACAGGTGCTGGTGGTAGGGGACTCAATTATTAGAAGGACAGATAGTGTAATCTGTGACAAAGACCGTGTGCGCCGAAAAGTCTGTTGTTTGCCGGGCGCTCGGGTTCGGCACATCGCGGATCGGGTGAACAGATTATTGGGTGGGGCTGGGGAAGACCCAGCTGTCATGGTACACGTGGGTACCAATGACATAGGCAGAGGAAGACGGAGAGTCCTAAACGATTTCAGGGAATTAGGCGCTAAGTTGAGGACTAGGACCTCCAAGGTAGTATTTTCCAAAATACTACCTGTACCTCGAGCCACACCAGAGAGGCAGCGGGAGATTAGGGAAGTTAACGAGTGGCTGAGGAGCTGGTGTAGTAAGGAGGGTTTCGGGTTCCTGGAGAACTGGGCCGACTTCTCAGTCGGTCACCGGCTCTTTGGTAGGGACGGATTGCACCTAAATGGGGTGGGTGCAGCCGTACTGGGTGCGAGGTTGGCCAAAAAGTTAGAGGGGCTTTTAAACTAGGGAATGGGGGGGAGGGTACAGATGTAGAATTAGCCAGTGGAAAGCAAGTTTCAGAGGGCAGAAATGGGGGCATTAGCGGTAGGGTGTTCGGAGCTCCTATACCCAGGGTGGGTACGGGGAAAAATCAAGAGAGCAGCCTAAAAACATCAAAATTACGAGGCTTATATACCAATGCCAGAAGCCTGGCCAACAAGATGGGAGAGCTGGAGCTGCTGATGTTTGAGGAGGACTTAGATTTTGTGGGGACAACTGAGACTTGGTTTGACAGCTCTCATGACTGGATGGCGACCATTCAGGGGTATTCCCTTTATCGCAGAGATAGAGAGGGTAAAATAGGGGGAGGGGTATGTTTGTATATTAAGAACAGTATACAGGTAAATATGAGGGATGATATTAATAATGGAGCTATGGACGAGGCAGAATCCCTATGGGTAGAGCTTCAAAGGAAAGGCACGGTGGGGAAGGTAATATTGGGCGTATGCTATAGGCCCCCAAACCAGAGGGAGGAGGGTGAGGTGGACCTCATGTTACAGATAGGATTGGCAGCAAGGATGGGAAATGTCATTATAATGGGGGACTTTAATTATCCTGATATAGACTGGGCAGAAGGAACCGCGCATTCAGCCAAGGCTCGGCAGTTCCTAAATGTTTTGCAGGACAATTTCATGGGTCAGATGGTGAATGCACCGACAAGAAACAATGCGGTACTTGACCTACTGATTACCAACAATACAGACCTGCTCACGGATATAGAAATACGGGACAACTTAGGGAACAGTGACCATAGGTCAATTGGTTTCAGTATTAATTACAGTAATAGGAAACACAAGGGTAATATAAGGACACTGAATTTCAAAAGAGCCAATTTCCCTAAACTGCGCTCGCTGCTAGAAAATATCAAATGGGATAGAACCCTGGGAACAAAGAACACGGAGGAAAAATGGGAGTGCTTCAAGAGCATACTTAACAAGGGGGTGGGCCAGTGCATTCCACAGGGAAATAAATTTAAAAGAGCAAAACTAAACCCTGGGTGGCTAAACTCCAACATAAAAATGTATATTAGAGCTAAAGAAAAGGCCTTCAAAAAATACAAGACTGAGGGGTCATTGGCAGCATTTAAGCACTACAAAGAGTGTAATAAGAAATGTAAAGACGAAATCAGGGCGGCTAAAATAGAACACGAGAGACATATAGCGGAGGAGAGTAAAAAGAACCCCAAGAAGTTCTTTAAGTATATAAACAGTAAGAAAGCGAGGCCAGAACACATTGGCCCCATAAAAGATGATAAAGGAAAAATGGCCACTGAGGACAGAGAAAAGGCGGAAGTGTTAAATAATTTCTTTTCTTCAGTCTTCACAAAGGAATCGGGGGGCTACACGAACCCCGCTTGTAAGGCCGAACTAAATAATACACCTCAGGAAGTGCCGCCATGGCTAACAGAGGATAGACTTAGAGCTAAACTAGAGAAACTTAACATAAATAAATCCCCGGGACCGGATGGCTTGCACCCAAGGGTTCTTAATGAGCTCAGCCAGGTGATTGCCAGACCATTATTCTTGATCTTTAAGGATAGTTTACAGACAGGTATGGTGCCAGCTGATTGGAAAAAAGCCAACGTGGTACCAATATTTAAAAAGGGGCCGAGATATATCCCGGGTAACTATAGGCCGGTCAGCCTAACATCAGTAGTCTGCAAAATTTTGGAGGGGATGATCAGGGACCACATACAAGACTTTAGTAATGAAAACGGTATTATAAGTAGTAATCAGCATGGATTCATGAAAAATCGTTCATGCCAAACCAATCTATTAACCTTCTACGATGAAGTGAGCTGCCACTTAGATAAAGGTAAGCCTGTGGATGTGGTGTATCTGGACTTTGCAAAGGCCTTTGACACCGTTCCCCACAAACGCTTACTGTACAAACTAAGGAAGATAGGTATGGACCATAAGGTGAGTACCTGGATAGAGAACTGGCTCCAGGGGAGAGTCCAGAGGGTGGTGATTAATGGGGAGTACTCTGATTGGGCGGGTGTGGAAAGTGGGGTCCCCCAGGGTTCTGTCCTGGGACCAATCCTGTTTAATTTATTCATAAATGATCTAGAGGAGGGGATATCTAGTACAATCTCAGTATTTGCAGATGATACTAAATTAGGCATGCCAATATCTTCTATGCAGGATGTGGAAATCTTGCAAGCAGACCTGAACAAAATAACGGGGTGGGCAACTACATGGCAGATGAGATTTAATGTAGAAAAATGTAAAGTAATGCACTTGGGGGCCAGAAACCAGAAAGCAAGCTACTCACTAGGGGGGGAACCTCTGGGTGAGTCTAGGATGGAAAGGGACCTGGGGGTACTGGTAGACAACAGGCTTGGAAGTGGCATGCAATGCCAAGCCGCTGCAAGCAAAGCCAACAGAATACTGGGTTGTATAAAAAAGGGGATTCACTCCAGAAATAAAGAGATTATTCTTCCACTCTACAAGACTCTGGTCCGGCCACATCTGGAGTATGCTGTCCAGTTCTGGGCACCGGTCCTCAGGAAGGATGTGCTGGAACTGGAGAAAGTCCAGAGAAGGGCAACAAAAATAATTAGGGGAATGGAGGACATCAGCTATGAGGAAAGACTACAAGCACTGAACCTATTCTCTCTGGAGAAGAGACGATTGAGGGGGGATATGATATCAATGTACAAATACTGTACTGGCGACCCTAGCATAAGGAACAAACTATTCAGAGAAAGGAAATACAATAAGACACGTGGCCACTCACTAAAACTTGAGGAAAGGCGGTTTAACCTTAAAGTGCGTAAGAGGTTCTTCACTGTAAGAGCGGTAAGGATGTGGAATTCTCTTCCGCAAGCAGTCGTATCAGCGGGGAGCATTGATAGTTTCAAAAAACTATTGGATGGACACCTTAAAGACCACAACATACAGGGGTATACAATGTACGGTTAAAAGCAAACACACACACACATCATAGGTTGAACTGGATGGACTTGTGTCTTTTTTCAGCCTCACTAACTATGTAACTATGTAACTATGTAACTAGTACTAAGTACATATACTGCGGTGGTCAGCCCCAGCCAGGCAAAGTGACGTATATATACGACACAAGCCTGTGACCTGCTTGTGAGCCAATAGCGGGCGAGCGCGCGCCCACTGAGGCGCGCGCCTGCCCCGGCTCGTTCACTGTAGAGTCCGTGCGTGTCACCGGTGGACCCGATGTCCGCCGGTCACACTGCGATAGTCGGTAGAGAGGGAGAAAGGCAGGCGGCTTATGTACAGTAAACAAGCCGCCTGTCATTCTCCCCTGTGTAAAAATGGAGATCAGACGGTTCTACTATGTAGGACCGTTGATCTCTGTTTTTACAGTAGTAGCCAAGTCCCATCACAGTTAGAAGCACGCCCCTAGGACACACTTAACCCCTCCCTCTCCAATACAGTTAACCCCTTCCCTGCCAGTGTCATTTTTACAGTAACAGTGCATATGTATAGCACTGATTACTGCAGTAATGTCACTGGTAATCCCAAAAGTTTCAAAAATGTCAGTCAAGGGTCCGATCTGTCCACCGCAATGTCGCAGTCCCGCAAAAAAAAAAAAAGCAGATCGCCGCCATTACTCGTTAAAAAGAAAAACACCAAACATGATAAAAATCTTTCCCTTTGTTAGTAAACGCGATAACTTTTGCGCAAACCAATCAAAATACACTTTTTTGCGATTTTTTTTTTTACCAAACATATGTAGCATAAAACAAATTGGCCGAAAATGTTAAAAAATTTAGATTTTTACATTTTTTTTGGGGAATTTCATATAAAAAAATTTGAAAAATATTGTTATTTTTGCAAAATTTACGCTTTTTTTTTGTTTATAGCGCATGATCAAAAAATCACACAGGTGATCAAATACCAACAAAAGAAAGCTCTGTTTGTGGGAAAAAAAGGACGTGAAATTAATTTAGGTACAGCGTCGCTGGACTGCGCAATTGTCCGTTAAAGTCACGCAGTAAAAAATCGCAAAAAAAACCCTGGTCAGGAAGGGGGTAAAATCTTCCGGGGCTTAATTGGTTAATACACCATTACATGTTCTTGAAGGAAATTTAGGAAAGTATATCCATTACCCTGTCTATAAAGTATTGTATATGTGAACCCTTACCTTGTGAACTAATCAGTGAAGAGCTGTGCAAGGGGGCATGTCAGCACAAGCCTTGGCCACTGGAGGACAGGGAGGCTGTGCTCTCAGTACAGCCAGAAAACTGACCACACTTGGAAGGATGGACTTCTATGCCTAGAGTGGTCAGTTTGAAACAAGAAACCAGAGGGACTGGCAGGATCACCAGGTATTTCACATAAAGAGCTGCAAAGAAAATAGGATACATTTTAGCACAACCACATAGTATGACATACATTGAACTGTGGGGGTAACATATACTTTAACTCAAACCACACAATGTAATTCATTAGGTCCTCACACTTTTTTGTCAATTTCTAAATTTTAGTGGCCAATCTGAATGTGAAGAGAAGGAAAAGTGTCTGAAAGCAACAATTAAACATGTGTTGAAATGTTACATTGATAAAGAAAACATCGTTGACCCCCTTGAGTTACAGCCAGCTGACTGCCTCTTCATTGGTGCAATCCTGGAGGCCATGAGCAAAGATGAAAATGACTACATCAGAAACCTCAAAAAGTTCACCAAGCTGCTAAAGCCTGGGGGACTCTTAATATTTATTGGGCTGCTGAATGCAACATATTTTACAGTTGGTGATGAAAAATTTCATATGTTCAAATATGAAGAGAGTTTCCTGAGAAAAGCTCTTGAAGGAGAAGGGTATGACATCAGCCATTGGGACATTCAGCCTAGGAAAGCAGAGAGTGACCTGATTGATTTTAAAGCAATCCTCTTTGTCACAGCCCGTAAAAAGGAGTAGATGATCACAGAAAACAATAAAATATACTAGTTACGGTGGACCTTATTCACTATAGCAACTAGTCGGCAAATGGGTAAACAAATGGTCACAGACGACTTAAACTAATCAGAAATGGTATTCACTATAGCATGCGGTGAATGTTTTCTCACAAAATCAAATTCATTATAGCTCACATAAATCAGTGACTGTCTAAATCAATATTCATGCTAGAAGCAGGTGACTTGCACATGGAAATAATGTTTAGAACCTAATCTCATAGATTAAATGGTTCCTAAACATGTGGTATATTGTTTGGAGATGATCTGCTTTTAAATTTCTTGAAATATTGTTGTGAAAGCAGAAATATGCTTGAAAGTCTGAGAAGAGATAAATTCACCCTGTTTTTAGAATTCTGTACTGACACAACTGAGCATGCCCAGACTAGAAAACTAGTCACAAACCTTCTCTCATTTCATTTTAGCCCTGTGCTATAGTGAATTCCTAAATGTGTGAATGCCTAACAGGCGTGAATTTGTGAGAGCTAGCAAAGTATGCACTCTTTATATATAAATGCAAGTGTCAACCATTGATTCTCATTGTATAACTGTTACTTCCACAAAAACATACATTTTACTTTTGAGATGAACTCTTTAATTCCTAAAATAAATTGCCCTTGCTGGGTTTTTATGTTGCTTCTTATTCCTTTTTTTAAACAATGCTAGTAATGAGTAATGTTTTCCTATTTTTGGAACAGATTATGGAAAATTGTTATCAAATACTTACCATAATTTTCCTTTCCTGGCCTATCCTCACGTCAGCACACAATGAGTTAACACCTCCTCTGGAGTCCACAGGACCACCTCTTCTTAGCTAAATAAAAGACAGCCCTTCCCCCACTGAAGTGTTCGATAACCTTGATTGCTACAGGCCACTAGGGAGGGAGTCCTGTTCTGACGTGAGGATAGGCCAGGAAAGGAAAATTACGGTAAGTATATACCTGGCCCTACCTCACGTCAGCACACAATAGGATATAACTAGCTGAATCAATGGGTGGGAGAGAACACATGAAAAGAAACATTGACAATCAAAGAAAAGCTGCCAAAGACAAAAAACCTTTGCTAAGCAAACAGAACAATCTTCCTTCATATCCTCTTATATGTAGCGTTCATGGTCTTGTGGTCTTCACCAAACTCTGAACCACCTCTGATGAGAATTCCTGCACCTCTAGCCCAAGCCAATTCAATAGCCAGGCTATTAGGAGTCTTACTGGATTGGGGTGCTGCAATTGACGTTGGCATAAAAGATCTTGTTTGACCGGAAACGGGATTGGTGGAGCGGATGACATCTGGGGGAGCAATTAAAAAGTAAGGCCTTCTCGGCAGGTGGAAAGTGGCATAAACCTGTGTGGCATAAACATGTTCTGTCCAAATGTTCAAAAGAATCTTTATAATCAAGGACACTGGAGGAATATGAACACCAATGGAAAAAATCCCATGGCACTGTGAATCCACCTTCTATCACTTCACCTTTGTACCTTGTTACAAATACCAGAAGTTGTGTGTTCAGTGGAATCTCCATGAGAACTAAGTCCATCAATATAAGTAGAAGGAAATATGAGTAGCTTCACTCCAGAGAGATCGCAATATCCCGATGTGAACACGAAGATCAAAGAACGAAGTTGAAAATTATGAAACGCGCCGTGCTTAACTGCACGGCATCCGGAAACAGCTGAGTAAGACCGACGGGTGTCTCCGAAAGGTCGTTTACCAGTGTGAAGAGGGTACAATCTAGAGCAGTGTTTTTCAACCTTTTTTCAACCAAGGCACACTTTACAATCTGGCAGAATCTCGAGGCACACCAACCAAAAATGTTGAAAAAATGTAATTGTTACTTACGTTAATGGGATACTTGAGCCTGGCACGATCCACACAACCGCTCTATTCTTGCAGGAATAGGGCTGTATTATTGTTAATGGAAACTGCCCATCCTTTTTTATGTTGTATTCTGCTTGCACATCTGCTTCAGTTTGGCCGCAGCGCAGGTGTAGCGCAGGACACCCGCTGTTTTCCTATAGACTTCTATTATGTCCCTCATTTTTGGTGCCCTTTCAGAAAATGCACCAAAAATGTAGGACATAGTAGAGGTTTATGAGAAGCCACAGGTAATGCACATGAAAACCGTGGGTATTCTGCGCTACACCTGCGATGCGGCCAAACTGAAGCAGATGTGCAAGTGGAATACAACATAAAAAAAGATGTGCAGTTTCCATTAGCAATAATACAGTATTTAAAACCCACATATATTATGTATAAATATTACAAAAAAAAAAAAAAAAAAAATTGATGATTGCTTTTTTTTGGCTTTTAAAAGTAATCACCAATTTTTTTTATGTAATATAAATATTCATAAGATATGTGGGTTTTAAATACTGTGTTATTGTTAATGGAAACTGTACGTCTTTTTTTATGTTGTATTCCACTTGCACCTGCGCTGCGGTCAAACTGGAACACATGTGCAAGCAGAATACAACATAAAAAAAGAAGTGCAGTTTCCATTATCAATAATATAGTATTTAAAACCCACACATCTTATGTATATTTATATTACTTAAAAAAAAAAAAACTTGGTGAAAGCAATACCAGGTAAAGTTAATGACAGCCATATATCAATCCATGTAATTCATGTAACTTCGTGTAACTCACGAAACCAGAGGAGTCACTGAAGAGCCTCTTCTCTCACACTCTGCTGCAACTCGAAAAGCGCGCCAGCCAGCAGCAGCTCCCGGGACCCGCGGCTCTCACCTCCCAGCAAGCACTTTGTATGCCAATCCTCCCATAGCAACCGATGACTTCATTGGTTGGCACAATGCCGTTGGGAGGCTCGCACAGCTTCCCAAGCGCATGTGGCAGCTGGAAGGGAATTTAGCCATCCCTTCTGGCATAACCAAATGGAAAACTTTTTTTTTTTATAAGATTGCTGCAAGGAAAACTTTTTCTATAAGATTTCTGCAAATTGGGGTAATTTTGCCTCGGCACACCTGGGGACTCTTCACGACACACCTGTGTGCCGCGGCACACTGGTTGAGAAACCCTGTTCTAGAGGATATTCCCATTACGGTCATATATGCCATTTTAAACTATAGAAATGTGAGTGTAAAAGAAGTTGTTTGATAAATGTTGAGATTGTTTAAAATGATATCACACTAGTGGAGGTTATCTTTTACATATATCTGCAACATAAATCCGGGGAGGAGGAAGTGTAAGGAGGATTGTGGTCAAGCATTTATTGGATCCAGATGATCTGTTACAAAGTGAATTTGCCTTGTCCATGAGAATGGAAGGCAAGTTGTTATGGTGAGTGGCTTTTCAAATGGGAGTAGGATCACATACCGGTGGTTGAGTGTGAAGTGATCTTCCTGTTCACATCGGGATATTGCAGTCTCTTCAGAGTGAAGCTACTCATATTTCCTTCTATTTACATTGATAGACTATTGTTTATTCTCATTTTATTAACTTTTGGACTATTGCTCCCAAATCATTTTATGTATTTATGCAATTTTAAATTGGTGAGTGGTATGTGGTATTGCGCTACTGATTTCTGGCACATGGACTGAATGTTATGTTGGATTTCTCTCTTTTTTTCTATATCAATTGAAATAGCAGCATTTTAGTATACTATTTAGTATTGATTACCTAAGCACGAGGGATTAGTGTATTTAATTGGTAAATTCTCTATGAGAATGCCCCATAGAGCCAATATTAGTTGAGGTACGTATTGTTGGAAAATAATTTGCCTAACTGATCCGTTAGTGGACCCTGCTTTCCCAGTAAGTAGACTGCCGTTAACTGCCTGAAAGCGGCTCTCCGTTCAGGGAAAAGTTTATGTTACGAAAAGTAACAGGAAAAGACAGACACTTGGTGGTGGGCAATGTAGGCTACTGCTGTCTTGTTGTCAATCATCAACTTCACTTGGGCCCCTTGGAGGAAGATCCTGAAAGGCTTGAAATGCCAGAAAAAATCTTAAATTCTTAAAATCTTAAATTCAACACAGTCAGAGCATCTGCATTCCACTAGACTCTAATGGCCTTGCACTTGTCTCCTCAGACTGGAGGAAGATGTCAGAATTTTTCAATCTTCTCTGCTGAGAGGCACACCACAAAAGAGGCACACCGGTGTCCAAAACTCCAGTTCTTGATCATTTGTGCAGACACAAAGATCTTCTGATCCAAAGTCAGCGCATCCCATTGACTGAGGAAAGCAAATTGAAAAGCCCTCATGTAACACCTGGCCTAAAGCAGTACTGGAATGGCCGCCGCAAAATGTCCCAATGGGTACAATGCAGTCCCTTGCTGACATAAATGTTGTCTCAATGACTCTTCATACGCAGATTTTCAATTTGTAAATTTTTGTTGTTTTGGAAAACCACTTGACTTATTTGGGCATGAAAAACTACTCCAAGATCCTTCATAGATTAAGAAGGGGTTAACTGCTTTTCCTGTTTGTTCACTAGTTAACTGAACTTAGAAAAGGATTTCTAGGACAAGGTTGAGATGCTTTGCCAGCTCCTGGCTACACCTGCGACAATCAGAACGTCGTCCAAGTAGTAGTAGAGCCTCATCCCCAAAGACAAATTACTGCCAACAAAATGTTCAAAAAGTTTCTTGGTGCTGTGCCAATTCTAAAAATGACAAACACCTGAACTGAAAGTGACAGCCGGTCACTGCAAATCTCAGATGTCTCTGGTGTTACGCACCGATTGGTACATGGAAATATACGCCAGGTCGTTTGACTCTGAACTATCGCCAAAAGTCAGCAACCAGGTTTCAGTCCTTTAGAACCATGCCCACTACTGCATGTTCCTCTTGAAATAAAGGCTATTTCGTAACGCTTTAAACATCACAGTTAACGCTGTTGCTAGTCAACAGGCATAAAACCTGCCACAGTATAGATTTTCTGCAAGTCTGTGGGCCAGTTCACTACAACTTCTGAGTTGAAGGGGCCTTTCTGCATGCACATTTTGAAGTGTTCAGGTGCTTTTTTAACACGCTTTTCTATGTTACCGATGCATTCTATACAGAAAAAAATGCAACATGTTCTCCTTTAGTTGAATGTACTGGAACACACTGCCCTGGTGTGGCGTAGGCCATTGGAATCCATAGTAAACACTGTTCATGCATCTTTGATTTAGAATAAAAAGGCATTGGACTGCAGCTGGTGTGAACCTAGTCCACTTTTCAAAACATAGGATCCCTAAAGTTATTGAAAGGCAAAAACACTTGCGCACCAGACTCTGGCAGGCCCCACCCACACCTGGAAGCGGGTTGCTTAAACATGATCAGCCAGCTTCATTGGATAAAGCATGAAGACCTTTACTGTAATTTGGTCTTCCTTTCAGATCTCTCCCATTCTTCATCAATGAGCTTTTAACTCTGTCATTATGGGAAAAGTTGTCCATATATCTATCTATATATATATATATATATATATATATATATATATATATATATATATATATATATATGGATATATATATATATATATATATATATATATATATATATATATATATATATATATATATATATATATATATATACGATATCTCACAAAAGTGAGTACACCTCTCACATTTTTATAAATATTTTATTGTATATTTTCATGTGACAACACTAAAGAAATTACACTTTGCTACACTGTAAAGTAGTGAGTGTACAGCTTGTATAACAGTGTCAATTTGCTGTCCCCTCAAAATAACTCAACACACAGCCATTCATGTCTAAACTGCTGGCAACAAAAGTGAGTACATCCCTAAATTAAAATTTCCAAACTGGGCCCAAAGTGTCAATATTTTGTGTGGCCACCATTATTTTCCAGTGCTGCCTTAACCCTCTTGGGTATGGAGTTCACCAGAGCTTCACGGGTTGCCACTGGAGTCCTCTTCCACTCCTCCATGACAACATCACAGAGCTCTCACAGTAATAAGTGCAGCGCTAGTAGTAACTATTATAAATAGTCCAATATAGGTGTTCTTAAAATGAGACAGGGTGTGCGACAAATAGTAGACACAAGTGCTCTCAAAGTGTCATCCACCACCACATAAATTGGCCTCTCACCTGAAAACCAAAATGCAAGGGTGTATATCTCCACTCAACAGCCTCAAACGTATATGGATCATGCAGTAAATGCTGGTGACCACACAGAGAAAGCTCAGCTAGCCAAACAGGGTACCTTTCCTCAGGCTCTATACAGTCTCCTTAGTGTCATAAAAAACACAAGTGGATACACCATAGCGTAATACTGTCATAAATGTAACTTTAATAAAAATTAAGTAAAAGCCTCTTACTCTATGTAGGGGTAGAAACAGCAGACGGTATACAAATTCCCAGCGAGTCAGTGCCTCTGACACAGCTGTTTCTTGGTTGACAGCGGGTGACGTCAGCGGCTCCTCCCTCCCTCCGCACGCGTATCTTCCCCTGGGAGAGTACTTCGTCAGCGGTGTGGGAGGAGGAGGACGTCACCCAGCTTATGAAGAGAAACGGCTTCCATTGATTGGTTCCTACCCCGAGATTCATTGCCCTAGCAACCGGGACGCACACCGCACGTACAACAGAAGTCCAGGCAAAGGGAGAAACAACCGGGGTTATAGCACTCGGCTACAAGGAGTCTATTCATTGAATATAATTAAAGAAATATAATTAAAAAGGCAGCGACTAAATGGACCAGGTTCTATTTTCCCTTGTCTTAGCATATACATTGTATATATATGTTATATGTGCTCCATGGTGCCACCTACCTAAAAAAGTCATATAAGACCTTATGCCAATATAAAATACATGAAACATGACTTAAATACATCCTCTGATAAAAATTAAAATAAGTAAATTATTTTTATAGGGAAAAGTGAATAATGTTAATATAAGACGACCACCCGCTGTCAACCGGATTACAAAGTATAAAAACAATAAAATGCATAAAAATACTACACCACAAATTAACGCTCAGAAACAAAAAAAGTTTTGGGGCATTGAAAAGGTGAAAAAGCATTGGAGGGGTGGCAACTTTATACGGCAGCTTAGCCGACGAGAATCATATTGGATATATGAGACCAAAGTTGCCGTTCCCCGAGGGTTAAATGTAAATTTTTGATTGAATTGTTTTATTTCTGATTGTTAATTTGTGGTGTAGTATTTTTATGCATTTTATTGTTTTTATACTTTGTAATCCAGTTGACAGCGGGTGGTTGTCTTATATTAACATATAAAAAACACTTCGCCATTGGGTAGGACCGTGGTTTTACATTTTATAATAACTTGACACTGTTCACAGTTCCCACAAGGGAATGTGCCAAAATCCCGGCATGGATCCTTTCTGTTTGCGCCCCTGTATTCGCTTTGTACTAGATTATCTTTTAGAGAACAAGCCCTCCTGTAAGTAGTGGAGGGAGAGGGGGTAGCTACTTTCTGAAGAATGGGGTCATCCAATAGGTTTTTTAATGATTTTGTAGATGTCCCGGGGGTTCTGTAGAATAGTTTAACCACTTTACCGCTGAGTACTGGAATAGTACTGTGGCAAAGTGGCACGATCCCGTCTGACGACGTAGACCTACGTCGCCAGACTCCTCCCCCTGTAGGCGGCGCTCGCGCGCCGCCGGAGGCGCGCTCCCGCTGTTTTCATTCACAGCGGGAGTCGGGCCAAGGGAGGAGCAGCGGCGATTGTCGGGGAATCCAGTTTGGAGATCCGCCCGCCTGTGTAAACAGAGCGGGCGGATCTCCTCAGTGACAGGGAGTGACAGATCGGAGTGTTCAGCATAGCTGGACATCCGATCTGTCCCTGTCTCACACAGTCACCTTCTCCCACACACGTTAGTAAGCACCAGGCATACATTAACCCCTCCCTCTCCAATAAAATTAACCCCTTCCCTGCCAGTGTCATTTTTACAGTAACAGTGCATATATATAGCACTGATTACTGCAGTAATGTCACTGGTACCCCCAAAAGTTTCAAAAATGTCAGTCAAGGGTCCGATCTGTCCGCCGCAATGTCGCAGTCCCGCAAAAAAAATCGCAGATCGCCGCCATTACTCGTTTAAAAAAAAAACACCAAAAATGACATAAATCTTTCCCTTTGTTAGTAAACGCAATAACTTTTGCGCAAACCAATCAAAATATGCTTATTGCAATTTTTTTTTACCAAACATGGGTAGCAGAAAACAAATTGGCCAAAAATTTAAAAAAAAATTGGTTTTTACATCTTTTTTGGGGGGAATTTCATATAAAAAAATGTGAAAAATATTGTTATTTTTTCAAAATAAACGCTCTTTTTTTGTTTATAGCGCAAAAAGTAAAAATTGCACAGGTGATCAAATACCACCAAAAGAAAGCTCTGTTTGTGGGGAAAAAAGGATGTAAATTTCGTTTGGGTACGGCATTGCATGACCGCGCAATTGTCAGTTAAAGTCGCACAGTGCCGAATCGCAAAAAGTGGCCCAGACGTAAGACAGCAAAATGCTCTAGTGGTAAAGTGGTTAAAATGATTCTTGGGGGATTTTTTATAACCTGTGTATTCTTTAGATCCTTTTCCTTGAATAATAAATCTTGTCTTTTCAGATTGCTTACTCTGTTAAATGTTTTTCTTAAACATGTCTTTGAGTACCCTCTCTGTATTAACCTACAGGTAAGTTTATCAGCCTCAGTCTTAAAGTCCGCTTCCGTCGAGCAGTTATGCTTGATTCTTAGATACTGGTTAAAGGGAATTGACTTTTTTAATGGCTCAGGGTGAAAGCTCTCCGCGTGCAACAGCGTGTTGCCAGCTGTTTCCTTTCTGAAGAGCTTTGTGATTAATTTGTAAAAGATGATTGGTGCGCTACACAAGAAAAAGTAACTATAATGCTCAACTGAATTGTTGACAAATAAAGTGACTCTTCATGAGTGAATTATATATGAATAATAACAATTCATAAATAATTCCAAAATAACAACAAAATTATCTTGGGAGTGATTCAAAACAAATTGAAAGTCCATCAAGTGATAACAAAATGGTGTTCTGAAGTGATGTGGTGACGGTGCTTGAAGTATTATTCCAAAAAAAAAAAGTGACTTCCACATGAATTGAGATCCCAACACCAGCTGCTAATCCTGCTTACCAGATATATGTATCTCTTAGGCAATATAACACTGCAAAAGGCATGCAGATCCACCCTGGTGTGACCACACAAATGAGTCTCTTACCAGATATAACAATATATATGCTCATAGGATGTCTTCTCTAGTTCAATCAGGAAGTGGTGTTGGTTATCTGCTTGGCTATACCCAGATCACCGGAATATGTACTCCTCTTGTTATATACTTCTCTTGTTGACTTGTTCTGGTTCCTCTGGTCTGACAGGCTGGTTCCCCATTGTACAGGAGAGCGGTCACACCTATGACATTGCCCTGACTGTGATCAGGCACATATTCCAAGTCACTTCTGCAGCTGTACCTTTGTAATGTCAGTGCTGTGACACATAGGAAACTCTGCGTCCTTCTAGCACTGGGAGCTGTGTGCCTGTGTCAGGGCTTTAGGCACATATTTCCCAGTCACTTCTGCAGCTGTACCTTTGTAATGTCAGTGCTGTGACACATAGGAAACTCTGTGTCCTTCTAGCACTGGGAGCTGTGTGCCTGTGCCAGGCATAATACTTCAAGCACCGTCAACACATCACTTCAGAACACCATTTTGTTATCACTTGATGGACTTTCAATTTGTTTTGAATCACTCCCAAGATAATTTTGTTGTTATTTTGGAATTATCTATGAATTGTTATTATTCATATATACTTCACTCATGAAGAGTCACTTTATTTGTCAACAATTCAGTTGAGCATTAGTGATGTCCTGGACTGTGGCATGCCGGAGGGGGATCCATGGCAAAACTCCCATGGAAAATTACGTAGTTGACGCAGAGTCGGGTTTTAATCCATAAAGGGCATAAATCACCTAACATTCCTAAATTGTTTGGAATAACGTGCTTTAAAACATCCAGTGTGTGAATACGATCAGGTATGATGTTTTATCGGTCAAGTAGTGTAAGGGTTACGCCCGTCGCCCGCTTCACAGTGACAGACCAAACTCTGACAGACCAAACTCTCCGTTTAACAGTCAGTCAGTCCATTTGCACAACCGCAAACTCCCCATTTGCACAAGGTTGGATACCAAGCTAGCCATGTCCCGTTCCTTGTCCTCACTGACATCATTGAAGGTCTCTTCCTCCACCCAGCCACGTACAACACCAAGGGTCCCCGAAAGGTGAGAACAAGCCCCCTGGGACGTCTGCTGTGGCTGGTATTTCACCTCCTCAAAGCCACCTTCCTCCTCTGACTTCTCTCCTTCAGACTCCTCTCTCTGCGTTGCCACAGGTCCAGCAATTGACAACGACAAGGCTGCTTCTGGTGGTGATGGGGAGTGGACCACAACTCTTCCTCTTCATGCTCATCTACAGTCTGATCCAGTACTCTTTGCAGGGCACGCTCCAGAAAAAACGCATATGGGATGAGGTCGATGATGTTGCCTTGGGTTCGACTGACCACCAGGGTTGTCACCTACGCAAAAGGACGCATGAGCCTACAGCCATTGTTCATGAGCATTCAGTAACGCGGCCAACAAATACCCAGCTCCGCAGAAAGAATGAAAGAAAATGAATGTTTTTTCTATGAAAAATTATCCTGCGGATCGCTTTTGGTCTGTTCACAATGAAGCAACGACCTTATCATCTGGGGTGTGCCAACACACTCCTAGAGGTGATGATCGCTTCATTGTGATACGCAAGCCCCTTCACCACGACAAGGTAACGATCACGAAGGGGAATTGACACATGTATGTGCCTTTTTTTTTGTTTTTTTGCAGCCACAGAGGCCAGAAAAATTAGGCATGTACACATGCATGAAAAAGTAGGTATTGTTGCAGCCGCTGCTGTAGCAGCGGCCTGAAAAATTGAGGTTTTCAAGGCAGAAAGTGCACTAAAACATTGCGGCTTGAACCGTAGTTGGTGGCGGAGACGTCACGTAAGTCATCCGGCATGCAGAGAATGATTAAAGACAGCAGCGTGTGGACCATTTTTAGGCCAAGGCATCTCAGTCATCACCAGGCCTTTTTTAGTCAAATGCATCCCCCACTGTCAGTCCCTTCGGGATCCATGCCTCATTCATCTTAATAAACGTGAGGTAATCAAGACTTTTTTGACCTAGGCGACTTCTCTTCTCAGTGACAATACCTCCTGCTGCACTGAAGGTCCTTTCTGACAGCACACTTGAAGCGGGGCAGGCCAGAAGTTCAATGGCAAATTGGGATAGCTCAGGCCACAGGTCAAGCCTGCACACCCAGTAGTCAAGGGGTTCATCGCTCCTCAGAGTGTCGATATCTGCAGTTAAGGCAAGGTAGTCTGCTACCTGTCGGTCGAGTCGTTCTCTGAGGGTGGACCCCGAAGGGCTGTGGCGATGCATAGGACTAAAAAAGCTCTGCATGTCCTCCATCAACAAGACGTCTGTAAAGCGTCCTGTCCTTGCCGGTGTGGTTGTGGTGGTAGGAGGAGGATTACTTTCACCTCTTCCCCCTGTTGGATTCCCGTTGTGCTGTGACATCACCCTTATATGCTGTGTAAAGCATAGTTTTCAACTTATTTTGTAGCTGCTGCATCCTTTGCGACTGCCGGTAATTGGGTAACATATCAGAGACTTTCTGCTTAAACCGGGGGTCTAGTAGCGTGGCCACCCAGTACAGGTCGTTCTCCTTCAGCCTTTTTATACGAGGGTCCCTCAACAGGCATGACAGCATGAAAGACCCCATTTGCACAAGGTTGGATGCCGAGCTACTCATGTCCAATTCCTCGTTCTCACTGATGTCATTGAAGGTGTGTTCTTCCCCCCAGCCATGTACAACACCACGGGTACCAGATAGGTGACAACGAGCACCCTGCTGTGGTTGGTGTTCCTCCTCCTCAAAGCCACATTCCTCCTCTGACTCCTCTTCCTCACACTCCTCTTCCAGTGTTGCCGCAGGTCCAGCAAGCGATGGTACGGCTGTTTCTGGTGGTGGTGATGGTGACCACAACTCTTCCTCTTCACGCTCATCTACGGCCTGATCCAGCACTCTTCGCAGGGCACGCTCCAGGAAAAAAACATATGGGATGATGTCGCTGATGGTGCCTTCGGTGCGACTCACTAGGTTTGTCACCTCCTCAAAAGGACGCATGAGCCTACAGGCTTTGCACATGAGCGTCCAGTAACGTAGCAAAAAAATACCCAGCTCCGCAGAGGCTGTCCTAGCACCCCGGTCATACAAATACTCGTTGACCGCTTTTTCTTGTTAGCAGTGTTGAATTCCAACGTGTCGGGCTGTCGCAAATCAAGCGCCTCACTGGCATGTTGTTTCGCCGCTGAATATCTGCAAAGTGCGCCATGGCCGTGTAGGAACGCCTGAAATGGCCACACACCTTCCTGGCCTGCTTGAGGACGTCCTGTAAGCCTGGGTACTTCTGCACAAAACGTTGCACAATCAGATTCAACACATGTGCCATGCACGGCACATGTGTCAACTTGCCCAAATTCAATGCCGCCAACAAATTGCTCCCGTTGTCACACACCACTTTGCCGATCTCCAGTTGGTGCGGGGTCAGCCACTGATCCACCTGTGCGTTCAGGGCGGACAGTAGTTATCACGTACCTGGCGGGTGGAGCCTGAATATGCTGAGGAAGGCCTCTCTTACACCTCTGACTCGGGGCCCCTGGTAGTGTAAACAGGAGGCGCAGGAGTACAAAGTCGCACGAGTGCCTGATGGCGTGCTGGTGCTGGTTAATAGCAGAGTAGGATGTCAGGTGGCCACAGAACTCCAGTGGAGAGAAGGCAGCGGGTGTGACTGGGAGCTTCCAGGAACTGAAAGTAAGCAGAGTTAAACAAGCCAGGTCATACACAGGAAGAGCAGATCAGATTAAATCGTTGGAGCAGAAGGATGGTCAAGGTCAAGCCGAGGTCGATGCAGGCAGAAGGCAGGGGTGGTCAAAAGCAAGCCGGGTTGGTATTTCACAGGAGACAGGTAGCAGATGCAGGAACAAACAGGGGAAGCTGAAGACGAGACAGCACTGAACCTGTGTTCTGATCCAGCTTAAATAATGCTGTTCCTTGATGAGAAGGGTGGAGCCAGGATTAGCCTGTGGGTTTAACTAATCCTCTGCCAGAGCTTTCCTGACATGGCCCCCCCCCAATGGGCAGCCTCCGGATGCCCAAATGGGCCATTCTTGCTGGATGGGCCCGGTTGAAAGCCTGTATGAGTCTTTTGGCATGGATGTTTTCTTCAGGTTCCCAGGAATTGTCCTCAGGACCATACCCCTTCCACTTAATCAGGTACTGTACCTGATTCCTCCTTTTCCTGCAACCCATAATTGCCTCGACCTCAAATTCCTCTTCACCGTCCACAATTACTGGCTCGGGGGGACCTGTATTTCGCTCAGGAAAAGGATCAGGGGTGGCGGGTTTTAGCAGGGTGACATGAAAAACCGGGTGGATTTTAAAGGAAGCTGGTAGTTCCAATTCATAGGCTACGTTGTTAATTCTCCTTTTTACTGGGAATGGTCCTACAAATTTAGGTCCCAATTTCCTTGAAGGACAGGCTAATTTCAGGTTAACTGTGGATAACCATACCTGATCGCCAGGTTCCAGGATTAACTCCCCACGTCTTTTCTTGTCAAAGTTTCTTTTACTGTATTCCTGTGCCTTGGTAATTGCTTCCTGTAACAATTTATTGTTAGCCTCGAGGAAGGTTACTGTTTCCATCACAGCTGGAACGGGACATTCAGGGATAGAATTGGGTAGAAAAGATGGATGAAAACCATAGTTAGCAAAAAAAGGAGCTTGCTGGGTAGCTGAGTGTTTAGTATTGTTATATGCAAACTCGGCTAATGGCAGCAGTTTTACCCAGTCATCTTGAGAGAAGGAGGAAAAGCACCGTAAGTATTGTTCCAGAGTCTGGTTCGTCCTTTCCGTCTGTCCATTTGTTTGAGGATGGTAGGCTGAGGAAAAGGATAACTCAATCTTCAGGGCCTCAGATAGAGCTTTCCAGAATCTTGAGGTGAATTGTACCCCTCGATCAGATACAATATTATTCGGGACTCCATGAAGCCTCACAATTTCTTTAATGAACACTTGTGCTGTTTCCAACGCAGAAGGGGTGCTTTTCATGGGTAAAAAGTGTGCCATTTTAGAGAGCCGGTCGACGACTACAAAAATGGCTGTACACCCCTCAGAAGGGGGAAGTTCCACTATAAAGTCCATTGACACCATTTTCCAAGGTCTGTCTGGGATGGGCAGTGGTTTGAGCAAACCCCATGCTTTCGTCCTGCTGCTTTTGTTCCGGATACATGTGGTGCATGCCCCCACATATTTCCTACAGTCTTCCTGTAAATGGGGCCACCAAAATGTACGGAGTACTAATTCGGCTGTTTTGCTGGCCCCAAAATGTCCTGCCAACGCATGGTCGTGGCACAGGTTCAGAACAGAAATGCGTACACCTTCTGGTACAAAGATCTTGTCCTGGTGCCATAATAGACCATCCCTGGTTTGTAAAGGTGTCTCAGGGAGCAAGGGAATTCCTACAGAAGCCTGCTTGATTCGAGAAATTAAGTCTTCCTGCAACAGGAGGAAGTTTCCGGGAGATAGAATGGTGTCCGGGAGATCAGCTTCTTCAGATTCTGCGAACATTCGGGATAGGGCATCTGGTTTAGTATTTTTTGACCCAGGTCTGTAGGTTATGTGAAAGCAGAATCTCGCAAAGAACAATGCCCACCTAGCTTGACGTGGCCTCAGGCGTTTTGCTGTCCTTAAGTATTCCAGGTTCTTATGATCTGTAAAAATAAGAATAGGATGAGCTGCCCCTTCCAGAAGATATCTCCACTCCTCCAATGCTGCCTTAATCGCTAGGAGTTCACGATCCCCTACATCGTAATTCCTCTCGGCTGGAGAGAGTTTACGGGAAAAAAAAGCAACTGGATGCAGAAGGCCCTTGGTTCCTTGGCGCTGGGAGAGTACTGCCCCTACTGCCGTTTCTGAGGCATCAACCTCCAGGACATATGGTAGAACCGGGTCAGGATGCTTAAGAATGGATGCTGACGTGAATAATTGTTTGAGGTTTTCAAAGGCAGACTGGGCCTCAGCAGTCCAGGAGAACCTGTTGCCCTGTTTGGTTAATTGGGTAATAGGGGAAATGATGGTTGAAAATCCTCTAATGAATCTTCGATAGAAGTTTGCAAAACCAATGAAACGTTGGATTCCTTTTTTATCAGTGGGAGCAGGCCAGTCTAGAATCGCAGCAACCTTCTGAGGGTCCATCTCTATGCCTCCGGTAGAAATTATCAGTCCCAGGAACTGGATGCTCAACCGCTCAAACTCACACTTCTCTGGTTTGGCGTATAGACCATGTTGTCGAAGACGAGTTAGCACCTTCCTTACATGTTCCCTGTGAATCTCCAAAGAAGAAGAGAATATCAAAATGTCGTCCAGATAGACAATAACAAAAAGGTCTAAAAAGTCTCGAAAAATATCATTGACAAAATGCTGAAATGTAGCAGGTGCATTACACAGACCGAAGGGCATCACCAGGTATTCAAAGTGCCCAAATCGGGTACGAAATGCCGTCTTCCATTCATCCCCGGCCCGTATGCGGACCAAGTTATACGCTCCTCGAAGATCCAGTTTTGTAAAGATCGTTGCTGATCTGAGTTTTTGAAAAAGTTCGGGTACCAAGGGTAAGGGGTACCGGTTCTTTATTGTGACTTTGTTAAGTTCACGGTAGTCGACACAAGGTCGAAGGGAATGATCCTTCTTCTCAACAAAGAAAATGCCCGCTCCGGCCGGAGAGGTGGAAGGGCGAATGAACCCCTTTTTCAAGCTTTCATCAATATAGTCCTTTAGGGCCAAGAGTTCTGGTTCAGATAAGGGAAAAATCCTACCGAAAGGTACCTCAGCCCCGGGGAGTAACTCGATTGGACAGTCATAAGACCGGTGAGGGGGAAGAGTTTCTGCCCCCTTTTTGCTAAAGACATCCAGAAAGTCCAGGTAGGCAGTAGGAACAGATTTATAAACTTCAGAGTCTGAGTCCATACATAACAAAGGTGAACCAGGGGAATCTGATAAGCAGTGCTGGCAACAATAGGAAGAGTTGAACTGGATCTCTTGTGTAATCCAATTGATGTGTGGGTTATGAGCCTGCAGCCACGGCATCCCCAAGATGATAGGAAACAAGGGTGAGGCGATGACATCAAGACATAAGAGTTCTTTATGGCAGGAAGCAATGATGACAGGTACTGGTATGGTTTCCTGTGAGACTAGTCCGGATTTAATAGCGGATCCATCCGCAAGGTGAACAGAAAGCTTCCGAGTCTTGGGTTGCAGAGGGATCTGATGCTTGGCAGCAAAGGTTTGGTCAATAAAGCAACTACAGGCTCCTGAGTCAATGATAGCTGGAACCTGAATAACTCTTCCTGGGAACTGTAATAGAACAGAGATATTTAGATGAGAAGAGTTGTTAAGCTGAGTGAAAGGCCTGGGAGAGGAGATAGACAGGCACTTACGGAGTTTGGCAGGACAGTTCCTCACGTAATGACCTGGTTCCCCGCAGTACATACACAGATTATTCAGACGCCTGCGTTGGCGTTCTTCCTGGGTGAGCGAGGGACGGAGTAGGCCGAGCTGCATAGGTTCAGCAAAATCACCAGCAGATCCTGAATTCTCAACGAGAGCGGGACCAGGAGGACTGGGGACCCGAGGAAGCATCCATACAGGGCGATAAACTCCGGTAGACCTCTCAGACCTGCGCTCCCTTAACCTCCGATCGATCTGAATAGAGAGCTTGATGAGATCGTCCAGGGAATGTGGCACTCCAACTCTGGCAAGTTCATCCTTTAGGGATTCTGAGAGTCCCATACGAAACTGGTAACGGAGAGCTGCGTTATTCCAATTTGTATCTGCACTCCAACGTCTGAAATCAGAGACATAGTCCTCGACCATTCTGCGGCCTTGTTGGAGAGAATAAAGCGCAGCTTCTGCAGTGGCGGTGCGTTGAGGGTCTTCATAAATCTGGGCCATGTCCTCAAAGAAGGAGGATAGAGTATTAAGGGAAGCAGCCTTCTGTTCCAATAGGCGGTGGGCCCATGACTGGGGCTCACCCAGTAGCAAGGAAACCACGAATCCAACCTTTGTGGTTTCCAATGAAAAGGTGCGAGGCTGTAGGGCAAAGTACAGTTCACAAGCAGTGCGGAAGGCTCTAAATTTGCTGCGGTCACCAGAGAATCTTTCTGGGATAGGCACTCTGGGTTCTGGAGGTAACATCACAACTGATGGAGGTGCAGGGTTTCCGGTGGAGGATGAGGAAGCAGCACTGGGAGCGGAGGTAGTAGAGGAGAGGGATAGGACCCGTTCCTCCAGTTGAACATAACCTTCCTGTAAGCTCTTCACGGCCTGTGTAAGGCCAGCCAGGTGTTGGCAAAGTTCATCCATGGGAGAGGTTCCTCGCTCAGGCTCAGACATGGCTGTCTCGTACTATCACGTACCTGGCGGGTGGAGCCTGAATATGCTGAGGAAGGCCTCTCTTACACCTCTGACTCGGGGCCCCTGGTAGTGTAAACAGGAGGCGCAGGAGTACAAAGTCGCACGAGTGCCTGATGGCGTGCTGGTGCTGGTTAATAGCAGAGTAGGATGTCAGGTGGCCACAGAACTCCAGTGGAGAGAAGGCAGCGGGTGTGACTGGGAGCTTCCAGGAACTGAAAGTAAGCAGAGTTAAACAAGCCAGGTCATACACAGGAAGAGCAGATCAGATTAAATCGTTGGAGCAGAAGGATGGTCAAGGTCAAGCCGAGGTCGATGCAGGCAGAAGGCAGGGGTGGTCAAAAGCAAGCCGGGTTGGTATTTCACAGGAGACAGGTAGCAGATGCAGGAACAAACAGGGGAAGCTGAAGACGAGACAGCACTGAACCTGTGTTCTGATCCAGCTTAAATAATGCTGTTCCTTGATGAGAAGGGTGGAGCCAGGATTAGCCTGTGGGTTTAACTAATCCTCTGCCAGAGCTTTCCTGACAGTAGTGCTGGTCCGGTGTGACTCTCTGCTTTCAGGCAAGTCAACCCCAAGACAGCGTGACATCGTATCCGGCATGTGGAATAGCCCCTGGGGAGCTGGGGGGGGTGCAGTTGGTGTGGAGCAAGACGCAACAGCAGAAGAGGACTCAGCCGAGGAGGTTAGCAAAGAGGATGGAGTAGGAGGAGTAGAGGAGGTGGCAGCAGGCCTGCCTGCAAGTCGTGGCGGTGTCACCAACTCCTCTGCAGCAGAGCCACGCATTCCATGATTGGCAGCCGCCAGCAGGTTTACCCAATGCGCAGTGTAAGTTATATACCTGCCCTGACCGTGCTTTGCAGACCAGCTATCAGTGGTCAGATGGACCCTTGCCCCAACACTGTGTGCCAGACGGGACATGATTTCCTTTTCCACAATAGAGTACAGGTTGGGGATTGCCTTTTGTGAAAAATAATTTCGGCCGGGTACCTTCCACTGCGGTGTCCCAATAGCGACAAATTTTTTGAAGGCCTCAGACTCCACCAGCTTGTATGGTAAAAGCTGGCGGGCTAAGAGTTCTGACAAGCCAGCTGTCAGACGCCGGGCAAGGGGGTGACTCTGTGAGATTGGCTTCTTACGCTCAAACATTTCCTTGACAGACACCTGACTGTGGGCAGGTGACGAGCAGGAACTGCTGAAGGTGAGAGGCGGAGGGGCGGGTTGTTGATAGGGGGCATGGAGGACAGCAGTGGTTGACGTGGCTGAAGATGCTGGACCAGGAGGAGGATGGTGGCTTTCAGTTTGTGTGCTGCTTTTACTCATGTGTTGATCCCATAGGCGTTTGTGATGTGAGATCATGTGCCTTCGCAAAGCAGTTGTACCTAGGTGGGTGTTGGACTTCCCACGACTCAGTTTCTTTTGGCACAGGTTACAAATGGCATCGCTGATATCAGAGGCAGACACACAAAAAAATGCCACACTACTGAGCTTTGCAAGGACGGCATTCTGGTGGTGGCAACAGCTTGCGTTGATTGGCGTGCTGTCTGGCTGACCCCGGGTGCCGAATCTACATGCTGTCTGACTGCGCCACTAGCTCCTTGCGATTACCTCCTCCCCCTGCTTCCAACTCGTCTCCTCCTCCTCTCTGTCTCCCCATCTGAACTTTCCCCCTCTTCTTCTGCTCTTCAAGCAGGCACCCAGGTAACATCCACAGACACATCGTCATCATCAGCCGCTTCACTTGACAACTCAGCAAAGGCAGCAGCAGCAGGTACAACATCATCATCATCATCACAATGTACGTCCATGTGTATAATGCTGCCTGACTGAGACATATCCCCGTTATCTACATCCTCTGGCACTAATAGTTGCGCATCACTTATTTCTTCCAACTGATGTGAAAATAACTCCTCTGACGGATCAAGTGAAGCGGCTGTGGTGCTAGTGTTGGTGGTGGTGCCGGCGGGCTGGCGAGTGGTAAATTGAGAGGTGCCCGAAGCTGAGCTGGAGGAGGATGGTGCATTAGGGTTCTGAGCGGAAGCTGTAGACGATTGGGTGTCTTGTGTAAGCCAGTCAACTATGGCCTCAGAATTTTTTGAGTTCAAGGTCTGTGGTGGCCTCTGAACACTGGGCATTATTCTAGGGCCTAAGGAAATCACAGCACCACGACCACGACGGCCCTTGCGGGGTGGCCTGCCTCTGCCTGTCATTTTTTTTTTTTTAATGTGTTGTGTACTATGAGTGCAAGGTGCTGTGCCACCCTATAGGAGTGTTGGGCAGTGGGTACAGTACACTCTGTGGACCTGACAGTCACTGGCACTCAGGCAACTGCAATTAAAAAATATGTATATTTTTTTTTACTTGGCAAGCTGCTGTGCCACCTTATATATCAGTGGTGGGTGGGCAGTGGCACAGTACACTCTCTGTGGACCTGACAGCAGTCACTGGCACCCAGGCAACTGCAATTAAAAAATATATATATATATTTTTACTTTGCAAGCTGCTGTGCCACCTTAAATATCAGTGGTGGGTGGGCAGTGGCACAGTACACTCTCTGTGGACCTGACACTGACAGCAGTCACTGGCACCCAGGCAACTGCAATTAAAAGATATATATATATATTTTTACTTTGCAAGCTGCTGTGCCACCTTATATATCAGTGGTGGGTGGGCAGTGGCACAGTACACTCTCTGTGGACCTGACAGCAGTCACTGGCACCCAGGCAACTGCAATTAAAAAAAATATATATTTTTTTTTACTTTGCAAGCTGCTGTGCCACCTTATATATCAGTGGTGGGTGGGCAGTGGCACAGTACACTCTCTGTGGACCTGACAGCAGTCACTGGCACCCAGGCAACTGCAATTAAAAGATATATATATATATATTTTTACTTTGCAAGCTGCTGTGCCACCTTATATATCAGTGGTGGGTGGGCAGTGGCACAGTACACTCTCTGTGGACCTGACAGCCGTCACTGGCACCCAGGCAACTGCAATTAAAAAATATATATATATTTTTTTACTTTGCAAGCTGCTGTGCCACCTTATATATCAGTGGTGGGTGGGCAGTGGCACAGTACACTCTCTGTGGACCTGACAGCAGTCACTGGCACCCAGGCAACTGCAATTAAAAGATATATATATTTTTTTTACTTTGCAAGCTGCTGTGCCACCTTATATATCAGTGGTGGGTGGGCAGTGGCACAGTACACTCTCTGTGGACCTGACACTGACAGCAGTCACTGGCACCCAGGCAACTGCAATTAAAAAATATATATTTTTTTTTTACTTTGCAAGCTGCTGTGCCACCTTATATATCAGTGGTGGGTGGGCAGTGGCACAGTACACTCTCTGTGGACCTGACAGCAGTCACTGGCACCCAGGCAACTGCAATTAAAAGATATATATATTTTTTTTACTTTGCAAGCTGCTGTGCCACCTTATATATCAGTGGTGGGTGGGCAGTGGCACAGTACACTCTCTGTGGACCTGACAGCAGTCACTCGCACCCAGGCAACTGCAATTAAAAAAAATATATATATTTTTTTTACTTTGCAAGCTGCTGTGCCACCTTATATATCAGTGGTGGGTGGGCACACAGTGGCACTGCAGTGGGCACAGTACACTCTGTGGACCTGACAGTAACTGGCAGCCCAGGCAACTGCAATAATAAAAAATATTTTTTTTTTTCAATTTGCAACAAGATGCTGTGCCACCGTATATATATCAGTGGTGGGCAGTGCACTGCAGTGGGTACAGTGCACTCTGTGGACCTGACACAGCACTCACTGCAATTATGACAGAGGAAAAAAAAAAATATTTTTTAAAATGCAAGGTACTGTGCCTGTGCCACCCGAAATGAGTGTGGTGTGCACACAGTACAGTCTGTGGTAGGTCTGTGGCCTCTCACACACAGCGGGCAGGCAAATGCAGTGTACAATATATATATATATATAAAAAGAAAAAACTCTTAAAAGGGCTTTTGGGGACACTATATATATATATATATATATATATATATATATATATATATATATATATATATATGTATATATATAAATAAAAAAAAATCCTCAATTACCAGCCCTTAAAAGGGCTTTTGGGGACACTAGATATATATATATATATATATATATATATATATATATATATATATATATATAAGAAGAAAAAACTCAATTACCAGCCCTTAAAAGGGCTTTTGGGGACGCTAGGTATATATATATATATGGTGCGCTATATCAAAACTTATAAAGTGTGTATTACAATCAATACAAAAACAATTCCAAATATAAACAAAATATATATACAGAAATGGTGAAGAAAAGTCCCACGACACAACTGTGTCAATAGTGAGACCACCAACAGTGATGGTGACAAGTGAATGTGTCTTCTATACAATACAAATCAATGTATAAATGTAAATAAACAGTGTATAAGTCCCAACACAATTTTATCAATGGTGAAACCACCAGCAATGGTGAGGTGCTGACAGGTGATGGTTAATTCGCTTTGTGAATTGAAGTTCCCTCCACCTGCTGGAAAGCCTCCTTACCGGACGGAATAGGGTAAGTGCTTTTCTATAGTGAAAATAAACAATCCTGGTGCCCAAACTGAACAAAGTGCTCCCCGCCGTGCATTCACAAGAGCCCGTCAGGCCTCTTACCAGATCAAATGGGTATATCAAGCACTGCTCACTGCTCTCAGGTTCAACCGATATTGGCAGCCACAATGGATGTAGAAGTCATATGCCACTCCACTGTTCACAGTCGGGTAGGTTTCTGTGTTCAGATAGTACTCATGGCCACTTGTTATGGGTGATTATGAGGATCATTTCGCTCCAGCATTAACATGTAAAAGAATAACTGCCCATGGTGCATTACCCTTGATATTGCTTTATTGAATAAAAATTGCACTTACATGTATGCGGAATAGACTTCACATAAAGTTAGAAAGCGTTGAGGGATTCCTAGATGCCTGGGTCCGGCTGCAGCTCGGATCCTAAGCGACGTGGTGACGGCACCCCTCCTGCCTGACGCGTTTCCGCCGATTGGCTATCTTCAGAGAAAGGAGGTTCTCGCGCGCCGTCACTTCCGTCCTTTTATTCTAAAGGGAGCCGCGTCACTTCCGGTGTCTGCAGAGGAGGCGCCGGAAGTCTCTTACGGGTTCCTCGGCTTCAAATTATTAAATATATCTTAATATCCATAACAGTAATCAAATCTGAAGGTGGTTTAGTGATATTTGAAACGGAAAGGTTCCTCTTCAATACTTTTAGTACATCGCAAGTGACTGTATATCCCCTCGTTTCTCGATCTCTCTACTGCTAAAATTCAACTATTTAATATTGGATGTACTTTAAACTCTCAATAGAGAGTACAGTCTATCCACATTTGTAATTGGGATAAAATCTTACATAAATATCTCTATTTAAATGTCAACCTTGACACCGGAAGTGAAGGGTCCGATATTCCTATAACTAGGGATTTGTTGACATATAGATATATATTTAAAATCTAAAGCTAAAATACAACATAATACCTTTTAAAATATATATAAATGAATAAAACACCTCTATATAAAAATACATTCTGTAAAATAATAAAAAATTTTAACATACCAGATCTCTACATGTGGTCTGGATGTATGTATGTATAAAAAAGTGACATGCTGGAAGGTATGAATTTAATACTAGCTATGTATTAACTGTTGTTAATATGAGAGTTGATATCCCAGTCTATGTTATGACCTCTAGGTCTGTAACATTTTAGCTCATAAATCCAAAAGGTCTCACGTCTCGAAATTGACCTTTGTAGGTTACTACCTCTCCAATGTGGGACGTGTTTTTCAATGACCGTGATTTTGAGTTTTTTTGGATCTTTGTTATGGCAAGTAGCATAATGCTGGGAGACACTATGTCCTGGGAATCCATTGTGGATATTTGTTAAGTGTTCTCCAACACGAATGCCTGCTGTCCTAATAGTCCTACCTACGTACTGTAGGTTACATTCGCATTGTAGTAGGTATATTACACCTTTGGTATCACATGTTATGAACTCTCTGATGGGATATTCTTTCCCTGTAGTGGTGGAAGTAAATTTGTTGGTTCTCAGTGTAATTGCCTCTGTGCATATCTGGCACCTTTTGCAGGGATAAAAGCCCTTCATGTTTGGGAATATCTCCATCTTAATGGGTCTTTCGACTGGGTTTCTGGCTATTAATTCCTTCAGGTTAGTCGCCTTCCTGAAGATTATTTTAGGTTGGGTCGGTAAGACTTGCCCTAAGATTTTGTCCTCTTGTAGGACACCCCAGTACTTCCTAAAAATATAATTGAGCCACTTATAATTTCTGGAGAACTTAGTGGTGAATGCGTATTCAAAGTGAGGAGAAGTTGAAGTATTTTTACATTTTGGTTCCACTAAGTTCTTTTGCTCCATGGGCATGACATTTTCAATCTCTTTGTCCAGCTCCGAGGTGTCATACCCTTTTTCCACGAACCTCTGCTTCAGGGTCCCTACTTGTTGTTGGAAATCTTCTTGTGTAGTACAGTTCCTGCGGATCCTTCTAAATTGACTTCTAGGTACTGAGCCAAGCCATTTGGGATGGTGACAGCTGTCGATAGCTATGAAACCGTTTCTATCAGTTGGTTTAAAGAAAGACTTGGTTGCAAAGCCCGAGTTTTTACGATAGATCACCAAATCAAGAAAGTTAATGGAGGTATTGCTGTATTGGTAGGTGAATCTAATACCCCAGTTGTTACAATTGAGGTTATCCATGAAATTTTTCAACGATATTTCATCTCCTTGCCATATCAGCAGTGTATCATCAATATACCTCCTCCAAATGACCAGTTCTTTCACACGATTGGTGAAAATGTTCTGGTCCTCCCAGAGAGCCATGAACAGGTTGGCTAAGCTGGGGGCAAATTTTGCCCCCATAGCCACACCTGTTCGCTGGCGATAAAAATTCTGGTTATAGTAAAAATAATTGTGATTCATCCCAAAGGTTAGAAGGTCCAAAACAAATTGTTTTTGTTTGAGCGGAATATCATGGTTCGCATCCAGGAATACGCTGACTGCTTCGTACCCCATCTCATGTGGTATGATGGTGTACAACGAGGTGACGTCCGCTGTAACTAGTAGTACGTCACCTTGAATCTCAACCTCTGTGATATCCTTAATGCATTGTGATGTGTCCTTAAGGAAAGCAGGTGTTTCCTGTACTAGAGGTTGTAAGAAATAGTCAACGTATTTTCCTATCCTCGAGGTTATTGATTCGATTCCGCTGACTATAGGCCTCCCGGGTGGATTATTCAGACATTTGTGAACTTTCGGGAGGTAGTATATAGTCGGGATTCTCGGTGAGACAGGGACTAGAAATTCTTTTTCTTTCTCATTTAAAATTCCCATATCAAAACCTTTATGGATTAGTTTTTCCAGCTTCTTTTTATATACGGAGGTGGGATCACTTCTTAGGACTTCGTATGTGGTCTGATCTCCCACCAATCTATCCATTTCCTGGATGTAGTCATCCTTATTTAATAATACGATCCCTCCACCCTCGTCAGCTGGTCTAATCACTAGGTTCTTCTTCTCACATAGGGATTTAATACCCTTTTGTAAATCTCCTTGAGGTTTGAATTCCAGCTCTTTTTCTTCTAGTTCTTTAAGAACCAGATCCCTAAATACCGTAACATGATGGCTTGGGACTCCTGGAGGATTAAACAATGAGGCATTCTTCAAACCTGATGGAATTACAGTTGAGGTTTGATAGGAAACATAGTTCCTCTCTCCTGCTTTTGACAAAAAATGTCTCTTTATGTTGAGTTTCCTCACATATTTGTGGATGTCCACAAATGTCTCAAACTTATTTAGGGGTTTCTTCGGGGCATATTTTAGCCCTTTACTCAGTGTATGTTTCTCAGAGTCGGAGAGATCTATCTTACTCAGATTGAAAATCCCTTGGATTTCGTGACTCGTCCTTCTTTTCTTTGAGCCTCCTCTGCATCCTCTATTTATTTTCTTATTTTTTTGCCTTTCTTTGGGCCCTGCCCTAAAAAATTCCTCTTGCTGTTTTTCATGGGTGTTTTATTCTGTGGAGGTTCAAATACCTCTTCCCTTTCTTCATATCCACTGTGTCGTATGGGTTCGAATCTATTTTGGGTATATTGGGGATAAACTCTAGGGGTATGGGGAGAATCATTGTAATTCCCCATATAGTCCATAGACATCCTTCTCGGTGATCGAGATCTTGATCTCCTTTTTTGTCTCTCCCTTGAATTCGTTCGTTGTTCATGTTTACTCCTAAAGGAGTCATGTCTGGGAGGTCTCGTTCTTTCTTTCTTGTAACTATTAGGATTGTCTCCCCCATTTTGCTGTCTCGTATTTTGGCTTGAGTTGTTCTCTCTCAAAGGTTTGAACTTATCAGTTCCTCTATACCCTAGATGTTCTGCATCTTTTTTGGGGGGTTCTTTTATTTTCACCTCTTTCTTAGGTACATCCTTCGGTGCTCTATAACCAAACGGTTCCAAAGTTTGCTGGGAGGTCCCTTCTCCTGGTGAATTTTGGGTTTCCATATTTTCTTCTTCTTCCACCTTAAGGTTAAGTTGCCACTTAAATACCTTTGAGGTCCGGTAATCATCCAGGTCTCTAAGATATTTTTTCCTTTTCTTAGTTTTTTGTTCTTCATCTTCCATAGCTAGTATTTCTCTCAGTTCTTGGTTGTATACCTTATATGCTTCTTCTTGCATGGATGGTACCAACTTCTCCTTAATTTCTAATATTTCTTTATTTAATTTTAGGACTTTCTTTCTCTTCCTATCAATAAGGAAATTAAGTAAGCCCATACCGGCTCCATTGAAAAAATGAAACCATTCCTTGAGATCTGGATCCCCTTGGTCTGGGTATAAATTCCACCTCAGACTCCTGGGGACCATTTTCTCCTGGACATATTTCTCAAGAAACGCTATGTCCCAAGACGCATGTAATTCAGAGATCATTACATTTTTTAGTCTCATGAAGACTCCTCTTAAATCTGTGGTCTCATGAGTGGTTTTAGTGAAGATGTCTTCTACTAACAGTTTCCGTGTGCTGTAATATTCAAAAATATCCATATTGACCTGCTGCTACTTGAAAGTGTATGTATAAATGATATGAAGAGTAAAGTGCGCTGGTCTGTGATATGCTGCTACCAGATGAAAAAATATGTGATAGAATAATTAATGGTGCGCTATATCAAAACTTATAAAGTGTGTATTCCAATCAATACAAAAACAATTCCAAATATAAACAAAATATATATACAGAAATGGTGAAGAAAAGTCCCACGACACAACTGTGTCAATAGTGAGACCACCAACAGTGATGGTGACAAGTGAATGTGTCTTCTATACAATACAAATCAATGTATAAATGTAAATAAACAGTGTATAAGTCCCAACACAATTTTATCAATGGTGAAACCACCAGCAATGGTGAGGTGCTGACAGGTGATGGTTAATTCGCTTTGTGAATTTAAGTTCCCTCCACCTGCTGGAAAGCCTCCTTACCGGACGGAATAGGGTAAGTGCTTTTCTATAGTGAAAATAAACAATCCTGGTGCCCAAACTGAACAAAGTGCTCCCCGCCGTGCATTCACAAGAGCCCGTCAGGCCTCTTACCAGATCAAATGGGTATATCAAGCACTGCTCACTGCTCTCAGGTTCAACCGATATTGGCAGCCACAATGGATGTAGAAGTCATATGCCACTCCACTGTTCACAGTCGGGTAGGTTTCTGTGTTCAGATAGTACTCATGGCCACTTGTTATGGGTGATTATGAGGATCATTTCGCTCCAGCATTAACATGTAAAAGAATAACTGCCCATGGTGCATTACCCTTGATATTGCTTTATTGAATAAAAATTGCACTTACATGTATGCGGAATAGACTTCACATAAAGTTAGAAAGCGTTGAGGGATTCCTAGATGCCTGGGTCCGGCTGCAGCTCGGATCCTAAGCGACGTGGTGACGGCACGCCTCCTGCCTGACGCGTTTCCGCCGATTGGCTATCTTCAGAGAAAGGAGGTTCTCGCGCGCCGTCACTTCCGTCCTTTTATTCTAAAGGGAGCCGCGTCACTTCCGGTGTCTGCAGAGGAGGCGCCGGAAGTCTCTTATGGGTTCCTCGGCTTCAAATTATTAAATATATCTTAATATCCATAACAGTAATCAAATCTGGAGGTGGTTTAGTGATATTTGAAACGGAAAGGTTCCTCTTCAATACTTTTAGTACATCGCAAGTGACTGTATATCCCCTCGTTTCTCGATCTCTCTACTGCTAAAATTCAACTATTTAATATTGGATGTACTTTAAACTCTCAATAGAGAGTACAGTCTATCCACATTTATAATTGGGATAAAATCTTACATAAATATCTCTATTTAAATGTCAACCTTGACACCGGATGTGAAGGGTCCGATATTCCTATAAGTACATCCAATATTAAATAGTTGAATTTTAGCAGTAGAGAGATCGAGAAACGAGGGGATATACAGTCACTTGCGATGTACTAAAAGTATTGAAGAGGAACCTTTCCGTTTCAAATATCACTAAACCACCTCCAGATTTGATTACTGTTATGGATATTAAGATATATTTAATAATTTGAAGCCGAGGAACCCGTAAGAGACTTCCGGCGCCTCCTCTGCAGACACCGGAAGTGACGCGGCTCCCTTTAGAATAAAAGGATGGAAGTGACGGCGCGCGAGAACCTCCTTTCTCTGAAGATAGCCAATCGGCGGAAACGCGTCAGGCAGGAGGCGTGCCGTCACCACGTCGTTCAGGATCCGAGCTGCAGCCGGACCCAGGCATCTAGGAATCCCTCAACGCTTTCTAACTTTATGTGAAGTCTATTCCGCATACATGTAAGTGAAATTTTTATTCAATAAAGCAATATCAAGGGTAATGCACCATGGGCAGTTATTCTTTTACATGTTAATGCTGGAGCGAAATGATCCTCATAATCACCCATAACAAGTGGCCATGAGTACTATCTGAACACAGAAACCTACCCGACTGTGAACAGTGGAGTGGCATATGACTTCTACATCCATTGTGGCTGCCAATATCGGTTGAACCTGAGAGCAGTGAGCAGTGCTTGATATACCCATTTGATCTGGTAAGAGGCCTGACGGGCTCTTGTGAATGCACGGCGGGGAGCACTTTGTTCAGTTTGGGCACCAGGATTGTTTATTTTCACTATAGAAAAGCACTTACCCTATTCCGTCCGGTAAGGAGGCTTTCCAGCAGGTGGAGGGAACTTCAATTCACAAAGCGAATTAACCATCACCTGTCAGCACCTCACCATTGCTGGTGGTTTCACCATTGATAAAATTGTGTTGGGACTTATACACTGTTCATTTACATTTATACATTGATTTGTATTGTATAGAAGACACATTCACTTGTCACCATCACTGTTGGTGGTCTCACTATTGACACAGTTGTGTCGTGGGACTTTTCTTCACCATTTCTGTATATATATTTTGTTTATATTTGGAATTGTTTTTGTATTGATTGGAATACACACTTTATAAGTTTTGATATAGCGCACCATTAATTATTCTATCACATATTTTTTCATCTGGTAGCAGCATATCACAGACCAGCGCACTTTACTCTTCATATCATTTATACATACACTTTCAAGTAGCAGCAGGTCAATATGGATATTTTTGAATATTACAGCACATGGAAACTTTTAGTAGAAGACATCTTCACTAAAACCACTCATGAGACCACAGATTTAAGAGGAGTCTTCATGAGACTAAAAAATGTAATGATCTCTGAATTACATGCGTCTTGGGACATAGCGTTTCTTGAGAAATATGTCCAGGAGAAAATGGTCCCCAGGAGTCTGAGAGACCTGGATGATTACCGGACCTCAAAGGTATTTAAGTGGCAACTTAACCTTATAGTGGAAGAAGAAGAAAATATGGAAACCCAAAATTCACCAGGAGAAGGGACCTCCCAGCAAACTTTGGAACCGTTTGGTTATAGAGCACCGAAGGATGTACCTAAGAAAGAGGTGAAAATAAAAGAACCCCCTAAAAAAGATGCAGAACATCTAGGGTATAGAGGAACTGATAAGTTCAAACCTTTGAGAGAGAACAACTCAAGCCAAAATACGAGACAGCAAAATGGGGGAGACAATCCTAATAGTTACAAGAAAGAAAGAACGAGACCTCCCAGACATGACTCCTTTAGGAGTAAACATGAACAACGAACGAATTCAAGGGAGAGACAAAAAAGGAGATCAAGATCTCGATCACCGAGAAGGATGTCTATGGACTATATGGGGAATTACAATGATTCTCCCCATACCCCTAGAGTTTATCCCCAATATACCCAAAATAGATTCGAACCCTTACGACACAGTGGATATGAAGAAAGGGAAGAGGTATTTGAACCTCCACAGAATAAAACACCCATGAAAAACAGCAAGAAGAATTTTTTAGGGCAGGGCCCAAAGAAAGGCAAAAAAAGAAGAAAATAAATAGAGGATGCAGAGGAGGCTCAAAGAAAAGAAGGACGAGTCACGAAACCCAAGGGATTTTCAATCTGAGTAAGATAGATCTCTCCGACTCTGAGAAAAATACACTGAGTAAAGGGCTAAAATATGCCCCGAAGAAACAACTAAATAAGTTTGAGACATTTGTGGACATCCACAAATATGTGAGGAAACTCAACATAAAGAGACATTTTTTGTCAAAAGCAGGAGAGAGGAACTATGTTTCCTATCAAACCTCAACTGTAATTCCATCAGGTTTGAAGAATGCCTCATTGTTTAATCCTCCAGGAGTCCCAAGCCATCATGTTACGGTATTTAGGGATCTGGTTCTTAAAGAACTAGAAGAAAAAGAGCTGGAATTCAAACCTCAAGGAGATTTACAAAAGGGTATTAAATCCCTATGTGAGAAGAAGAACCTAGTGATTAGACCAGCTGACAAGGGTGGAGGGATCGTATTATTAAATAAGGATGACTACATCCAGGAAATGGATAGATTGGTGGGAGATCAGACCACATACGAAGTCCTAAGAAGTGATCCCACCTCCGTATATAAAAAGAAGCTGGAAAAACTAATCCATAAAGGTTTTGATATGGGAATTTTAAATGAGAAAGAAAAAGAATTTCTAGTCCCTGTCTCACCGAGAATCCCGACTATATACTACCTCCCGAAAGTTCACAAATGTCTGAATAATCCACCCGGGAGGCCTATAGTCAGCGGAATCGAATCAATAACCTCGAGGATAGGAAAATACGTTGACTATTTCTTACAACCTCTAGTACAGGAAACACCTGCTTTCCTTAAGGACACATCACAATGCATTAAGGATATCACAGAGGTTGAGATTCAAGGTGACGTACTACTAGTTACAGCGGACGTCACCTCGTTGTACACCATCATACCACATGAGATGGGGTACGAAGCAGTCAGCGTATTCCTGGATGCGAACCATGATATTCCGCTCAAACAAAAACAATTTGTTTTGGACCTTCTAACCTTTGGGATGAATCACAATTATTTTTACTATAACCAGAATTTTTATCGCCAGCGAACAGGTGTGGCTATGGGGGCAAAATTTGCCCCCAGCTTAGCCAACCTGTTCATGGCTCTCTGGGAGGACCGGAACATTTTCACCAATCGTGTGAAAGAACTGGTCATTTGGAGGAGGTATATTGATGATACACTGCTGATATGGCAAGGAGATGAAATATCGTTGAAAAATTTCATGGATAACCTCAATTGTAACAAATGGGGTATTAGATTCACCTACCAATACAGCAATACCTCCATTAACTTTCTTGATTTGGTGATCTATCGTAAAAACTCGGGCTTTGCAACCAAGTCTTTCTTTAAACCAACTGATAGAAACGGTTTCATAGCTATCGACAGCTGTCACCATCCCAAATGGCTTGGCTCAGTACCTAGAAGTCAAT
The DNA here is from genome assembly GCF_965119305.1 of Pelophylax lessonae. Taxonomy (NCBI): domain Eukaryota; kingdom Metazoa; phylum Chordata; class Amphibia; order Anura; family Ranidae; genus Pelophylax; species Pelophylax lessonae. Next base: position 37,021,883 of record NC_138779.1, on the reverse strand, counting down.
TTAGAAGGATCCGCAGGAACTGTACTACACAAGAAGATTTCCAACAACAAGTAGGGACCCTGAAGCAGAGGTTCGTGGAAAAAGGGTATGACACCTCGGAGCTGGACAAAGAGATTGAAAATGTCATGCCCATGGAGCAAAAGAACTTAGTGGAACCAAAATGTAAAAATACTTCAACTTCTCCTCACTTTGAATACGCATTCACCACTAAGTTCTCCAGCAATTATAAGTGGCTCAATTATATTTTTAGGAAGTACTGGGGTGTCCTACAAGAGGACAAAATCTTAGGGCAAGTCTTACCGACCCAACCTAAAATAATCTTCAGGAAGGCGACTAACCTGAAGGAATTAATAGCCAGAAACCCAGTCGAAAGACCCATTAAGATGGAGATATTCCCAAACATGAAGGGCTTTTATCCCTGCAAAAGGTGCCGGATATGCACAGAGGCAATTACACTGAGAACCAACAAATTTATTTCCACCACTACAGGGAAAGAATATCCCATCAGAGAGTTCATAACATGTGATACCAAAGGTGTAATATACCTACTACAATGCGAATGTAACCTACAGTACGTAGGTAGGACTATTAGGACAGCAGGCATTCGTGTTGGAGAACACTTAACAAATATCCACAATGGATTCCCAGGACATAGTGTCTCCCAGCATTATGCTACTTGCCATAACAAAGATCCAAAAAAACTCAAAATCACGGTCATTGAAAAACACGTCCCACATTGGAGAGGTAGTAACCTACAAAGGTCAATTTCGAGACGTGAGACCTTTTGGATTTATGAGCTAAAATGTTACAGACCTAGAGGTCATAACATAGACTGGGATATCAACTCTCATATTAACAACAGTTAATACATAGCTAGTATTAAATTCATACCTTCCAGCATGTCACTTTTTTATACATACATACATCCAGACCACATGTAGAGATCTGGTATGTTAAAATTTTTTATTATTTTACAGAATGTATTTTTATATAGAGGTGTTTTATTCATTTATATATATTTTAAAAGGTATTATGTTGTATTTTAGCTTTAGATTTTAAATATATATCTATATGTCAACAAATCCCTAGTTATAGGAATATCGGACCCTTCACTTCCGGTGTCAAGGTTGACATTTAAATAGAGATATTTATGTAAGATTTTATCCCAATTATAAATGTGGATAGACTGTACTCTCTATTGAGAGTTTAAAGTACATCCAATATTAAATAGTTGAATTTTAGCAGTAGAGAGATCGAGAAACGAGGGGATATACAGTCACTTGCGATGTACTAAAAGTATTGAAGAGGAACCTTTCCGTTTCAAATATCACTAAACCACCTCCAGATTTGATTACTGTTATGGATATTAAGATATATTTAATAATTTGAAGCCGAGGAACCCGTAAGAGACTTCCGGCGCCTCCTCTGCAGACACCGGAAGTGACGCGGGTCCCTTTAGAATAAAAGGACGGAAGTGACGGCGCGCGAGAACCTCCTTTCTCTGAAGATAACCAATCGGTGGAAACGCGTCAGGCAGGAGGCGTGCCGTCACCACGTCGCTTAGGATCCGAGCTGCAGCCGGACCCAGGCATCTAGGAATCCCTCAACGCTTTCTAACTTTATGTGAAGTCTATTCCGCATACATGTAAGTGCAATTTTTATTCAATAAAGCAATATCAAGGGTAATGCACCATGGGCAGTTATTCTTTTACATGTTAATGCTGGAGCGAAATGATCCTCATAATCACCCATAACAAGTGGCCATGAGTACTATCTGAACACAGAAACCTACCCGACTGTGAACAGTGGAGTGGCATATGACTTCTACATCCATTGTGGCTGCCAATATCGGTTGAACCTGAGAGCAGTGAGCAGTGCTTGATATACCCATTTGATCTGGTAAGAGGCCTGACGGGCTCTTGTGAATGCACGGCGGGGAGCACTTTGTTCAGTTTGGGCACCAGGATTGTTTATTTTCACTATAGAAAAGCACTTACCCTATTCCGTCCGGTAAGGAGGCTTTCCAGCAGGTGGAGGGAACTTCAATTCACAAAGCGAATTAACCATCACCTGTCAGCACCTCACCATTGCTGGTGGTTTCACCATTGATAAAATTGTGTTGGGACTTATACACTGTTCATTTACATTTATACATTGATTTGTATTGTATAGAAGACACATTCACTTGTCACCATCACTGTTGGTGGTCTCACTATTGACACAGTTGTGTCGTGGGACTTTTCTTCACCATTTCTGTATATATATTTTGTTTATATTTGGAATTGTTTTTGTATTGATTGGAATACACACTTTATAAGTTTTGATATAGCGCACCATTAATTATTCTATCACATATTTTTTCATCTGGTAGCAGCATATCACAGACCAGCGCACTTTACTCTTCATATCATATATATATATATAAAAAAAAAAAATTACACAAATACCAGCCCTTAGAAGGGCTTTTTGGGGTGCTGTCCTTACAGCAGTAGTGGACCAAGAACACTGCAAGACCAGGAACACTGACTAACTGTCCCTAGCTTAACAGCAGCAGCAGCAGCAGCAGCTCTCTCCCTACTCTCACTACACACACTGCTTCAGAATGATCTAAGATGGATGCTGCCCTTGCTTATTTATAGGAGGTGGGAGGGTGTGGGAGGGAGGTATGCTGATTGGCTGGAAATGTGCCTGCTGACTGTAAAGTTCAGGGTCAAAGTTTGCCTCAATGATGTATTATGGGGGTGGACCGAACATCGCATATGTTCGCCCGCAGCGGCGAACGCGAACATGCTAAGTTCGCCGGGAACTGTCCGCCGGCGAACAGTTCTATACATCTCTATTGAGCATTATAGTTACTTTTTCTTCTGTAGCACACCAATCATCTTTTACATATTTCACTAGGCACAGTTTCTTGGTTGCAACTTTACTAATACCCACATATTATCAGCGCACTTTCATTTAATTTCTTTGTGATTAATTGCCCTTCATTTCCTTTTATAATGCTAATGTCCAAGAAATCAACCTGATGTGAATCGTACTTTATAGTGAAGAACAGGTTCATATCATTTTGGCTAAATTTCTGTAGACACTCTTCCAAAAGTTTTTCCGGACCGTCCCAGACTAGGAAGATGTCGTCGATAAACCTCTCCCACATAAGAAAGTGGCAGGAGTATATCGACAAGTCTTCACTGGAAAGAAAGTTCTGCTCCCACTCCCCCAGGTACAGATTGGCGTACGATGGGGCACAGCAGGTCCCCATCGCCACTCCCTGTACCTGGAGGTAGTGGGAGCTTTGAAAAGAAAAAACATTGTGATAAAGTATAAATTCCAAAATGTCCAAAATAAATAAATTGTAGCTCCATTCCTGTAGCCTTCTTTGTTGCAAAATATTTTTTATTGCACTGAGGCCTTTATCGTGAGGGATAGAGTTATACAATGATTCCACATCCACAGTCACCAATAAGGCATCCTGTGGTATTGCCACATTTTCCAGGATTTGTAACATGTGAATTGTATCTTTCGTATAAGATGCGAGACTGGTGACATGCGGTCTAAGGTGGGCGTCAACTACACGGCTCGCTGTCTCAGAGATACATCCATTTCCCGAGACAATGGGACGGCCCGCTGGGTTTTTGGGGTCTTTGTGAATCTTGGCGAGAGTGTAAAATATGGGAATGCGGGGATGTGGTGTCCGCATATATTCCCACATTTCCACTGTAATTATTCCATCTCTCTTAGCTTTATCAACAATTTCATAGTATTCTTGATTATACTGTTGGATAATAGAAAACGGTATCTTGCGATAGCATGATCTATTTCTAAGGAGCTTAAGGCGCATTTCCTCATAATCTTGGTTATTCATCAGAACTATGTTGCTTCCTTTATCACTTGATTTTATTGTGATCTGTGAATTCATTTTAAGTGATTTTATGGCCAAACGTTGGCCTGGAGAAAAGTTATCAGATGCTGGGCCGACCCTTAAATGTCCGATGTCCTTAGTCACTTCTCTGACAAAAAGTGACAAGGTAGGATTTTGGCTCATCTGAGGGAATCTGTGTGATTTTTTTCTAAATTTCTTTGTGGCAATTTCTTCAAAATTTCTTTCCGTAGTTTCTTCCTCATTGGAGGAACTGCTAAGATTGTCCCAAATGTCCGGATCATCGTATCCGCTTTCTTGTAGCAGTAAATTTAGATCACGGGTGTGCCCTAAATTCAGCTGCTTTTAGTTTTTGATCCGGATTTTCTATTACTTCTGTTTGTTTGAAAAATGTACTTTTATAAAATAAATCTCTAGCAAATAAATTAATATCCTTTATTATCCCAAACGTATCCATTTTTTTATTCGGACAAAAAGTTAGACCCAGCATTAAAACCTGTTTCTCCATTTCTGATAAAGTGTATGAAGAAAGATTAACAACTTCTCCGTTACCTTCACCATATAGGAGTCCATGCCTGTTTGTGTCCTCGGTGTCTGCCTAAAAAAAACCCTTATTAGTGTTACCTTGTGTTTTCCTTTGTTTGTCCACCACCAAACTATCAGATTGTGAGCCTTGTGTTTCTCTATCATGAGAGTACCCACCACCATTATCACCACATGTAGTGTCTGTTGTTGGTGTGGCCGATGTGCGTCCTCTAATTGAAGATGTTGTTTCCTTGCTACTTTTTTCTTTCTTTTTGCCTTGTTGAACAGTATTTTTTCTGGAGTGTTCTGGTGTCTGTGTTTGGGAAGAATTAGAAACAGAGGAATCAGATGAATAGTTAGCATTACTCCTTCCTTGTTCATATCTTTTTTTTTTTTTTTTCTCGTTTTAATTCAAAACGCTCCTTTAAATTAATCTTTACCATTTTTGGAATCTCTTTCTTAGAGATATTCTTTTCTCATAAGAAAGCCCCGTTTCTCCCATTTACCCCATCCGTCACCTAAATGTGTAAGGATGGTGCATCTGGGGAAGTGGGATTAGGATACCAGGAGATACAGGCTCCGGTTAAGTCCATGGAGATCAGTGGAACTGCTGATTTTGATAGTTAGAAGTTCCCAAGGCAACGGGAAGCTTCGGAGCGGCGGAAACAGGAAACCGATATATCCGGAAGTGACGTCAATACGTCCACACATACTGCGTTATACCGTTTGGTGCAGGCGCAGTCTTCTTAAGGAGACGCCGGGAGCCATTAGGGAGATGGATCACTCTCCCTTATCCATGTAGGAGGGAACCGCTCGTGGGGTCTCCGCGGTACAGACTAAACACGGATTGAAACCTTCAACCTGTAAGTACATGATTCTAAAGATTTTTCAGCCCTAATGGAGGTAAAACATTTCCGCCATTCTGGGAACAAGGCATTAAATTAGATCCCTCTTTTTTCTTTATTTTTATATAACTTATCAAGGCAAGTGGCAGATGACAAAGGCTGGGGACTATATATCTTCTATCTCATCTTTCCACCTACAAACAAACATCCAAATTGTGGGTTTATTGTGTGTATATATCATATACACCTCTATGGCCTCCACTTTACATCTACTTTGGGAGGTAAGACACTTTGTTACTAAGAAAGAGAGATCCTAAGGACAATACTAATTTCTATACTTAATTACTCTAGTGGGTCTTTTTCTTTTCAAATATACCTATTTTTCACTCACAGAAATGTGTATAAGGATTATACAGATACCTTTTTGAAAAATCAAGAGAACATTTTTCATGCCTATTTACCAGAGGTCGGTGCATGTCCTCCTATCGATCTTTATTCTGGCCACATATAAAAATATATGAAAGGCTTCTGCTTTATATGGGGGTAAGTAACAAGACTCCATTGTCTTTTAAGTAGGCTATGGGATAGAAGACTCTTTGGAAAACTTTTGAAAACTGTAGCTCATAGGGGCATAGGTATTTCAGGTTTAAAATCAGTTGGACCTTTGAGAAAATTGTTCATTTGGCTCTTGCATCTGTACGGTGAAGGGGAGCACACACAGGGGGGGAGACCCGGAGAGTGTTGGATACTAGGTATGCGCCATGATGGGGAGATAGATTGGAGACAATGCTCCCTCTTTAGGAGCATGTCGTTCATTGCATGTTTTTGAGATAAAGAATTTCTGTAATTTAGAAGTGTACTGATTACTGTTATGCTTTTCAGGAGTGGAGTATTAAATCCCTGATGAAGATTTCTCAGTATATTTACCTATCGAAACGCGTTGGAAGTATACACCACTCCATCAGTAGTTCAATATGTATTTTATGTATTGTACAATCTTTTGACCAATCAATATTAATTTTTGATGTTTAAATGTATACCATGTTGATCTATATAATCTACTATCTAGTAGTTTCTTGGAAAAATAAAAGTACTCATTTTACTAAATGTCATAACATTTTTTGGATGATATCCGTAGTTTAACTAATAAGGTTACCATAAAGTCACACACAATATAGGGTTTTTTCTATACAAAATTTGTCAAGAGATTAGGGTAACACATATACCCACAGGTAGTGAACACATTCATGTTCACATTTGGTATTCCACTGGGCCTGAATGGACTCCTTGGACCCCTGAGGCCCCTTCTTGAGAACTTCAGCCTTCTTGGCGGGTGGATCTTCTTCTACTGTTTCCCTTTTTAGCAATTCATTCAGTGGCTTAGCTATCTGTGCAAAGTTCTTCACAAATCTTCTATAGCAGGAACAAAACCCTAAGAAAGATCTCAGCTATGTAACAGTTGTAGGCCTTGGCCAGGTAGTAACAGCCTCAAGTTTCTTAGGATCAGTAGAAACTCCTGCAGCAGACACCACATGCCCCAGATAGGTAACAGACGTCTGGAAAAACTGGCATTTCTCCAAGGATAGCTTCAGTCCCTCTTCATAAAGTCTCTGGAAGACTTTCTCCAAGCGGGCCTCATGCTCCTCCAGTGTCTTCCCAAAGACAATAATATCATCTAGGTACACAAGAACCTTGATTAGGTTCATGTCGCTCACTGTATTTTCCATAGGGCGCTGGAAAGTTGCAGGAGCCCCTGTCAGTCCCTGTGGCATCCGATTAAACTCATAAAACCCCAGTGGGCTGATGAAGGCAGTCTTTTCTCGATCATCCGGATGCATGGGTATTTGGTAATATCTCACTCTTCAAATCTTGCACACTGAACCACTTGGCCCCAGACAGGCATTGTAGGGCATGAATAATGCACAAAGTGGTCACCGCCTCCAGCTATAACTGGTCTTAGTGGTAAGGAGCACTGGAAGGGCTCAAAAAAATGAAGAGATTTCCAGTCACAACTTACCAACCAGCCAGCGACCAACCGAATTGACCTGTCTAACAGTATGCATTAAAAACAGGAATTTGGTTGCACACATTTGCAAAAACATGCGTAAGCTGCAGGCCCCGACAAGGCACCCTGTGATCTGTAGTCCCTAACTCTACAATTTAAAGAGTCTCTACAATGAGAGCACATGCATTTAATGGGATAGATGGAGGACAGGTGACTAGAGGGAGCCCACCCCTCCTTAAAGACACAGGGTTACACTGAACACCCAGCACATCGCACAATGGCGGCAAAGGTGTCAGTGCGTTGCCTGGCTCAATATAGATATCAATAATGCACAAAGTGGTCACCGCCTCCACCTATAACTGGTCTTAGTGGTAAGGAGCACTGGAAGGGCGGATGCAGATCAAAAAACGAAGAGATTTCCAGTCACAACTTACCAACTAGCCAGCGACCAACCGCATTGACCTGTCTAACAGTATGCGTTAAAAACAGGGGTTTGGTTGCACACATTTGCAAATACATGCGTAAGCTGCAGGCCCCGACAAGGCACCCTGTGATCTGCAGTCCCTAACTCTACAATTTAAAGAGTCTCTACAATGAGAGCACATGCATTTAATGGGATAGATGGAGGACAGGTGACTAGCGGGAGCCCACCCCTCCTTAAAGGCACAGGGTCACACTGAACACCCAACACATCGCACAATGGCGGCAAAGGTGTCAGTGTGTTGCCTGGCTCAATATAGATATCAATAATGCACAAAGTGGTCACCGCCTCCACCTATAACTGGTCTTAGTGGTAAGGAGCACTGGAAGGGCGGACGCAGATCAAAAAAACGAAGAGATTTACAGTCACAACTTACCAACCAGCCAGCGACCAACCGAATTGACCTGTCTAACAGTATGCTTTAAAAACAGGGGTTTGGTTGCACACATTTGCAAATACATGCGTAAGCTGCAGGCCCCGACAAGGCACCCTGTGATTTGCAGTCCCTAACTACAATTTAAAGAGTCTCTACAATGAGAGCACATGCATTTAATGGGATAGATGGAGGACAGGTGACTAGCGGGAGCCCACCCCTCCTTAAAGGCACAGGGTCACACTGAACACCCAGCACATCGCACAATGGCGGCAAAGGTGTCAGTGCGTTGCCTGGCTCAATATAGATATCAATAATGCACAAAGTGGTCACTGCCACCACCTATAACTGGTCTTAGTGGTAAGGAGCACTGGAAGTGTGTTCAGATCCTCCCCTGAGTCCCTTCCAACCCGACTGACACTATAGGTTCTGATAGTCAACAACAAAGGTTCAATAATGAAAGATCAGTTTTACTGTCTTTTAGCAGAAAAATGAGCAATTGTGAATTCAACACATACAGGAAATATAGGCAAAGATAACCAAACTAAGCCTCTGAGTCCCAAAACTCCAATGTCATAAGGGGACTCAAGACTCAGAGTCCCAAGTAAACAAATGTAAATATCTTACTTCTTTGAATACGGAATAATATATTAGTTGCTACTTCAATAGATCATTCCTCCTTTAAAGATGTGAGAGTGATTGAAAGAATGGTGTCTTGGGAGAATGGTAAATCAGATTCTCACACTATCATGTGGTCAGTATGGCTCAATTTTAGTTTTTCCAGCGAATTTGATACTTTTGTGTCTGACTCTCCGGCCGATCCCCCATAGGCTCCCCCCGCTCTTTTTCCTCCTTTTTCTTTCTATGCTTTAACTCTTTCGGCTTTCTCTTACTAAATTAAATTTGCATATTTCCGTATATAGTCTTTATTAACACTTATGATTCCCCATCGCGGCGGTCAAACTGAGAACTTGGAATCATGCAATACACTATATTGTTTAAGCCCCTATACCGGTTATGTCGTTTATAGTTGCTGTTCCTATAGATGTTCATTACCTATCTGGTATTGGTTTACTGTGTGATTCGTTGATATTGTAAGCAATGTACATTATGTAACTTTCTCTGTGCAAATGCTTGTTCTAATAAAAATACATTCAACATAAAAAAAAAAAAAAGATGTGAGAGTGACCAAACAGGTATAAACAAATATCCTCAAGTCATTAAAGAATAATGTATTCAGTATGAATTAACTCAGCTGCTCTAACACTATATTGCAATACAATCTAATAGAGTGCACTCTGTCACCTATAAGGGGCCCCCTTCTCTATGGATTGTATGAGTCTCCTCCTGGGCAAGGCCTTGCTTATCTTCGCTGGCAGTGAAGCTCTTTAATCATTCCAAGAATGATATTTGTAATCCAGTATGAGAAAGGGAAATATTTGTAACCCAACAGGGAAAAGGAAATATTAATATCCAGGCTCTGTCTAGGATGTATACAGTTTAAGGGCTGGCGCTAATCCGTTGGTGTCTTTGTTCAGCAGTCCTCCACACCAGGCCGGTTACCCCCAGTAACACCCGTCTCTTCTCTCCGGTGTCTCTGCGCTCAGCCCGTCACCTTCCTCTGTGACGCACGCCATCTCTCCCCGGTGTCTTTCGCTAGGCCCGTGGCCTCTCCTTCTCTGCACTTCGCAGCAGTTCTTCCCTCCATCCGCACAGCACATTGTCCTTGAGGTAAGTGAGCGAACCTTTGGTCCCGTCCCTAATTTATATGCTCTCCCATCAGTTCCCCGAGGAACCCACAGCTCCCTGGGAGTACAGTCCAATCCAATCCGTCGTCCACAATCTTCACCCGCCTCGGGACTACATTTCCCACAATCCAACACACCATCCTCTTGACGGAGATCCAGGAATTAAAGAGATAGTCCATTAGCCTTAATCATACCGGAATTGATTTCTTCACCTGGCTATAGAAGGATCACAGGTGCTCTGTGATCATTTCAAAGAGAAGAACGGTCGGCTGTGCTTACAACAGCTGACTGTCCTTCTCTCTCAGCGGTGAGCGATCGCGGTTGGCCGGCGGCAATCTGTGCCGCCAGCTCTGTGCATCGGCATCCCCGCTGCCTAGTGGGGGTGGGAGCACGCCGCTGATGGTGTGCGCCCACCACCAGGAGCGCTCCGTATGGGTACTTCGGTTCGCGCAACCGAGCCAGCCTGCCGCAGTATATCTGCGGCAGGCGGTCGACAAGTAGTTAATAGGGTCTGCACGTTCACTAGAACTTTTTCCCTGTTTGAGATATTCTGGTGCGAACCAAACAGGGTGGTGTTCGGCCCTACACTATTTGGTACCAGTTTTCATCTTATAAGTAGGGATGATCGAACTTTTGAAAAGTTCGGTTCGACCAGAACACCCGAACTTCCCGAAAGTTCGGTTCGGATTTCAGAACCCCATTGAAATCAATGGGACCCGAACTTCTGGAATCAAAAAACACCATTTTTAAGCCCTAAAACCCAATAAATGCCCCTAAAAAGTGCCTAGGGTTCTGGGTCATGCCCCAGGGACTATTAATCACACAAAAAAAAGTTCTTAAAAATTGTCGTTTTTGATAGAGAGCCAATTATTGAAAAAATTAAAAAAAAAAAAAAAAAAGAGATTTCTTTGGATTTAGTGTCTGGGGGGGTCTAAAATGTGTACCTGTGAAGTTTCAGCTCTGTAGCATGTCCAGAACCAGAAATACAGCATACCAAACCTTCAAAAATGACTTTTTTTGCTTAACCGCACCATTCTTTTGCTCCTAATCAACGGCTCAGCCAATGTGTATGATGGGGACATAATGCAGTGCACTGGGAACAAGATTAGAGTTTTTTTTGGAAAAAGGTGCTGTCTCTTTAAATGTGCATATAATTAACGGGTGTATTTCCACAATGGGGCTATTATTACCAAATGTTTCAAGAAGTCCAAAGATGTATGTAATTGCACTTTATTTCATGTAAAATGGTGTTTGGTGCACTTTAACTTGAATTCTCACAAGAAACAGACATATATGCACGGATACATTGAGGGTTAGGGTTAGGGGTAGGGACCACAATGTAGTGCACAGTGAACAAGATTAGAGATGTTTTGGATGAATACTGTTGTCTCTTGACTTTGAATAGAAGTAAAGGATGCTTAAAAATTGGGCATTTGGTGGTGCAGACGATGCCTTGACACCATATCCCTATGAAAGTGCTGGTAATGAAGGCAATAATTGCCTTTGTAAGGAAAAAAATTACAATGATATGCATCTGTGTGACAGGTGCGCAAAAATTGTTGTTTGGGTGTTGGCGGAGCCATACCACTGTAAGCCCAAAGAGCTGGTGTTGAAGAAGGCGTAAAAATTATGAAGGTGTGCACATGTGGAACAGGTGCGCAAACATGGTAGTTTTGGTGTTGGCGGAGCCTCCCCACCATAACCCCAAAGAGCTGGCTTTGAAGGAGGCCCAAAAATTGTAAAGGCGTGCACCTGTGGAACAGGTTCGCAAACATGGTAGTTTTTGTTAAGCATAGCCTCCCCACCTTAACCCCAAAGAGCTGGTGTTGAAGGAGTCCCAAAAATTGTAAAGGTGTGCACCTGTGGAACAGGTGCGCAAACATTGTAGTTTTTGTTTTAGCATAGCCTCCCCACCTAAACCCCAAAGAGCTGGTGTTGAAGGAGGCCCAAAAATTGTAAAGGTGTGCACCTGTGGAACAGGTGCGCAAACATTGTAGTTTTTGTTTTAGCATAGCCTCCCCACCTTAACCCCAAAGAGCTGGTGTTGAAGGAGGCCCAAAAATTGTAAAGGTGTGCACCTGTGGAACAGGTGCGCAAACATTGTAGTTTTTGTTTTAGCATAGCCTCCCCACCTTAACCCCAAAGAGCTGGTGTTGAAGGAGGCCCAAAAATTGTAAAGGTGTGCACCTGTGGAACAGGTGCGCAAACATTGTAGTTTTTGTTTTAGCATAGCCTCCCCACCTTAACCCCAAAGAGCTGGTGTTGAAGGAGGCCCAAAAAATGTAAAGGTGTGCCCCTGTGGAACAGGTGCGCAAACATTGTAGTTTTTGTTTTAGCATAGCCTCCCCACCTTAACCCCAAAGAGCTGGTGTTGAAGGAGGCCCAAAAATTGTAAAGGTGTGCACCTGTGGAACAGGTGCGCAAACATTGTAGTTTTTGTTTTAGCATAGCCTCCCCACCTTAACCCCAAAGAGCTGGTGTTGAAGGAGGCCCAAAAATTGTAAAGGTGTGCACCTGTGGAACAGGTGCGCAAACATTGTAGTTTTTGTTTTAGCATAGCCTCCCCACCTTAACCCCAAAGAGCTGGTGTTGAAGGAGGCCCAAAAATTGTAAAGGTGTGCACCTGTGGAACAGGTACGCAAACATTGTAGTTTTTGTTTTAGCATAGCCTCCCCACCTTAACCCCAAAGAGCTGGTGTTGAAGGAGGCCCAAAAATTGTAAAGGTGTGCCCCTGTGGAACAGGTGTGCAAACATTGTAGTTTTTGTTTAGCATAGCCTCCCCACCTTAACCCCAAAGAGCTGGTGTTGAAGGAGGCCCAAAAATTGTAAAAGGTGTGCACCTGTGGAACAGGTGCGCAAACATTGTAGTTTTTGTTATAACCAAAATGAGGTTCTGTGAACGTAAAGAGAATGAGAGGAGGGTTTGAGGGTGGCACTATGGTCCAGGCTTAAACTGAGGCTCAACAGCCACATCACAACGATAGCCTAGTCTACAAGGTCTGCATCAGGTGCATTAAAGCTTGATATCCACGACTGATTTATCTTAATGAATGTCAAACGGTCGACTGAGTCGGTGGAGAGTCTCGTTCGATGGTCTGTGACGAATCCTCCTGCTGCGCTGAATGCCCGTTCCGATAGGACACTGGAAGCAGGGCAGGCCAACAACTCCATGGCATACTGGGCCAGTTCTGGCCAGTGGTCTAATCTTAAGACCCAGTATGCCAGTGGATCGGATTCGTCACATGAAAAGCCCTCTGTGTCACTTTGTGCCCTCACGTAATCGTCCACCATGTGATGCAGACGCTGTCGATGCGATGTGGCAGCTGAGAGGCCTGGGCGGTGAGGACTAAAAAAAGACCGAAAGGCATCCGTCAACCGCACGCCTTCTCCAACGCTCCTCTCGTGACCACCAGTAGAATCCATGGTAGGTTGTCCCCGCCCCTGCACCCTACGGGAGTCGGGGAACATGTTCACCAGATTCCTCTTGAGACTGTCCTCAAGGGATTTGATCCTGTGGACTCTCTGGGTGGATGGGAAAAGATCCGAGACTTTACACTTGTACCGGGGGTCAAGTAGGGTGGCCAACCAATAGTGGTTAGTCTCTTTAATGGCCTTGATTCTGGGGTCCTTTCGCAGGCTCTGAAGCATGATGTTTCCCATGCGTCGCAAATTAGCGAAGGCCTGAGAAGCTGACTCCTCGGGGTCACTCATAACGACATTATCTTCAACGGGCTCCTCCTCCTCCCAGCCACGTACTACTCCAAAGTGTCCCGAGGGAGTCAAACTAGGCCTTGCAGATTGCCGCATGTCTTCCTCCTCCTCCTCCTCAAACCCTGCAAAAGTTCCCGCAGAATCGTCCTCCTCCTCCTCTTCCACCCCTGGATCCTGCTCGGGCCTCTGGGAGCTAGGCATAATGGGGTCAGGATTCTCAGGATAAAGGGGGCCTTGAGAGGCAAGGAAGTCCTCCTCTTCCTCCTGCTGCTCTGCCTCCAGTGCCCTGTCCATAATGCCACGCAGAGTGTGCTCCAACAAAAACAGTACCGGTAGGGTGTCACTGATGCATGCGCTGTCCCGGCTGACCATCCTTGTGGCCTCCTCAAATGGCGAGAGGACAGCGCATGCATCCTTAATCAAAAGCCACTGCCGTGGTGAAAAGAAGCCCAGGCGCGCAGAGCCAGTGCTGGTGCCGTACTCGCATAGGTATTCATTGAGGGCCCTCTGCTGCGTGTACAGGCGCTGCAGCATAGCCAAGGTGGAGTTCCAGCGGGTGGGCATGTCACAGATGAGGCGGTGTACCGGCAGGTGAAACTCGCGCTGCACTTCGGCCAAACGTGCAGTGGCACTGTACGACCGCCTGAAGTGACTGCACACCCTTCTTGCCATCCTTAGCACATCCTGCATTCCTGGGTACGAGTTCAAAAACCGCTGTACCATGAGATTCAGGACATGCGCCAGGCATGGCACATGGGTTAACTTTCCCTGACGAAGGGCGGCCAGGAGGTTTGACCCATTATCAGTAACCACAATCCCTGGCTGCAGCTGGCGTGGTGTCAACCACCTCTGGGCCTGTGCCTGCAGAGCCCCAAGAATCTGAGGGGCAGTGTGCTGCCAGTCCCCTAGACACACAAGCTGCAGCACTGCGTGACACCTTTTGGCCTGAGACATAGAATAGCCCTTTGAACGTTTACGTGGTACCTCATCATATTCAAAGGACCATTCTGCAGAGGAGGGCATGGAGGAGGTAGAGGAGGAGGAGCAGGAGGGGGTAGAAGTGATCGATCTACCCGGATCAGCGACACCACCAGCTGTTTGCAGACGTGGGGGCAACACTGGCTGCAGCACCGAGCCCTGGCTACAATCCCTTCCGCTGGCAAGCAGTGTCACCCAGTGATCAGTGACAGAAATGTACCATCCCTGCCCATGTTTGCTTGACCAAGTGTCAGCCGTCAAGTGTATCTTACGGCTGACTGACTTGGCCAGGGACGACACTACATTGCCTTCCACATGTTGGTATAGGGATGGCAGGGCCTTACGGGAAAAGTAATGCCGACTTGGCACCTGCCACTGTGGAACTGCACATTTTGCGAAGTCACGGAAGGGAGCAGACTCTACCAGGTTAAATGGTAATAGTTGCAGAGCCAGTAGTTTAGCCA
The DNA here is from genome assembly GCF_965119305.1 of Pelophylax lessonae. Classification (NCBI taxonomy): domain Eukaryota; kingdom Metazoa; phylum Chordata; class Amphibia; order Anura; family Ranidae; genus Pelophylax; species Pelophylax lessonae. The sequence continues at coordinate 37,006,875 of NC_138779.1, read as the reverse complement.
AACTACTGTTTAGACGCTGGGCATGTGGGTGGCGGGGAGTATACATTTTTTTTCGTTCCAGCATGTGTGGAATCGAAATTTGGCGTCTAGATGTTACAGCTGGTGGTGTGCTGGAGGTAGATGCGACACTGCCTGCTATATCATCAACCCTGCCAGTGGAGGCTGCCAACAGGTGACGAGTGACTATAGCAGGGCCAGGAACAGACTGATGTGCAGGTGGAGCAGATGGAGCATGAGGAGGAGCGCGAGGAGAACTAGGAGGCCGACTGACCAATCTTTGGCCCTTTTGTGGGTTCTTTAAATGCTCCTGCCAACGGGCCGAGTGGTGGGTTGTCAAATGCCTGTTTAGGCAGCTTGTACCCAGGTGGTTGACATTTTTGCCACCTTTTATACCCTTCTTACAAATCTTGCAGATCGCAACTGTTTTATCTGCATGGGATGTCTCAAAAAAGGCCCAGCAAGATGAGGTGTGTATAGTGGCCCGGGAGACAACAGGTGCGGCCTTAGATGGAGTAGGCCGTCTGCTCTCCCCTCTTGTTTGCTCTGCCTCCTCCTCAACCTCAGTCCCAACATCTGTTTCCATCAAAGACTGAGCATCAGGCCTGGCCCGGGAGACAACAGGTGCGGCCTTAGATGGAGCGGGCCGTCTGCTCTCCCCTCTTGTTTGCTCTGCCTCCTCCTCAAACTCAGACCCAACATCTGACTCCATCAAAGACTGAGCATCAGGCCTGGCCCGGGAGACAACAGGTGTGGCCTTAGATGGAGCGGGCCGTCTGCTCTCCCCTCTTGTTTGCTCTGCCTCCTCCTCAAACTCAGACCCAACATCAGACTCCATAAAGGACTGAGCATCAGGCTGGAGTAGATGGCCGACACTGTGGTCAAACAGCTCAGCTGACTCCTCTGCCATGTCTGAAGTTGGGTCTAAGGGAGGACATGAGGTGGACATGGACTCATCTGTATTTGTTCTGACAACTGCAGAAGACTGACCACTTTTCTCTGCCTGGGTCACTGTAGTTGCAGATGATGCCGATGATGAGGGTTTGGTCATATAGTCCACCACCTCCTGTACATACTGTGGACGTATAGCTTGGCCACTGCCGGAGAACAATCCAAACGGTGGCCTGGCTGAGGACTGACCACCACGTTCACCCCAGCCTCTAGACACCCTAGAAGCTGTGCCCCTTTCCTCAGCAGGGCCACGTATGCCTTTTCTTGGTCTACCAGGCATATTTCTCACTGATGCGTTGGCAACTGTGTGCGGTGAAAAACGCACACTGCTATGCGACCCACAGTTGTCGCTGGATACAGCACAGCAGATGTGTCACGCACAGTAGCAAAGCCTTTTGCACAGTGGACCTAACGCTTTGAACAACAGGTGTTAAGTTGTCACTGATGCGTTGCCAACTGTGTGCGGTGAAAAACGCACACTGCTATGCGACCCACAGTTGTCGCTGGATACAGCACAGCAGATGTGTAACGCACAGTAGCAAAGCCTTTTGCACAGTGGACCTAACGCTTTGAACAACAGGCGTTAGGTTGTCACTGATGCGTTGGCAACTGTGTGCGGTGAAAAACGCACACTGCTATGCGACCCACAGTTGTCGCTGGATACAGCACAGCAGATGTGTCACGCACAGTTGCAAAGGCTTTTGCACAGTGGACCTAACGCTTTGAACAACAGGCGTTAGGTTGTCACTGATGCGTTGGCAACTGTGTGCGGTGAAAAACGCACACTGCTATGCGACCCACAGTTGTCGCTGGATACAGCACAGCAGTTGCGTGTCACGCACAGTTGCAAAGGCTTTTGTACAGTGCACCTAACGCTTTGAACAACAGGCGTTAAGTTGTCACTGTATTTTGCTGCCTAGCAAGCACATATACCTGCTGTGATAGAGCAGCACTGTGCCACGTGCTCACTAAACAGAACCCTCACACTTTCCCTACAGAAACTCAATTTTCAAATCTAACTAATGTAGTACAAAGTTCCCTAACTACACTAGATATCCCTTTCCACTAAATAGAAAGCTCCATACAGCAGAAGACTGACACTGTCCCTTAAGTTTTTTTTTTTTTTTTGTAACTCTAAGAACCAGCACAATCGCTGTATCTATCTACACTGGCTGTAAGCTAAATACAATTCTGCTATATGGAGCTTTAGAACCACTCGATATATAGGAAATGTAGTGTAGCAAGCAGGAGTCAGACAGAACTGCTTCAACTCTCCTTAACAGGATCTGGATAACTGTGCTAGGGGTTAGGCGGGGCCATCTTATATAGTGTGGGGCGTATTCACTCCTGATTGGCCTCTGGTCCCCGTAGTCACTCCAATCACGTTCCTAGGAGACTCCTGCCCCCTCATTGGCTTTTGCAGACGTTTCTGGGCCAATCACGGGCTTTTAAAGCCCAGTTCCTGTCCCAGTGCATTTTGGGAGGTTCTGGTGGCCGAATACCGAACTTTTGCCGCAAAAAGTTCAGTATTCGGCCGAATATCGAACATCCAATGTTCGGGTCGAACCGATGGTCGACCCGAACCGTTCGATCATCCTTACTTATAAGCACTTTTGGAAGAAATACATACGGACTTTATGCAAATTTTGAGTGTCACACAACCTTTTGCACTATTGTATTGAGGTCACAGACACATTGGGGTTGATTTACTAAAATGGGATCTGGTGCAGCTGTGCATGGTAGACAATCAGCTTCTAACTTCAGCTTGTTCAGTTGAGCTTTGACAAAAAAAAAAAAAAACTGGAATCTGATTAATTTCAATGCAGAGCTGCTCCAGGATTTGCACTCTCCCATTCTAATAAATCAACCCCAGTTTTATTGATGTATTGATGATGTTTATTCACTTGTATATGTACTTGTTTTTTTTGTATGTAAATTTCCTTACATTTTTTACCTACTATATATTAATTTATTTGTGGTTGCATATCACTTTTTCTCTCAGCTATCCTGTTTCTGGTTTAACCACTTTACCACTGAGTACCGTAGTACTACTGCGGCAAAGTGGCTCGTTATCGTCTGACGACATAGTACTACGTCGTCAGACACTCCCCTTGTGGGCGGCTCGCCGCGGGAGGCTCGCTCCCACTGTTTTCAGTCACAGCGGGAGTTGGGCCAGGGGAGGAGCAGCAGCGATCGCCTCTGCTCTTCCCCGATCATAGGGGATCTAGTGTGGAGATCCGCCCGCTTGTGTAAACACAAGCGGGCGGATCTCCCAAGTGACAGGCAGGGTCAGATTGCAGGGTTCAGCATAGCTGAACCCTGGATCTGTCCTTTTGTCACACAGTCACCTCCCCCCCCCCCACACGTCAGTAAGCACCAGGCATACATTAACCCCTCCCTCTCCAATAAAATTAACCCCTTCCCTGCCAGTGTCATTTTTACAGTAACAGTGCATATGTATAGCACTGATTACTGCAGTAATGTCACTGGTACCCCCAAAAGTGTCAAAAATGTCAGTCAAGGGTCCGATCTGTCCGCCGCAATGTCGCAGTCCCGCAAAAAAAATCACAGATCGCCGCCATTACGCGTTAAAAAAAAAAAAACACCAAAAATGACAGAAATCTTTCCCTTTGTTAGTAAACGCAATAACTTTTGCGCAAACCAATCAAAATATGCTTATTGTGAATGTTTTTACCAAACATAGGTAGCAGAAAACAAATTGGCCAAAAATTTAAAAAAATTTAGATTTTTACATTTTTTTGGGGGGAATTTCATATAAAAAAATGTGAAAAATATTGTTGTTTTTTCAAAATTTACCCTATTTTTTTGTTTATAGCGCAAAAAGTAAAAATCGCGCAGGTGATCAAATACCAACAAAAGAAAGTTCTGTTTGTGGGAAAAAAAGGACGTAAATTTTGTTTGGGTACAGCATCGCACGACCGCGCAATTGTCCGTTAAAGTTGCACAGCGCCGAATCGCAAAAAGTGGCCCAGACGGAAGACAGCAAAATGCTCTAGTGGTAAAGTGGTTAAGAGATACATTTTTTAATCATTTGATACAATATAATGTTTAGCGAGGCATATTTTTTTTTTTTTTTTTTTACAGATCTGATGAATAATCTTTGGTGAGCTTGTCCCTTGCTGTGAGAAAACTAAATATAAAGTATATTCTTCTGTTTGGAAGGTGAGCACGGTGCAATCACCTGAGCCTCTGCAAAGTTTGGAAAATCATAATATTGTCTGACATGCCAATGAAATATTACTTAACGTTACACTGATGAGAAGACACGAGACACTAGAGGATCGCTGTCAGGGATTTAACCGCTTGCCGACCAGCCACCGTAGTTTTACTGCGGCAGGTCAGCTCTGTCCCGGAAAGGATGTACCTATACGTTGCTTCGCAGGACCACTAATGGGGGCGTGCGCTGCTGGAGGCGACCGCACGTGCCCATTGGCCACAGGGAGAGCCAATAAGCGGGTTTGGTGGCTGCAATGTCCACCGGGCACCTGCGAACACTCCCTGTGGAGACAGAACAGCGGTCTGCCGTTGTAAACCTGGCAGACCACTGTTCTGTCAGTAATGAACACAGGGATCCTGTGTTCCTCTTATTTAGGAACACAGGTCTCTGTGTTCATGCAGCAAGTCCATCCCCCACACAGTTAGAAAACACTCCCTCGCACTGATTTTGTTCCCTGTATTTTGTCAAACTTCAATAAAATGTTGTTCAAAAAAAAAAAGAAAACACTCCCTAGGGACACATTTAACACTTCGATTGCCCCTGGTGTTAACCCCTTCCCTGCCAGTGTCATTAGTACAGTAACAGTGCATATTTTAAGCACTGATTACTGTAGTAATGTCACTGGTCCCCCCAAAAGTGTAAAAATGTCAGTTAGGTGTCCGATCTGTCCGCTGCAATGTCACAGTCCTGCTAAAAATCGCTGATCGCTGCCACTACTAGTAAAAAAAAAAAATGACAAATATTTTCCCTAGCTTGTAGACGTGATAACTTTTGCGCAAACCAATCAATATACACTTATTGGAATTTTATGTTACCAAAAATATGTAACAGAATACATATTCGCCTAAAATTATGAAAAAATTAGATTTTTATTGGGAATGTTATATAGCGGAAAGTAAAAAAATATTGTTGATTTTCTTTTCAGAATTGTCTTATAGCACAAAAAATAAAAATCGCACAGGTGATCAAATACCACCAAAAAAAAGCTCTATTTGTGGGAAAAAAAGGACATCAATTTTATTTGGGTACAGCGTTGCATGACCATGTAATTGTCAGTTAAAATAACCCAGTGCCATATCGCAAAAAAATGGCCTGGTCATTAGGGGGTAAAACCTTACAGTCCGAAAGTGGTCAATATTACAAGATGATGCCTGGTCTGCCTAAGCTCTACCATGAACATTTCTTAATACCTATTTTTTCCAGAAATTCAGAACTGGCTGACGATTCTTTGAAAAACTAGAAGATAAGGGAGCGCTTCTGGTTGTGGCAGTTATAAGAAGACCAGTATATAATAAGGTTAAGGCAATTGTGTAACTATATATTGTATATAGAGAGATCTTGAGTAAAGCTCCACTCCAGAAAAAAAGTCCAGATAGTCCAGTTTATTAAGTAGGATAAAAACACCAATGAACAGTGTAAATTGTCACTCATAGGGTATCAGGCCCAAAGCGCGGAGCGCGAAACATGTCGTCATGGTGACGGGACCGTTTGCATTCACACTGGAGGAGTCTTAGGCTGTGTCCGATTCTTCTTCCTTGTATTTGCTCGCATAGATGAGTGACGTCATCTCCTGCGCCGCTGCTGCTCTCACCCAGCTGTCCTGAGGTTTGATCACCGTGCTGATCCTTCCCCCGGAGTAACGGTGCATCCATCGCCCGAACCACTACAGCAGCAGTACGGGTGCCTTCGCGCAATGATCTCCTGGCCACAGACATAGTGATGTAAGACCATCAGCAGTGGGGCAAGTACAGGGGCTCAACCTGATACCCTATGAGTTACAATTTACATTGTTCATTGGTATTTTTATCCTACTTAATAAACTCGACTATCTGGACTTTTTCTGGAGTGGAGCTTTACTCAAGATCTCTCTATATACAATATATAGCTGCACAATTGCCTTCACCTTATTATTTACTGGTCATCTTATAACTAGGGATGATCGAACGGTTCGGGTCGACCATCGGTTCGACCCGAACATTGGATGTTCGAAATTCGGCCGAATTCCGAACTTTTTGCTGAAAAAGTTCGGAATTCGGCAACCAGAACCGACCAAAATGCAATGGGACAGGAAATGGGCTTTAAAAGCCCATGATTGGACGAGAACCATCAGGAAAGCTAATTGAGGGGGCAGGAGAATGCTAGGAATGTGTTTGGAGTGACTAGGGGGTCCAGAGGCCAATCATTAGTGAATACTCCCCCCCAGTATATAAGATAGCCCCGCCAAATTCCTAGCATTGTAATACAGGGCTGTGGAAGAGAGTGGAAGCAGTTCTGTTACTTCTGCTCTCAAAGTGTCATTTAGCAATTATTAGTGTGAGGAAAGGGATATCTAGTGTAGTTAGGGTGCTATTTTCCACTTTAGTTAGATTTAATAATCTAGTTTCTGTAGGGAAAGTGTTAAGTGCCAGGGTGACTGTAGTGTAGTGTAGGGTTAACTGACTCTGACTGCTATGGCAGGGTGACCATAAGTGTGTGTGTGTATATATACCCCTATACAGAAGTTCAGATGTTTTGCCTGCCTCCAAAGACCCACAAAAATGCCCAAAAAAAGCCTGCGCCAAATAAAACGCCCAGGTGTGTTATTGCAGGCGTTTTTTTTTGGGCATTTTTTGTGGGTCTTTGGAGGCAGGCAAAACATCTGAACTTCTATATAGGGGTATATATACACACACACTTATATGTATTTATACACATACACACATATAGGTGTGAAAATAGCAGAACACTATGCTTGCGCTAATGAAATAATTAACAGGCATATGTCTCCGCTCCTATAACACCTATATATGTGTATGTGTATAAATACATATAAGTGTGTGTGTGTATATACCCCTATACAGAAGTTCAGATGTTTTGCCTGCCTCCAATAACCCCCAAAAAATGCCCAAAAAAATGCTTGCTACAAAACCGGCAAGGTGTGAAAATAGCGGAGCCATATCCCTGTTCTATATTAATTCTAATACAAATGACCTTTTTTTTCTGGTTCTGGACATGCTACAGAGCTGAAACTTCACAGGTACACTTTTTAGACCCCCCAAACACTAAATCCAAAGAAATCTCATTTTTTTTAAAAATAATTTTTTCAATAATTGGCTCTCTATCAAAAATTACATTTTTTAAGAACTTTTTTTGTGTGTGATTAATAGTTCCTGGGGCATGACCCAGAACCCTAGGCACTTTTTAGGGGCATTTATTGAGTTTTAGGGCTTCAAATGGTGTTTTTTGATTACCGAAGTTCGGGTCCCATTGATTTCAATGGGGTTCTGAAATCCGGGCCGAACTTTTGGGAAGTTCGGGTGTTCTGGTCGAACCGAACTTTTGAAAAGTTTGATCATCCCTACTTATAACAGGCACAACCAGAAGCGCTCCCTTATCTTCTAGTTTTTCTATTGATCAGATTCTGATCCTAGGAGTCCCCTAAGGAGCAGCTGAGATTTCAATACAGGTCCTTTTATTTACCGGTCACAATGGGCGCCTTGTTTCTCCTTGCTTGCCATTGACGATTCTTTAACACTAGCCGTTGAAAGATTTCACTCTGCATTTTTGCAGGTATGAGCAGTTCTTTTGGGATTCTATACCAATAATAAATCCCTCTAAATCATACGCAATGTGCAAAAACTTCAATACAAGTCCCAATCAAATAACAGTCCAAAGGTAATATAAATTGCTCCTGTGTGATAATTTCTTCTTCCTTCTTTTTCTAAAGGATAAGTTCACCTTTGGGAACATGTTACATGTTCCACCCTATTTTAGAGTGGAAGATGTATGATGTTCCCAGTGCTGCAGCCGCCGCCTGCTGCCCCCCCATACTAGCTGCATTACAGCTAATTTACTAGCTGAATTAAAAACCCTGACATCCTTACTGGCTGTTGGCTTGTAGTTCTTAATGAATGGTTTTGGCGGCCTCTGCGATTACGGAGCTTGGGAGTTTGCTTGTGGTAATTTATTTTCACATTTTCTTCTGGCCCTGATTTCTTTTGCAGTCTACTTCATCAGCTTACACCTTATCTTGGGTATACTTCCGCTTTATATTTATCTAATGGTACACCATCCTGATTTCCTTTTTTCCTTTGAGTCCTTCATTCCCTCGTGGTTTCACATTTCTACTACGTATGCTTTTCCACACTTTCCCTTGTGATGGTTTCACACACCTATTCCACACTTTCTTCACCTTATCCTGACTCACTGCCACTCTTATTTCACTTTTTCACTACTTCCAGTTATAGCAATGTCAGTATTATCATGTATCTTTATCAAGTATATACATATTCTCTACACAATTTTATCTTTCCACTGTGGCTTTACACACCTATTCCATACCTTCATCATCTTATTCTGATTTACCGCCATTCTTATCTTACTCTTTCACTCCTTCTATTTATACCTATGCTAGTGCTACCATGTATCTTTACTAAATATATACATACTCATTATACATTTTTATTTTATCTACTATAGATACTCCTTTATGTTACTACTAGCTTTACTCCATGCATTCCTACCCACGCTCCTCCCTGTGTGTGGTGTGGTCTACCTGGTCCGCCTGTCTTGTGCGCCCTCAGCTCCCATGGGAGACACCCAGGGTCAGGCTTTACCTCCAGTGCCAGTTGCAGCCAGAGCTGGTATGTAATTTTTGGGAATTTGGTGGCTTTGTCTCCCCTTACCTTTTCTCCCCCCTCCAGTTTCTATTAATCATCATTGTCGCTATTCTTATACTTATACATTTTTTATAGACCCATGTCATATATCTACTCCTGAGGAAGTGGCAACATTAGTCCACGAAACGCGTTGAGTCTGTTGATGTCATGATTCTATTCAATCAATCCTTAACTTTGTTGTACTTTACCATGTTGGTTTTATAAGAACCTGGATTTGGGGACCTCTTACCAGCTCTGTTACCACATCGATTTTCACATTATTTACATGCTATGTTTGTATACTTTATGTACCAATAAATGTGATACTATTGTCCTGCCAGTTGTGCCATGTCTCTCATCTAAAGTCCCAACCTTCCTTCTAATTCTACTTGAATAGGGATGGAGGCACACGACATTCCCATCGTGCGCCTCACTCAAAGTCCCACACCTCCCCCCCATTCATAATGAACTACCACGGTGCTGAGGAGCACTGTGGTAGTTCATTGAGTCTTCCTGTCAGGGACTATCGGCTATCTTGCTGGACGTAAAGCATCATGGGTTTACTGAAGGCCGATCATTTGAGACTGATTGAAAATTTTAACTATATTACCAATGTTTTGGACCACAGTGGTGCTGTGGACATAGCGAATCTTGAGTTCAGCAATGCATTGGATACAGTTGCACACAATAATCTAATATAAAAGTTGTAGAAGCAAGGACTTAACCCTTGTGTGGTTCAGTGGATATGCAGTTGGCTAAAGGATAGATACCAGAGTGTGGCTGTAAATGGGGTACCACAAGGCTCTGTACTGGGTCCTGTTCTATTTAATCTCTATGTAAGTGATATAACTAAAGGTTTGTTGGGCAAGGTATGTCTCTTTGCTGACAATAGAAAGGTGTGTAATAGGGTTTATCCCCCTGGAAGTGTCTGTGCTATAGAACATGATTTACCATTGCTGGGAAATTAGTTAAAGCAGTGGAGACTGCAGATCAATGCTTCTAAATGTACAATTTTGCACGTAGGGAAATAATCCCTTGAGATGGTACAACATTGGGGGTGCAGTGTTGTCCACCTCTATAGAGAGAGACAGGTAACAAAAATGGTGAAAGATCTCTAGGGGATAAAAGAGCAACTTCAGGAACTTAATTTGTACAGTCTGGAGGAAAGAAGGGAAAGGGGAAACATGATTGAAATCTTCAAATACAGCAAGGGGGTGAAAAAGGTTCATGAGGGCAATATTTCCAATATGAAACCATAATAAAAAACATATAGTGTAGTATAACCAAATATATATATATATATATATATATATATATATATATATATATATATATATATATATTTTTAGTATATCATATAATAATATACTTGTGCTTGCATGACCATAGTGACTATAGTGCAAATTGTGAAACCACTATCTTCACTGTATAAATTCTCCCCTGTGTGTCATATACCGCATGCAAACGCCCTCTTACCAGACTTACTGCCCTTCCACCCCAGGGCTCAATAATGCGTGAATTCATATTTTCCTCCTCCAGGGCTGCTGTTAGAAATCACGGGGCCCCGTACAACCTCCCTGGAAGCCCCCCCCCGAATAACTGAATATATCAAGACAATATCTTCATTAAAATCATTATTAGCGGACTCAAACATAACAGAGAACCTGTATGAATTAGCCCTTTTTAATTGTTTTTTTACATAAAAAAATAAATAAAACATTTTTTAAATGTTTACAATTATTTTGATTTACAATTTTCTTAAATTATTTATTACAATGTTTAAATATTATTTTTTTTTTAAGAATTTATTTTTTTACAGGACAGGGAAGCCTGCAGTGCTCTGGGAGAGAAAAGGGTGGAGAGGGGGGGGGGGGTAGCACAGTGAAAGGGGGCACACGGGGAGGGGGGGATCAGAAGCAGGCAGAACAGGGAGGGGGATCAGTGTCAGAGTAGCAATTACAGGAATGATGCCCTGTGTCTGTGTCTCTCCCTGCAGCAGCTGAAAGCTGGCAGGAGGGGGAGAAATTGGCTTTTAGCTGGTGCAAAGAGCCACACAGGGCTTACTTCTGTAATTGTCCCCCTTCCCGACCACACCGATTCCCCGTGCTGTTGGGGCCCTCCTGTGTGCCCAGGCCCCCTACAGGAGGACTGGTGGTCCCCCTTATCGGTGGCCCTGTCCTCCACACTTTTCCTTCAAGGCAGGCAAACTCCATAAAGTCCCTTGCTGTATTCAAATGTCTAGTTCCAGACTAGTGTTTACGACATAAACCCCCACCCTTTGTCTCTGTCATAGTTATGTGTTGTAGCACAACAATTTCTCTTCAGGAAACCTGAGATTTAGGAAAAATGTAGGAAAAATGCAGGCATCCTCCCAGTTGAAAAGGAAACTTGCACATTTTACCATCTTCTGTGTAAGAGACATACACATGGGAGTCATAGAGAAATGATCTTCACAGAAAACGGTAAATTGTTCAAGTTCACATCTTGTTAAAAGCAGATTGGCTACCATGTACAGATGCACCAGATTCTGAGTGCTCCAGTTTAAATTCCCCCTGTCTTCTTTATAGCTTATAAACAGAAATCAGTTTGGATACATAAACACATTTCAGGAACATATTACATACAGCCATTCTCAAAGTTTTTGCCATAGAGCATCCCTTAAATTAATTTCTAGCTCTGGCATTTTTTTGTGTAGCTCCCACCTAGATAGGTGCTAGGATTAGACGTTAAGAGCTTTAAGCTCAGGCCAGTAAGGACATGGGCTATTTTTGGTGGGAGATTAACGTAGCAGTCTCCTAGATAGGTGCTTGGATTAGAAAGATAGACTAGCGGGTAGTCATCCAAGCCGGGGTCGAGTCCAGTAGCGGGTAGTCTGCCGATGCCGGATCATCTACCAATGCCGGATCGTCTGCCAATGCGGAATCAAGAGCCAGGAAAGTCGTCAGCCAAGCCAGGTCATGCACGGAACAACGCAGAGAACAGAAGACTGCTAGCAGTGATGCACCTTGGAGCACAAACACAAGGGCAAGGACTGCAAGCCCTCCGGTGATATATATATTCAGGTGTGCAACCACATCACTGAGTGATGCCCAGGCAGCAGGCAAGTGATGATGCAAACAGAGTTTATAAAAGACAGCAGTCTGCACATGTCCAAGATGGCTGCCAGTACCCTCCCATCAATGGCCCCTCCTCTGTGGAGGACCTTAGGTGTGCGCGTTTCCCAGACAGGTAGAACAAGATTTCAGGAAATGCCCACCAAGGCCGCAATACAGACACCGACCCTCCTTCCTCCTAAAGGCCTGCTCAAGAAAGGCGAGTGAACCTAGCTGCATGGGTTCACAGCCAGACGCAACATCCCCAGCAGGCGTGGGGAGTGAGGGAGGAATGGGTGGGGAAGAAAACATAGGAGCCAATCTGGTAGGAGGCCTCCGCAGGCACTCCTTAAATGATGGTCTCTCCCTGAGCCTGGTATCGATCAAAATCAGGAAAGATATGAGAGCCTTGAGTTCATCAGGGAGATCCTTGGCCGCAATCTCATCCTTCAAAGCATTGGAGAGACCATGAGAGAAGACAGCCACCAGAGCCTCATTCTTCCAGCCCACCCCTGCTGCCAGGGTACGAAATTCGATGGCATACTTGGCAACGGTTTGTATAACCTGTTGAATGGACAGGAGCAGCTAAGCAGCAGAGGCAGAGTGAGCATGCACATTGAATACCCTACGAAAGGAGGCAACAAAACTCAGGTAATCGATTATCGCAGGATTATTGTTCTCCTATAAGGAATTTGCCCTGGCCAAGGCCTTGTCCGAGAGCAACAAGATTAGGAATCCCACCTTGAACCTGTCAGAGGGAAACGCCTGAGGAACCATCTAAAAAAAATGCCCACTTGGTTTAGGAAGCCACGATACTGACTCGGTTCACCCCCTAGCGCTGCTGGAGGAGAGCTGAAACAGTCATCCTGCTGATAACAGCAACTCCAGCTGCAGGGGCAGGAGCGGCAACAGGAGGAGCAGCAGGAGGAACCACTGGCCTAGCAGCACCAGGAGCAAGGTGTGCAACACCTGAGCAAAGTGACCCAAAAGGTGATCTTGTTGATCGAGCTAGGTAACCAGCATGGGGAGCATAGGAGCACCTGCATCGTCAGGATTCATAGCCCCTGTGTACTGTCAGGGTTCCAGGAAACCAGACCACACGAAGATGCAAGTAAAATAAAGCAGTTTATGAGGGCAAACAACAACAAATGCACATCAAGAGTGAGGAGCGAAATCTGGAACAGCTGGGGTCAAGTCCAGAAGCAGGTAGTCATCCAAGCCAGGATCAAGTCTAGGAGCGGGTAGTCATCCAAGTCGGGGTCGAGTCCAGTAGTGGGTAGTCTGCCGATGCCGGATTGTCTGCCGACGCGGGGGTCATCTGCTGATGCAGAATCAAGAGCCAGGAAAGTCATCAGCCAAGCCAGGTCATGCATGGAGGAACATGGTGAACAGAAGACTGCTAGCAGCGATGCACCTTGGAGCACAAACATAAGGGCAAGGACTGCAAGCACTCAGGTAATATATAGTCAGGTGTGCAAAATCATCACTGAGCAACACCCAGGCAGCAGGCAAGTGATGATACAAACAGAGTTTATAAGAGACAGCAGTCTGCACATGTCCAAGATGGCTGCCAACAGAAAGGCAAGGTAAGACCTTTGACAGCTAGGTCTGGTCAGTATTCTCAGCTGCTGCCAGTCTAATAGCACCCTCTGCTTTCCAGTAAGTTGTAGAATTCTCTGGAACAAGGTGTGGAGATATGCAGATGACAGTATGAATATTTATACAGTCCTGGTCAATCCCAGGGAGCAGGGCTCTGAAGGCTGCTGGGAGTCTGTATATATTATCTGGGAAAATGAGCTCTGGGTCTTTTCTTGCAGAAGATCCGTCTGGCCTGGAGAGCTGCTGCCCTTCAGGACAGTGGTGCCTTGTGCTTGCTGTTCTTTGGGCCTCAGATGGGCGACCTGAGGGCCTGGATGCTGAAGCTAAAGAGAGCTGACTGAGGGGCTGTTTGCTGAAGATCTAGTCTGGTATCACTGGGGAAAGCTTTCACTTGGAAGTTGGGAGGAGGCAACAAACTGTCTCTGGACATTTTGTGAATCCAGAGAGATCTTTGACACTTTTGGGCTGCTGCCCTCCCTCGTATGCTCAAAAGTCAGTTGTGTGTTTGTCTAAAAGGGACATCGACTGGTGTCCTGGAGAGCTTAGTCTGTCTGATTCTATGTGAAGGGACTCTGTTCTTGTGGCTCTAAAGAAAGGAGTTTGTATTTAACCGTTTCCACTACAAAGCCAAGTCCACAGTTTGCTTTAAGCAAGGACTTCTGCTTCAGCTTTACAGAAAATAGTTCACAGTCCTCAAGCTGTAAATAGTTTTTGTTTTTGGAGTATCCCACTCAATTCCCTCAACCCTATTCAAGTTCTCCAAAAATAAAAACAACAAAAACAACACCCCTAGACCGGATATTGAGGAAAAGTGTGGCTGAGATTGTGTGCCTGGGTGAGAGATAATCTACAGGGAAAGAACCTGGGCAAATTCGGGCGACTTCTACGGGAGTACGCGCTGCATTTGTAAAACCCCCTGTTCTATACAACCAGACCTAAAATCTTTGTAATAATTATGAAATAAAAGGATTAATAATGGCCAGAAGTGTATAAATTGCAGTGCCTTCTGCATTAGTGGTCAGTAAAAAAGTTTCCTCTTACATTTAGTCAAAAAATATTCAAAGTACAGTTCATGAACTTTATTTTATTCTGCACAAAAAGGTGAACTTAGCCTTTAAGAGGAATCTGAAAAGAAAATAATTCACAGCAGGGGAAATGGATCCAATCTGATCTCAATGTGCAGGAGACATACAGTGTATACTTGATCCAGGGGTCCTAAAAGCAATTATATAACTGTATACTCACGTGGAGCCTTAATGTTTCTAAATAAAATTTACTCTAAGTAAATCCTCCTGTGCATCGTTTTTCCTATAGCCTGTTTTCACAATATTTCAGATTTCTCTGGTATACCGAGGATCAATAATAATGTAATAATAACCATATAAAAGAAAGTTATGGAAAAACCAAAATTTGTGGATATCCGACTTTACACCTATAAGAGTTCGTTAGACATCCCATTCCAACACCATAGGAGCTGTCTCCCCACCACTTTTTTATGACTACAGCACTCTGGGAAGGCTTTCCACAAGATTTAGATATGTGCCTGTGAGAATTTGTGCCCAATGGTACCGATGTTGGATGAGAAGATATGGCATGCAGTTTGCATTCCATTTCATCTCAAAGGTGTTCAGTAGGGTTGAGGCCAGGGCTATGTGCTGGCCTTTTGGGTTTCTCAACACCAAAATGGCCAAACCATGTCTTTATGGAACTTTGTGCACTTAAATTAAAATGCTCTAGAATATTTTATATCATAAACACGCAAAAGCAAATTTCACTTGAATTCAGTTTTCTTCTATCTTAACCACTTGCCGACCACCGCAAGTACATATACTGTGGTGGTCAGCCCTGTGCAGGCAAAGTGACATACCGGTACGTCACTAGCCTGCGAGCCAATAGGGGCGAGCGCGCCGCCGGAGGCGCGCTCCCGCTCGTTCACGATGTCCGCCGGTCACTCGCGATCGTCAGTTACAGAGGGAGAAAGGCAGGCGGCTAATGTAAACACAGCCGCCTGTCATTCTCCCTTGTGTAACAGCAGAGATCAAACGGTCCTGCTATGTAGGACCGTAGATCTCTGCTGTTACATGAACAACCACATCCCTGCACAGTTAGAAACACGCCCCTAAGGACACACTTAACCCCTCCCTCTCCAAAAAAGTTAACCCCTTCCCTGCCAGTGTCATTTTTACAGTAACAGTGCATATGTATAGCACTGATTACTGTAGTAATGTCACTGGTACCCCCAAAAAAACAAATTGGCCAAAAATGTTAAAAATTTTTGATTTTTACTTTTTTTTTGGGGGAATTTCATATAAAAAAATTTGAATATATTATTATTTTTTCAAAATGTATGCTCTTTTTTTGTTTATAGCGCATGATCAAAAAAACGCACAGGTGATCAAATACCACCAAAAGAAAGCTCTGTTCGTGGGAAAGAAAAAAAAGGACGTCAAATTCGTTTAGGTAAAGCGTCGCACGACAGCGCAATTGTCCGTTAAAGTCACGCAGTGCCGAATCGCAAAATAGGGCCTGGTCAGGAAGGGGGTAAAATCTTCCGGGGCTTAAGTGGTTAACCACTTATGGACCGTCCGCCGCAGTTATACTGCAGCAGGCAGCCCCTCCTGCGCAAACCAATGTAGGTATACATCGGTCGCACGCCTGCAGCTAGGCGCACGACCGACGGCGGCACGCTCCCACCCCCCACTCGGCAGCGGGGAATCGGATGTACGGGGCAGGCGGCTCTGATTGCCGTCTGACACCTGCGATCGTTCCCCACTGAGAGAGAAAAACGGTCAGCTGTTGTAAACACAGCTGACCGTTATTCTCTCTGGAATGATGACAGAGTGCCTGTGATTCTTCTATGTAGGATTACAGGTCTCTGTGATAATTTCACAAGCCCTGCCCCCATATTGTTTGAATCACTCCCCTAGGCTCACATTTAACCCCTTGATCACACACAGTATTAACCCCTTCCCCACCAGTGTCATTATTACAGTAGCAGTGCATATTTTTAGCACTGATTACTGTAGTAATGTCACTGGTCCCCCCAAACATGTTAAAAATGTCAGTTAGAGGTCCGATCTGTCCGCCGCAATGTAGCAGTCCCGCTAAAATTGCAGATCGCCGCCATTACTAGTAAAAAAACAAAAAAAACAATAAAAAGGACATAAATCTTTCCTGTAGTTAGTAGATGCGATAACTTTTGCGCAAACCAATTAAAATACGCTTATTGCGTTTTGTTTTTTCACCAAAAATATGTAGCCGAATAAAAATTGGCCTAAAATGTTAAAAAATCTTGATTTTTAAATTTTTTTTTGAGAATGTCATATAGCAGAATGTGAAAAATATTGTATTTATTTTTTCAGAAATAAAAAAAACATCAATTTTATTTGGGTACGGCGTCGCACGACCGCGCAATTGTCAGTTAAAGTAACGCAGTGCCGAATCACAAAAAATGGACTGGTCATTAAGGGGGCAAATCCTACCGGTCCAGAAGTTGTTAAAATGCTCTACAGAAAAATATCTGTCCATCTGACAGTAAGGCTGTGAGTTCCTATATTCTTGTTGAAGCTGACCACACCTCTTCTGCTGCACTAATATTCCAGTCATTGTTGTCAGCTTTGCATGAGTTCTCCCCTACTGGACTACAGAATACTCCACTCCATGTCTGCATAACATAAAGGGGCGATGTTCTGCAGTCTAGCAGGGGTGAACTGGATTTCTGGCAGGATCGTTGGGTATTTTTCTGTTCTTGCTGTGTTTTTAGAGAGAAAACAAGAGCAAATGTGTGTGCATTGCAGAGATAACCTAAATATGTCTAGGCTTTATTTTGAATTGAAAATATTGTAATGTACGGTGCATAGCGTGCTAAATCAAATCTACCTCATGTCTAATCACAGTACTATCAGCTGAGTGTATGAACTATGCATACAGTTAGTCACACTGTAATAATATTAATCTGTATGCAGTAATGCGTGTATATAAAAATGATGAGATTTTGAGCTCCAGGTACACTTATCAGAAGACAACGGACAGCAAAGACTCCCCCCCATTTCATTAGAAGATGGATCCAGTCCAGCATAAACTCTACCACGTGGATAAATTCCATTCCAGGAACTTTATAGAAACTTACTTTGACAATAAACCAGGAAAAACCTTTGAAGAGGAAGGTTTAAAACTACCCATGGAGAAACTTCATTATTTTTTTAAGTTTGGTATGTATGCCTAACAACATTTAAGAAAACCTTTACCAAGCTAATTTAGTCTTAGTTGGGAAGGTGGGGGGGGGGGGGGGGGGGAGCTATGCAGAAAAAGAGACCATTGTGTCACCCTGTGTAAAAAAAAAAAAAAAAAAATTGGACGATACCTAACTACCACCAGTAAAGTTATTTCATATGTAATGTAAGAATATTGTTTTCTTAGCTTTCCCATGCATGCAGCAATTTTTTTATATGATCCCGGAAGTATTTACAATATGGTAGGTGGACCTGTGTGTACACTAGAAAGACCAACGAGCATTATGTTTCAAAGATTCCTATGAGAAAGCCAACTGGAGGTCAAGTCGCCTAAATTGGAAAATATAATGATATAGAGTGAATTTCCTTTTTCTTTTAAGTTTTAAAGAATTAAAACTGATGTTTTTTTTACATGTTGACAATCTTTACTTTAATATGTAACATTTAATAAATGACGAAAGGATTTGAAAAGTATTAAGGGTTTTGTAAGGAAAGAACATACCAGTAGCTCTTGCTTTCGGGCTCATTTCTGTATGAATAAAACCTCAGATGGATATGTAATGACTGGGTAGGATGGTGAGGGTATTGAGAACCGGATCTCATATTTTTGATACGGTTTCTAATTTTTGGTCTCAGCTTATCTGTAGGAATTGTTTTCCGGCACCGCTTTGGAAAACAGGTTACTTAGATCTTCTAGTAGAGCTGGAAATATGTACGGGAAAGCACCAAATTGGCTCTACTGTGTCCACAAGTGTTTTTTTATTTTTTTTATTGAATGTCTAATTCCATAAAAGGACAACACGTCTTGAGGGTTGCAAGGGACCCCTTCATCAGGGCTGGAGGGATGATCATATATTTAGGAATTGATTAGTAATGCAATAACAAAACTAGTTAAAGGGAAACTTCATCTTAAAAGTGAAGTACCTCTCATAATCTGCCTCCCCCAGTCTGTAACTGAGTTGTGGGTTTTTTCTTTGGAAAAGGGGAGGGGGGGGAGTACCATTTTTGTTGGAACCAGCGCCACCTCCCTTAATCCTTGCCTAGTCAAAGACGAAGCACTGTAAATCCTTGTGAAAACATAGATAAATTGAATAATTTTATGAATTTTGATTTTTGTTTTTAGCTAACGTCAAGGGAGACACATTGATTGACATCAGCTTCGGCTCTGCCTGTTACCATCTTTATTCAGCCTGCGAATATTTCAAAGAAATCATCCTTCTGAAATTCAATGACCACTGCATCCTAGAGCTGAAAAAATGGCTTTATGATCATACTGGAGCTTTTGATTGGAAGCACGCCTCATTATTTCTTGTGGAGAAAGAAGGAAAGAGGTTGAGTATTTGTTGAATTATCTTGTTGCTCTAAAGGTTTTTAATTTTATGGGAATGTATAGTGTATATATATATACTTGTATATGGATATTTTTTATTAAAAAAGTGAGGTAAATTATTATTTTATCTTTAAATCAAGCAGGTGAAGTTGTAGGCTCCTTTCTACATTTACCAAAGTAATCATATCTGCTTTAAAGAAGATACACAGCTGTTTGCGCAGCATAAGATCTAAAGTTTAGATTCAAACACACCATTGACTTAGTCAACTGCCTGACCTCACATATACGTATGTACAAGTTTCACTTTTAAACTGACTCCGGACATCGAATGGGGACCGATTATAAACTTTAAAGTTTTTACTGTCTCTGTTGGGGAGATTATCTCTCATTTTACTGTTCTGGTGACCAAAAAGGAAGTGCTCAGAAATCTCTCAGGTGGAGTCCCAGGCAGCAACAAATACCAGGAAAGATTTTGAACCGTGCCTGCTTTACCCATAAACTAAAAATTGAACTTTTTGATTATATTCCAATTTTATGAGATGCACCTTTACTTGTGTGTGAAGCCTTGATGGTTCTTCAATTCCTCAATAGATAACCTGTGTGACTTCATATGGTGCAAAATACATACCACAAATAAAGTGCTCAAGTACAATAAATGTATACATACATACATATGTAAAAAACATGCAATGTTAATCCAAATTCGTGCAGTTCTAAATAAGTCCAAAAAAGTCAGATTGAAATTGGAGCCCCTGATCTAAATAATTGTGTCAGGGCTGATGACTCATAAAATGCTGTATCCATGGGATCAGAATGACAGCCATTCAACTAGCTTCTCCAGAGGATCAGCAGTGGCAGCCATTCTCTTACGACAGGTTTCCATTAAAGGCAAGAAGCAAGGTTCATAGGGGAAAAGCCTCAGAGGAGATTCCTTAAAGCGGAGTTCCACCTAAAACAAAAAAAATTACATAAAAATACCCCCGGGACAGTCAGGGCTAGTACATTCCACAATGGATAGCCTCTGAACTGTCCCAGGTTGCACTTACCTTTTAGAAGAAATACTTACTTTGAGTATGTCCTTTCCAGCGCTGCCATCTCAGGTGTGGGCAGCTGAAGCCAGCGAGATCCTCTTCTGTGTCCTCTTCCGTCCTCTTCGGTGCCACAATGCACTGCACCGGCCCCGCCGTCACTTCCGGGGCTGCAGCATCATCCCTGCACAGCTTCTGGGCATGCCCAGAAGCTATTTAGCAAGGTATGACGCGCCTGCACCGGAACTGACGTCGGGGCCGGTGCAGGCGCATTGATTCCTGGGAGCGATGACGTTCAGCTCCCAGGAATCATTGCAAGTCAGGAAGTGACGGCGGGCCGTGGCCGCAGAGGGAGGAAGAGGAAGTAAGATGAGTATATTTTCTTCTAAAACAAGGTAAGTAAAAAAAATAAATAAAAAATAATTGTGATTATCCATTTGTTTTTCAAGTGACCCGGAGCAAGAAGATGGACTGAAGTTCAATTTTAGGGTGGAACTCCACTTTAACCTCTGGGTCATATATTAGGTCCAGGGTGATTAGGTGGAAGATAAAAAAAATCTTTCATAGTTAGATCACTGTGCTGGAAATAGTATGTAGTGTGGACTTTAGAAAATGGCAGCTGCCATCAAGGCTTTGCACACAAGTTAAGGTGCATCTCATAAAATTAGAATATAATCAAAAAGTTAATTTATTTCAATAATTCAATAAAAATGGTAAACTCATATATTTTATTAAAATGTGTTACACGCAGTGATATATTTCATGCATTTCTTTCTTTTAATTTTGATGATTATGGCTTACAGCTAGTGAAAACCCAGAATTCAGTATCTCAGAAAATTTGAATATTACATAGAGCCAATAAAAAAAAGTATTTTTAATACAGAAATGTTGGCTTACTGAAAAGTATGTCCACATACAGAATAGTTTGCACTCAATACTTGGTCGGGGCTGCTTTTGCATGAATTACTGCATCAATGCAGTGCGGCATGGAGGGGATCAGCCTGTGGCACTGCTGAGGTGTTATGGAAGCCCAGGTTGCTTTGATAGCGGACTTAAGCCAATCTGGATTATTGGGACTGGTGTCCCTCATCTTCCTCTTGACAATACCCCACAGATTCTCTATGGGGTTTAGGTCAGGCGGGTTTGCAGGCCAATCAAGCACAGTGATACCATGATCATTAAACTAGGTATTGGTAGTTTTGGCAGTGTAGGAAGGTGCCAAGTCCTAGTGGAAAATGAAATCAGCATTTCCATAAAGCTGGTCAACAGAGGAAAGCATGAAGTGCTGTAGAATTTCCAGGTAGAGGGCTGTGCTGACTTTGGACTTAATAAAACACAGCGGACCAACAGCAGCAGATGACATGGCTCCTTAAGTCATCACTGAATGTGGAAACTTCACACTGGACCTCATGCAACTTGGATTCTGTGCCTCTCCACTATTCCTCCAGACTCTTGGACCTTGATTTCCAAGTGAAATGCAAAATTTTCAACAGTCCGTGATGATTTGGGAAGCCATGTCATCTGGTGTTGGTCGACTGTGTTTTATCAAGTCCAAAGTCAGCGCAGCCCTTTACCAGCAAATTCTGGAGCACTTCATGCTTCCCTCTGCTGACCAGCTTTATGAAGATGCTGATTTCAATTTCCACCAGTACTTGGCACCTGCCCACACTGGCAAAAGTACCAATGCTTGTTTTAATGATCATGGCATCACTGTGCTTGATTGGCCAGCAAACTCGCCTGATCTAAACCCCATAGAGAATCTGTGGGGTATTGTCAAGAGGAAGATGAGAGACACCAGACCCAACAGTGCAGAGGAGATGAAGGCCACTATCAAAGCAACCTGGGCTTCTATAACACCTCAGCAGTGATCGCCTCCACGGCACGCCGCATTGATGCAGTAATTCATGCCAAAGGAGCCCCGACCAAGTATTGAGTGCATACTATACAATACACAGACATACGTAATAGTAAGCCAACATTTCTGTATTAAAAATCATTTTTTTTATGTATTATTCTAATTTTCTGAGATACTGAATTTTGGGTTTTCACTAGCTGTAAACCATAGTCATGTAAATTAAAAGAAAGAAATGTTTGAAATATATCACTCTGTGTGTAACACATCTACATAAAATATATGTTTCACTTTTTGAACTGAATTACTGGAGTAAATTAACCTTTTGCTGATATTCTAATTTTATGAGATGCACCTGTATTTAATTTTGTTACAAATATTCCTTAATGCACCATTACATGTTTTTGAAGGAAATTTAGGAAAGTAAATATAATACCCTGTCTATAAAGTATTGTATATGTGAACTGTTACCTTGTAAAACAACCATTTAGGGTATGATGCATGATGTCAGCAGGTGACAAAGGAAGAGCAATACACTGAACTACTCAGTAAAGAGCTGCGTAAGGGGGCATGTCAGCACAAGCCTTGGCCACTGGAGGACAGGGAGGCTACGCTCTCAGCACAGCCAGAAAACTGACCACACTTGGATGTATGGACTTCTTACTTTGTTTTTCCATAAATATTTTATTGAAGAATAGGCATGTTATACAGATCACAGTACAATGAACAGGTAAGTGGAACAAGCAAGGTATGAACCAAAAGAAAGAAATGTGAACAAAGGAGAACATCACATTTGTCAACAAACATGGCTATACTCTTGCATGGGTACGAGGAGATACATTTAATGCAAAAAAAAAAAAGACGTATCAACTGTCAAGCATCACTTATGTATGATAAAGCATGGGTCGGCAACCTAAGTGAAGGAAAAACAAACCAGAGACAAACTCAGGTGCCACAACAATGGAGCAATGGTGAAGATTAGCCAGGTTGGATGGAGTACAGGTGTCAAATGCGACCAAAGGGGCGGGGGTATCCCCACTAATCGGTAGGTAGAGAAATGTATAGCCGACAAGGAAAGGGAAAGTACAGGCATAAGTGGGAGAGAGGGAGGGAAGAAGGATCGAGAAGAGAGTAAGTAAGAGACGGAAGAGGGGGGAGAGGAGGGAAAAAAAAAGGGGGGGGGGGAGAAACAGGGGGAATATCAAACTATCACCTGAGTGGCCAGGGAGAAAGGAGCAATTCGCAAATGGGGGTGCAGGAAGGTGGATCGTCAGGGTCCCCAGGGGGACTCAGCATGGACTAAAAAGGTCACTTAAGACCCAAAGAGTTCTTGTAGGTGTCATGGAAATATGGACTTCTATGCCTAGAGTAGTCAGTTTGAAATAAGAAACTAGGGGGACTGGCAGGATCACCAGGTATTTCGCATAAAGAGCTGCAAAGCAAATAGGACACATTTTAACACAACCACATAGTACGACATACACATATCAGGAAAGTGAAATGTGGGGGTAACATATACTTTAACTCAAACCACACAATGTAATCCATTAGGTCCTCACACTTGTTTGTCAATTTCTACATTTCAGTGGCCAATCTGAATCTGAAGAGAAGGAAAAGTGTCTGAAAGCAACAATTAGACATGTGATGAAATGTTACATTGATAAAGAAAACATCGTTGACCCCCTTGAGTTACAGCCAGCTGACTGCCTCTTCATTGGAGCAATCCTGGAGGCCATGAGCAAAGACGAAGATGACTACATCAGAAACCTCAAAAAGTTCACCAAGCTGCTAAAGCCTGGGGGACTCCTAATATTTTTTGGGTTGCTGAATGCAACATATTTCACAGTTGGTGATGAAAAATTTCATTTATTCAAATGTGAAGAGAGTTTCCTGAAAAAAGCTCTTGAAGGAGAAGGGTATGACATCAGCCATTGGGACATTCGTCCTAGGAAAGCAGAGAGTGACCTGACTGATTTTAAAGCAATCCTCTTTGCCATAGCCCGTAAAAAGGAGTAGATGATCACAGAAAACAATAAAATATACTAGTTATGGTGGACCTAATTCACTATAGCAACTAGTCGTCAAATGGGTGAACAAATGGTCACAAACTACTAAATCTATTTAGAAATGGTATTCACTATAGCATGCAGTGAATATTTACTCCCAAAATCAAATTCACTATAGGTCACATAAATCAGTGACCGTCTTAATCAGTATTCGTGCTAGAAGCAGGTGAATTGCACATGGAAATAAGGTTTAGAACCTAATCTCATAGATGAAATGGTTCCTAAACATGTAGTATATTGTTTGGAGATGATCTGCTTTTAAATTTCTTGAAATATTGTGAAAGCAGAAATATGTTTGAAAGTCTGAGAAGAGATAAATTCACCCTGTTTTTAGAACTCTACTGACACAACTGAGCATGCCCAGACTAGAAAACTAGTCACAAACCTACTCTCATTTTGTTTTAGCCCATGCTATGAATTCTGAAATGTGTGAATGCCTAACAAGCGTGAATTTGAGAGCTGAGATCATTAGAGAGCTAGCAAACTATGTACTATTTACTGTATATATATAAATGCAAGTGTCAACCATTGATTCTCATTGTATAACTGTTACTTACAAAAACATACATTTTACTTTTGACTCTTTAATTCCTAAAATAAATGGTCCTTGCTGGGTTTTTATATTGTTTCTCATTCCTTTTTTTTAAAACAATGCTAGTAATGAGTAATCTATCTATCTCTATCTATGGAGAGAGAGGAAGAGAGAGAGGTTTTTTTTTATATATATATATATATATATATATATATATATACACAGTATCTCACAAAAGTGAGTACACCCCTCACATTTTTGTAAATATTTGATTATATCTTTTCATGTGACAACACTGAAGAAATGACACTTTGCTACAATGTAAAGTAGTTAGTGTACAGCTTGTATAACAGTGTGAATTTGCTGTCCCCTCAAAATACCTCAAACACACAGCCATTAACCACTTAAGCCCCGGAAGATTTTACCCCCTTCCTGACCAGGGGTTTTTTTGCGATTTTTTACTGCGTGACTTTAACGGACAATTGCGCGGTCGTGCGACGCTGTACCTAAACTAATTTCACGTCCTTTTTTTTCCCACAAACAGAGCTTTCTTTTGGTGGTATTTGATCACCTGTGCGATTTTTCAATCATGTGCTATAAACAAAAAAAGAGCGTAATTTTTGCAAAAATAACAATATTTTTCACTTTTTTTAATATGAAATTCCCCCCCAAAAAAATGTAAAAATCAAAATTTTTTAACATTTTCGGCCAAATTGTTTTATGCTACATATGTTTGGTAAAAAAAAATCGCAAAAAGCGTATTTTGATTGGTTTGCGCAAAAGTTATCGCGTTTACTAACAAAGGGAAAGATTTTTGTCATTTTTGGTGTTTTTTTTTTAACGAGTAATGGCGGCGATCTGCGATTTTTTTTGCAGTACTGCGACATTGCGGCGGACAGATTGGACCCTTGACTGACATTTTTGACACTTTTGGGGTTACCAGTGACATTACTGCAGTAATCAGTGCTATACATATGCACTGTTACTGTAAAAATGACACTGGCAGGGAAGGGGTTAACTGTATTGGACAGGGAGGGATTAAGTGTGTCCTAGGGGCGTGATTCTAACTGTATTGGGACATGGCTATTGGTGTAAGAACAAAGATCAATGGTTCTACATAGTAGAACCGTCTGATCTCCATTTTTACACAGGGGAGAATGACAGGCGGCTTGTTTACATAAGCCGCTCTGCCTTTCTCCCACTGTACCGACGATCGGCGAGTGACCGGCGTACATCGGGTCCGCCGGTCACACGCCCGCACTCCTCCCTGAACGAGCCTGGCTCCAATCCCAGTGACAGGCGAGTGACGGAGATCTACGTCACTCTGCCTGGCCGGGGCTGACTGCTGCAGTAAATATACAGTGCGCAGTCGGCAACCGGTTAATGTCTAAACTGCTGCCAACAAAAGTGAGTACACCCCTAAGTGAACATGTTCAAATTGGGCCCAAAGCAGTGGCGGCTGGTGCTCAAATTTTTGTGGGGGGGGGGGGGGGGCACAAAAAGAAAAAAATGTAATAGATATTGCTTTGCGGCAAAAAACACGGTAAAAAATTGCGTGACTTTGAGGTCACACAAGTGTGAAAGGGGCCTTCAGTAATCAAGGAACAGTGCCTTGAAAAAGTATTCATAGTTATCCCTTGAAATAATCCACATTTTGTCATGTTATTTACAACCAAAAACGTAAATGTATTTTATGTGATAGAGCGGCACAAAATTGTGAAGTGGAAGGAAAATGACAATGCAGATCTCTAGAGGGGGTCAGTGATTAGATAATCTGCAGACCATAAATCTAGATGGGACAGATAGATAGAAGAGAACTATATTGTGCCTATCTATTTATATGTTCCGCAGATTATCCCCATCACTTACCCCTCTACAGATCTGCAGAACATTGCTCTGTCCCATCTAGATTTACGGTCTGCAGATTATCTAATCACACAGACCCTTCTACAGATAGAAGATGACTATATTGTGCCTATCTGTAGAAGGGTCTGTGTGATTAGATAATCTGCAGACCATAAATCTAGATGGGACAGAGCAATGTTCTGCAGATCTGTAGAGGGGATATTCTGCCAACAATATAAATGGAAGAATTATATTCTGTAGATCTCTAGAGGAGTAATTTGATGGGTAATCTGCAGAACAGAGATATAGATTGGTCTGAGCAATGTTCTGCAGATTTAAAAAAAAAAATGGGTCAGTTATGGTATAGGCTGCAGAACATATATTTAGGTGGGACAGAGCAATGCTCATGCAGGGGTCATTGATGAAGAAATAATCAGAATATATCTGTCAGTGATCAGATTCTGAATTCCTCTGGTTCAAGATCAATGACTCGGAACATATCGAACCAGAGAGCCAGATTGAGAGCCTTGGCATGGTGTCACTGTGGACGCAACTTCAAACACACACACATCATATGGCTGCAGCATTGGTAGTTTTCAGCGATGGATTGGGGGAGCAGAATAATGGCCGTTTAATAATGTGAGAGAGGACATGTGAGTCAGGGGATGCAGAGATAGGAAAGCCTTGGGTAAACAGTCAATTGTGGAACTACAAATCTCAGTATTCCCTGTGAGTCAGGAGATGCAGAGGTGATTTGTAGTAGATTTGGAAATTTTTAGATTTGGTAAATGTAGTGGTAGGGAAACTGGGAGCACAGAGTCATTTGTGGAACTACAAGTCTCAGCATATCTTGGGACTCAGGGGCCGATGGAGGCAAGCTGTGTCTTGTAGTTCCAGGTCATTTCATGGTTTTGTTGTTCCTTGACAAATATTCAGAGGATAGCAGGGTAGACTTGCTCTTGTAGTGTACACAGAAAGCTATGTAACAGGGCATGCTTAGTCTTGCAGTTCCAACTAATCTTTTCAATTGGTAACAGCAAGGAACGATTAGTCCTGCAGTCCCTAAAACGTATTTCAGAAATTGTATGCAGAAGCCTATAATGCCCTATAGCTTGGGTATAAAGACTAGCTAGAGTTTATACCTCAAATTATAGGTTGGGAGGGCATGCTGGGCTTTCTAGTTTTACAGCAAGCTTATAATCTAGCATAAAACATGTGCTTCCACTATTGATGGTTACACACACAATCTTATATCTAAAGAAGCTATTATAATACAGAGGCGTATAGGTCAGTGGTGTGTGAGTTCTCCTAGGATAGGTAACATATTGGCCAGGGATGCAGGGCCGGATTAAGAGAATTATTGGCCTGGTGCTGAGGATTTTGGTTGGCTTTAAGGGCTGTGCGTTGGCGTGCGCTCTGAGATGAAAGGGTGCAGCTGAACAGGCCCAATGCTATGGAAGTCCCAGGAAAGGGTGCAGCTGAACAGGCCCAATGCTATGGAAGTCCCAGGAAAGGGTGCAGCTGAACAGGCCCAATGCTATGGAAGTCCCAGGCTTCCATAAGAGCCCTACATGGGCGTGAGTGGCGCGCCCTGAGGTGAGGTTGAAGGGCGCAGCTGTGCAGACCTAACACAACATTACAGAAGCTAAATAACTGGCTTCCCTTAGGATGGCCCGCAGTGCCCGTTGTTAATCCCACTACTGGCCCAGGTGGTGCATTTGGAATGCAGGACTGGTCATGCCAGGGGAGATCTCTTCCTGTCGGCCCATTGCTTTCCATGCATGGCCTGTTCTTTTTGGGTGGCTGGGCCTAGGGCCACATCATAGGGTGGGTGTGGCTAAATTGTAGAGCGGGGGTGGTTTTTTAGAGATATACATAGAAAATTAGTGTTGCCATCATCCCTGAATATATTCAAAAGGAAGGTTTGGTTCCTCAAGCCAAAGAAAAGAAAAAGTGGGATTTTGTAGGCAAAGGTAAATTATGTCAGTTTTATTAAAAGATATAAACATACATATAGTAAGGTGCAAAAAAAACAAAAACAAAATAACTAAGTAATTCATGTGACAGGTTTACAAGTTATTATGAACCATTTTACTTATTAAGATTGAAGTGGTGATTCCCGGTTGTAGAACTGGGGTTCCGACGCGTTTCGGCACTAATAGCCTTTATCAAGGAACAAATACCACCATATGCTATAAAGTGAAAGGTGAAAAAAAATACAGAGAATTAGTGACTTATTGTGATAGGTCATATCAGCAAAAGCAAAATAACAGTATAACATGTTTTTTTTTGTTTGTGTACCTAGATTCCAGGACTTAGTTATGCCCCCGAAGCAGCGGGAGGGTTCTCAGGTCCAAAAGCCCCCCAGGCTTGTGACTGGATCCTGGGCTTAGTGGGTCTGCAAAAAGTAAATTTATTTTGCACAGGTAGGTGTTGCCTAATCCTGTAAAAAAAAGGGGGGGGGGTTTTAATTACCTCAGGTTGTACAAAAATCTCTTGGGGATGGATGAAGGCCTGTGGTATATGGAAAACCGCACTTCGAGGTGATGCCATACAACACCTGGTTGCCCTAGGAGGATGGACATAATTTTTAATTTTTATATATACGTAGGAAGTGAGGTGTAAGTAATAAATATAAAGTTGGTGTGCAGACAGAAGACTCATGTTTGAGACTAAAAAAGACTTATCATTCTCCAAAAAGTCCCTGGGAAAAGGCACCTGTAGCCCTGTATTGAGAGAAGGGGGGTTTTTTGTTTTACTTATAATTTAATGGCAAAATAAAATAAATATTCCTCTCAAAAATAATACTGAGGAGAAATAAACAAGCCATTGCTTACTTGGAGTTATAATGATCCCCAGAAAAAAATCCTTAATTCAGGGGGTCACAGCAAAGCCCTTCTTCCTATTGGTGCAGGGTCCATAGATTGTGTCTGCTGAGTAAGGAAAGTACATCATTTTAAAAAAAGGTGGTGTAGATGTAAGTACAAGTTTGGCCAGCATGCTGGGACAAGACTGGCTCCACTCTCCGTGTCGGCGGCTTCCGATTATGCCGAGCCTGCGTCCCGACACTGACAGGCTGCGCGCGCAGCCTGTTGACAAGCACGCACTATGTGCGGCTGGAGTACGTGACGCTCCACATCGGCGTCGCGCAGCGCGGAACCGCGCATGCGCGACCGGCATAAAAGGACGCCGGGGATCCACAGGATCTCACTCATGCTCCTTCCAGCTAGGAGTGACGATCCAGGAGCCGCCGGTCTGCAAGTGAACGCTTCAACCTCCTTCATCCCAGGGAACCAGCCTGCAACCAAAGTAAGTTTCGGCTCAGCGCCACCTGCTGGCCAAACTTGTACTTACATCTACACCACCTTTTTTTAAAATGATGTACTTTCCTTACTCAGCAGACACAATCTATGGACCCTGCACCAATAGGAAGAAGGGCTTTGCTGTGACCCCCTGAATTAAGGATTTTTTTCTGGGGATCATTATAACTCCAAGTAAGCAATGGCTTGTTTATTTCTCCTCAGTATTATTTTTGAGAGGAATATTTATTTTATTTTGCCATTAAATTATAAGTAAAACAAAAAACCCCCCTTCTCTCAATACAGGGCTACAGGTGCCTTTTCCCAGGGACTTTTTGGAGAATGATAAGTCTTTTTTAGTCTCAAACGTGAGTCTTCTGTCTGCACACCAACTTTATATTTATTACTTACACCTCACTTCCTACGTATATATAAAAATTAAAAATTATGTCCATCCTCCTAGGGCAACCAGGTGTTGTATGGCATCACCTCGAAGTGCGGTTTTCCATATACCACAGGCCTTCATCCATCCCCAAGAGATTTTTGTACAACCTGAGGTAATTAAAACCCCCCCCCCCCCCTTTTTTTTTTACAGGATTAGGCAACACCTACCTGTGCAAAATAAATTTACTTTTTGCAGACCCACTAAGCCCAGGATCCAGTCACAAGCCTGGGGGGCTTTTGGACCTGAGAACCCTCCCGCTGCTTCGGGGGCATAACTAAGTCCTGGAATCTAGGTACACAAACAAAAAAAAACATGTTATACTGTTATTTTGCTTTTGCTGATATGACCTATCACAATAAGTCACTAATTCTCTGTATTTTTTTCACCTTTCACTTTATAGCATATGGTGGTATTTGTTCCTTGATAAAGGCTATTAGTGCCGAAACGCGTCGGAACCCCAGTTCTGCAACCGGGAATCACCACTTCAATCTTAATAAGTAAAATGGTTCATAATAACTTGTAAACCTGTCACATGAATTACTTAGTTATTTTGTTTTTGTTTTTTCTGCACCTTACTATATGTATGTTTATATCTTTTAATAAAACTGACATAATTTACCTTTGCCTACAAAATCCCACTTTTTCTTTTCTTTGGCTTGAGGAACCAAACCTTCCTTTTGAAATTGTGGAGCGGGAGGGTCCTAAAGAAACATTGTTAAATAAAAACCAGGAATGCATAACACACAAGCACAGGGTTCAGGAGAGCGTAATACGCAGTGTGCTGGGTTCAGGAGAGCGTAATACATAGAGAGCTGGGTTAGGAGAGCATAATACACAGAGAGCTGGGTTCAGGAGAGCATAATACACAAAGTGCTGGGTTAGGACAGCGTAATAAACAGAGTGCTGGGTTAGGACAGCATAATACACAGAGAGCTGGGTTCAGGAGAGCGTAATACATAGAGAGCTGGGTTAGGAGAGCATAATACACAGAGAGCTGGGTTCAGGAGAGCATAATACACAAAGTGCTGGGTTAGGACAGCGTAATAAACAGAGTGCTGGGTTAGGACAGCGTAATACACAGAGAGCTGGGTTAGGACAACATAATACACAGAGAGCTGGGTTAGGACAACATAATACACAGAGAGCTGGGTTAGGACAGCATAATACATAGAGAGTTGGGTTCAGGAGAGCGTAATACACAGAGTGCTGGGTTCAGGACAGCATAATACACAGAGTGCTGGGTTCAGGACAGCATAATACACAGAGTGCTGGGTTAGGACAGCATAATACATAGAGAGTTGGGTTCAGGAGAGCATAATACACAGAGTGCTGGGTTCAGGACAGCATAATACACAGAGTGCTGGGTTAGGACAGCATAATACATAGAGAGTTGGGTTCAGGAGAGCATAATACACAGAGAGCTGGGTTAGGACAGCATAATACAAAGAGAGCTGGGTTCAGGAGAGCGTAATACACAGAGTGCTGGGTTCAGGACAGCATAATACACAGTGTGCTGGATTAGGACAGCATAATACACAGAGTGCTGGGTTTGGAGAGCGTAATACACAGAGAGCTGGGTTCAGGAGAGCATAATACACAGAGAGCTGGGTTAGGACAGCATAATACACAGAGAGCTGGGTTAGGACAGCATAATACACAGAGAGCTGGGTTAGGACAGCATAATGCATAGAGAGCTGGGTTCAGGACAGCATAATACACAGAGAGCTGGGTTAGGACAGCATAATACACAGAGAGCTGGGTTAGGACAGCATAATACACAGAGAGCTGGGTTAGGACAGCATAATGCATAGAGAGCTGGGTTCAGGACAGCATAATACACAGAGAGCTGGGTTAGGACAGCATAATACATAGAGAGTTGGGTTCAGGAGAGCGTTATACACAGAGCACTGGGTTCAGGGGAGCATAATACAGAGAGCTGGGTTCAGGAGAGCATAATAGACAGAGCGCTGGGTTTAGGACAACATGTTACAGAGAGCTCTGGGCTAGGAGAGCGTAATACACAGAGTTCTGGGTTCAGGACAGCATAATACACAGTATGCTGGATTAGGACAGCATAATACACAGAGTTGCTAGGTTTGGAGAGCATAATACACAGAGAGCTGGGTTAGGACAGAATAATACACAGAGCACTGGGTTAGGACAGCATAATACACAGTGTGCTGGATTAGGACAGCATAATACACAGAGTGCTGGGTTTGGAGAGCGTAATACACAGAGAGCTGGGTTCAGGAGAGCATAATACACAGAGAGCTGGGTTAGGACAGCATAATACACAGAGAGCTGGGTTAGGACAGCATAATACACAGAGAGCTGGGTTAGGACAGCATAATGCATAGAGAGCTGGGTTCAGGACAGCATAATACACAGAGTGCTGGGTTTGGAGAGCGTAATACACAGAGAGCTGGGTTTGGAGAGCGTAATACACAGAGAGCTGGGTTAGGACAGCATAATACATAGAGAGCTGGGTTCAGGAGAGCATAATACACAGAGAGCTGGGTTCAGGACAGCGTAATACACAGAGAGCTGGGTTCAGGACAGCGTTATACACAGAGCACTGGGTTCAGGGGAGCATAATACAGAGAGCTGGGTTCAGGAGAGCATAATAGACAGAGCGCTGGGTTTAGGACAACATGTTACAGAGAGCTCTGGGCTAGGAGAGCGTAATACACAGAGTTCTGGGTTCAGGACAGCATAATACACAGTATGCTGGATTAGGACAGCATAATACACAGAGTTGCTAGGTTTGGAGAGCATAATACACAGAGAGCTGGGTTAGGACAGAATAATACACAGAGCACTGGGTTAGGACAGCATAATACACAGAGCGCTGGGTTAGGACAGCATAATACACAGAGTGCTGGGTTAGGACAGCATAATACACGGACTCCTGGTTTCCGGACAGCATAATACACAGAGCACTGGGTTCAGGAGAGCATAATAGACAGAACGCTGGGTTTAGGACAACATATTACAGAGTGCTGGGTTAGGAGAGAGTAATACACAGAGTGCTGGATTAGGAGAGCGTAATACACAAAGTGCTGGATTAGGAGAGCATAATACACAGAGTGCTGGGTTAGGAGAGCATAATACACAGAGCACTGGGTTCAGGGGAGCATAATAGACAGAGTGCTGGGTTTAGGACAACATATTATAGAGTGCTGGGTTAGGAGAGCGTAATACACAGAGTGCTGGATTAGGAGAGTGTAATACACGGATTTCTGGATTAGGAGAGCATAATACACAGAGTGCTGGATTAGGAGAGCGTAATACACAGAGTGCTGGATTAGGAGAGCATAATACACAGAGTGCTGGGTTTAGGACAACATATTACAGAGTGCTGGGTTAGGAGAGAGTATTACACAGAGTGCTGGATTAGGAGAGCGTAATACACAGAGTGCTGGATTAGGAGAGCATAATACACAGAGTGCTGGGTTTAGGACAACATATTACAGAGTGCTGGGTTAGGAGAGAGTATTACACAGAGTGCTGGATTAGGAGAGCGTAATACACAGAGTGCTGGATTAGGAGAGCATAATACACAGAGTGCTGGGTTAGGAGAGCATAATACACGGACTCCTGGGTTCAGGACAGCATAATACACAGAGTGCTGGATTAGGACAGCATAAGACACAGAGTGATGGGTTCAGGACAGCATAAGAACACAGAGTGCTGTGTTCAGGACAGGATAATACACAGGAGGGTTTGCTATGCAAAGAGTGCACTTCTGCCCCCACATCCAAAGCTTACTCTGCACCCTTCTCTCACACATCTTTGCAGTCTTCAGCCACTTCCTAACTCTCCCTCAACAGCTAAGCTCTGCATTCTGCTGCTTTAGCTTTGAGCCCTGCTTTCTCACTGCCCTAACCTTTGCACAAACAGACACCCCCCCCCCCCAATCACCTTACCTCGGAAGCAGCCAGTCTCAGCCTCCCACTGGAATATCTAGCTACCAATAGAGCTGATACAAGGACTCACCACCCCCTCCGTCAGCAACCCCTCCTGAGCACACAGTTCAAGCTAATCATTGACAGCACTTTTACAATTCAGTTCTATAGCAGCTGAGATAAGACAGCGCTGGCTGCAGAAGTCCCCCATACCAGGCTGTTCTCAATGTTCTGTGTACCGTACTGCTCGCTGACATGTCTGTCTGTCACATCTGACTCTGAGTGTTCTTGGCAGGCTCTGCATTACAGTGGCGGCCGGCGACAGAGGAGAAACACAAGGCAGCGGATTTACTTACCTGCTCCTGGCTAACTGGAGACATCTCGCGAGTCCGACTGTCGACCACGCTCAGGGCCAGTGCTTCCACTAGGCAAACTAGGCAACCGCCTAGGGCGCATTGCCACCTAGGGGCGCAGCACTCACTCTCTCCGTCATGAATGATCCTTGTGAGCTGAGGGGAGGGGCGGCAGTGGGGGAGGAAGAAGGGACAGAGGAAGATGCCAGGTGTCTGGGGCAGTGCCAGAACTACCAGGCCCTGGCTTTCCACCATTGTTGGGGGAGCCCCAAGGGGAAGGAAACAAGCCCACTGGAGTGCTACCTACACGATGATCCTCTTCGTCTGGAGCTGAGCGGCCTAAACCCTGGGAGGGAAGTGACACTCTACACTGAGCTGGTAGGCAGCCGTTCATTTCTCTGGGGCGGTATATAGGAAGGAGTGGAGGAGAGCTGAACCTGAGCCGGAGCTCGGCACTGGAGGGCGGTATCTTTACTGGAGCAGAAGCGATGAGGCACCGGAATGGTCTGAGGATGTTGGTGATGAAGGAGGTGCAGAGCTCTCTCTCCACCAGGAGCCGGTTGGAGCTGTGGTGAGCACTGTGGTCCAGGAGAGGAGCGTCCTCGGAGAACGGAATAAGCATGATCATGGTGAAGGAGGGCAGAGTGCAGGCCACTCTCTTCATACTGCCCAGTGAGTGTCCCCAGACAGGGGATCAGGGTTCCTGGGTGTGACATGGAGGATCCCTGGTGTGAAAGAGAATTGGGGTCACCAGGTGTGCCATGGGGAATCAGAGTCACCAGGGTGATATGGGTGAGAGGGGTCACAAGTGTAAGAGGGGTTCGGGGTCACCAGGTGTGCCATGAGGAATTGGGATCCCTGGGTGTGCAATGGGGAATTGAGGTCCCCAGGTGTGACATGGAGGAATATCAGGGTCCCCAGGTGTGACATTGAGGAACATTATGGTCCCCAGTCTCTGAAGGGAGGGGATCATGCTCTGCTTCAGTAGGTCACAATACATGCTGGCATTCATGATTCCCTCAATTTACTGTAGCTCCCCAGTGCCAGCAGCACTCATGAAGCCCCAGACCATGACACTCCCACCACCATCAAATGGTCAGGAGGACAGAGAACCGCTCAGGTGAGGGGGCAATTCCAAAACGCATCCAACCCAGGTGCAGGCACGGATCCGCAATCCTGACAGCAGCAAATGGAAGAGCACAAAAAGCTGCACAACCGGTTGGAGATGCAAAAGATAAAATCCAAATTTTATTGTAGACAAAAAGATAAAATCATCCAAAATGAGACCATAACAGTCGGAGACATGGGGGGAAAAAGAAAAGCACGGTGGTTGACGCATTTCACGGAGTCTTCCGCTTAGTCGTAACCATGCTTATACAATACAAAACACTGCTATATATAGAGGGAAAGACATTTCAGTTCAATTGACATGTACCTCCCAGATTGTGCTTGGTTGAGCCCACACAGCTGCAGATAATAAATCCCAATTAAGGGCACCCAAAGAACCAGCAGGAATTGTATGTTTGTTTCTGTTTCACCTTTATCCATGCACATAGCAAAAGCTTCTATACATGCAAGCACAAAAAACAAAACTATGTATCTTGTGCAATAAAAGTATTAAAGAAAAAGTATATATAAAAGAAAAGGATAAAAACTGGTGAAAACCAGAAACGAAAAAAAGAGAGAGAGAGAAAGAAAGAAAAAGGAGAAAAGAAAAAAGAAAAAGAAGAAGAAAAAAAAAAAAAAGGGGGGGGGGGGAAGGGGATAAAGAATAAAAAAAAAAATAAAGAAATAAAAAAAAAAAAAAAAAAAAAAAAGGAAAACACCATAGTATGGAATGACAAAAAATTCTGAAACCAAAAAACAGGTATATATGCATATATATAGTACGCATAGAGAAATAGTATATGCGACTGCACATACATACACAACATTCCCATTCTACAAAAACGTATATAGAAATAATGATGATAGATACATATATAAAGATTTCTTCAATATCATATGGCCCCATCCATTGAGTGGCATATCTGCAACTGTGTTCACATACATAGCGCAATCCGTCCAATCAAAAAACTCATATATATGTATATAAATAGCTAATCAAATATGTAAAAACTCCAGACCTTTTTCATATAAAAAAAAAAAAAAGTGACTAAGTAGATAGGCATAATAGTCATGTTGGTCAATATCGGCATATTAGCAAATACATATATATACATAAACATAAATACATAGCCTGTAAGCTGCTGTATATCTTTCTGAGGAAAAGAAAAGAGAAAATTATTTGTATGTATTGTGTCAATGGTTTCAAACGTCCATAAACATATATGCCATCTAGATAAACACATGGCCAGAGACAGTGAATACGGATACATGTCCATTTTAGACCGTACAAAACGCCGTGCACATCGTGCACATGTATACCATAATATCAAAAAGTCTATAGTAAAATACATATATATATGGTCACGAGATAAACCGGATGATAACACACGTCAGGGAACGTTTGCATTCCAGGGAAAATAGGAATAGAAAAAAGAAGAAATAACTCCCACCACCATGCTTAACTGTAGGCAAGACACACTTGTCTTTGTACTCCTCACCTGGTTGCCGCCACACACACTTGACACCATCCGAACCAAATAACTTTATCTTGGTCTCATCAGACCACAGGACATGGTTCCAGTAATCCATGTCCTTAGTCTGCTTGTCTTCAGCAAACTGTTTGTGTGCTTTCTTGTACATCATCTTAAGAAGAGGCTTCCTTCTGGGACGACAGCCATGCAGACCAATTTGATGCAGTGTGCGGCGTATGGTCTGAGCACTGACAGGCTGACCCCCTACCCCTTCAACCTCTGCAGCAATGCTGGCAGCACTCATATGTCTATTTCCCAAAGACAACCTCTGGATATTACGCTAAGCACGTGCACCAACTTCTTTGGTCGACCATGGTCGGGGCCTGTTCTGAGTGGAACCTGTCCTGGTAAACCGCTGTATGGTCTTGGCCACCATGCTGCAGCTCAGTCTCAGGGTCTTGACAATCTTTTCATTATAGCCTAGGCCATCTTTATGTAGAGCAACAATTCTTTTTTCAGATCCTCAGAGAGTTCTTTGCCATGAAGTGCCATGTTGAACTTCCAGTGACCGGTTTGAGAGTTGAGAGTGAGAGCGATGACACCATATTTAACACACCATCTCCCTATTCACACCAGCGACCTTGTAACACTAACACGTCAAAGGACACAGAGGAGGGGAAGAAGTTAATTGGTCCCAATTTGGAAATTTTCACTTAGGGGTGTACTCACTTTTGTTGCCAGCGGTTTAGACAATAATGGCTGTGTGTTGAGTTATTATGAGGGGACAGCAAATTTACACTGTTATACAAGCTGTACACTCACTACTTTACATTGTAGCAAAGTGTCAGTTCTTCAGTGTTGTCACATGAAAAGATATAATAAAATATTTACAAAAATGTGAGGGGTTTACTCACTTTTGTGAGATACTGTGTATATATATATATATATATATATATTTTGTGACAGGAAGTCAGGTAAATCTGTGGTGTTGTCACAGACGGGAGATACATTTCTGCCTTGTTTAGACAATTCACCAATTACTATCAGGTGTCGGCTGCAGACGTAGCCAGAAAGGTTTAAGGATGTTGGAAAGCTTCAGCTATTCAGAATGAGGCAATTAAGGCCTCTATAAGTTATCCAGAGGATGACTACTGATTGCTGCATCCTGAGGCTTTGTGCGTTAAGGAGAGCAGTGAGCTGAGAGCCTTCTGAAGGTGAGGTGGTGTTGGATTTTTCTGTGTAATAAGAAAACAAATAGACTATTGGTTTTCTGCTGTATGACCAGCAGTGTCTGCCCAGCAGTAGGTTGGGACAGCCACCATAGGTAGGTTTCTGTGTTGTGAAGGAAGACGCCCCAAGTGGCCAGGGTTTATTTTATGTTTGTTTGATTTATGCTGTATGGATGCTTGCACTTGTTTCCAGGAAATTGGAAGAATAAACCATAGACCGTTGTTTTCAACCACTCCTCGGCTGTCTCTCTGTGTAACGAACCCAACCAAGGGGTCACCCGCACCCGCTACTGAGCCAACCCCTTACAGTATATATATATATATATATATATATATATATATATATATATATATATATATTGTGACAGGAAGTCAGGTAAATCTGTGGAGATAGTCAGGTAAATCAGACAGGAGATACATTTCCACCTGGTTTAGAAAATTCACCAATTACTATAGGGTGTCGGCTGCAGAGATAGCCAGCAGGAAGTTGAAAACCATTCAGCTGTTCAGAATGAGGAAATTAAGGCCTCTATAATGTGTCCAAAGGAAGTCTAAGGATTGCTGCCTCCTGACGCTATGTGAAGCTGGGAGAGGACAGTCAGATGTGTACCTCCTGACGCCATGTGGGCAGGGGAGAAGGAATGCCCCCTGAAAGCTGTGTGAGCATGGGGAAGACCTCCAGAAGCGATGGGCGCTGAGGAGGGTAAAAAAGTGTGAAGACTTCTCAAGGTGAGGAAATGAACTATTTCTATGTGGAAGAAATAAATGAACTGTTTGCTATGTGAAGAGACAAGAAAATGAATGGTTGCTATGTGAAGAGACAAACAAATGAACAGATTCAATGGACATTTGTTGTGTGAAGAGATAAAACATGGACTATTGAGAGTCTGCTGTATGATCAGCCAAGTCTGCCCAACAGTAGGTTGGTGACAGACTTCATTAGATAGGTTCCTGTATGTGAGAAGGTAGCCACCCACTGTGGCAAGGATTTATTTTATTTATGTTTATTTTGAATTATGCTGTTTTTGGAGCTTGCACTTGTGTGAAGAAAATTGCAAGAATAAAACCTTACACTGTTGTTTTCAACCACTTCTCGGCTATCTCCCTGTGTAACGAACCCCCCCAAGGGGTCATCCACGCCTACCACCGAGCTAATCTCCCACAATATATATATATATATATATATATATATATATATATATATATATATATATATATATATATACACACACACACACACAGAGTTTTTTTTCTCAGAGAATGGGTGCTGGAATCCACCCTCCCCAGTCAACTCCCTGTCCCCAACCCTATCACCTCCCCCATTGACAGCCAACCTTTTTCCCCCCTTGTTAAAGCTCACCTTCCCATCCACAGGTCACCTTCTCTATTCTCGTCCATAGCTCCCCCTCTCCCCCTGTCCACAGCTCACCTCCCCATCCACAGGTCACCTTCTCTACTCTTGGCCACAGCTCACCCTCTCCCCCCAACAGGTAACCTTTTCTTCTCTCGTCAACAGTTCACCCCCTCCCCCCCCCACACTGCCCCCCTCTCCCCCCCTCTTCCCAGCTCGCCCCCCACCCACAGGTTACCTTTTCTTATCCACAGCCCCCCCACCAACCCATTCACAGCTCAGCATCTCACCCTCCACCTACAGCCTCACTTTTAACCTCAGTCAAAATGTCACCTCTGCACACCTTCCCCCCCATCCACAGCTTACACCCCTAGTCCACAATCACCTCTGCACCACTATCCACAGTTTATCTTCCCCCCCTCCACATTTCACTTCTGCATCCCTATCTACAGCTCACCCCAATCCACAGCTCTAAACCCCCATACTGATCTGACAGGCATGAAGCGGGGATAGCTGCCTCTGGAATCCCCCATTAATGCGGACAGTTGCGGCGTCTGGACCCAGTCCCAGAGAACACATCAATCACATGGGGGGCACATATGCCCTGGATGCTGGTGCTAGCATATAGAAGCTGGTGGAGGAAGTGACTGGTATAGAAAACTTCCTCTAATGGCTTTTGTTTAATGCGACAGGCTGCAGAGAAGAGGGCTGCCAGAGGAGGCAGAACTGCATTCCACCATGTTCCGGCAGAAAAAAAGCATCAGATAGATAATCACAATCAGGGGTCAAGCTCAAAGACCAGTAGCTATAGCAGTGAAGCTCACACAGGAACCAGTAGAATAGGAACACAGGCAGGTCACTCTGGCAGGTGACGCAGACTCACCTGAGGTGCGGAATCTAAGTACTAACTGGTGTTCACCAGCGCTCCTGATGGTGGAGATGGATTTTGCTGCGTGTTAGTACCAGGTCACAGTCCTCAGGATCGCCCCACCAGGAGGTGAGCAAGCCAGGGTCCGGTAGAAGATAAAGCAGGTAGGAATCAAGCAGAAGCTTAGTCAAGGAGTAGCCAAAGGTCGGTAACGAGTAGATGCAGGTTGGGATTAAGCAAAAGCGTAGTCGAGGAACAAGTCAAATGTTGATATGGATGGTAGCAAAGCTACGGATGGCAGCAGGAGGGACAAGCGAGATATTGGCTGGTGAACGCACAATATTCTGCAACCAGGAAGTGCAGAGACATGGCTCAAATCAGGAAGTTCATGGGAGGAGCAAAGGGTTCAAGGTTCAAGGCAATTAAGATTCAGGATCATTCAAGGATTTGTCCAGGGAGCTGTCCAGCATTCCAGGTGGCACAGTAAGCAGAGTCTTTGCCAGACACAGAGGAGGTCCCAGGTTCAAGTCTGGGTCCTGACATAGATAGATATGTACACTGCTCAAAAAAAAAATAAAGGAAAATGTTTTAATCAGAGTACAGCATCAAGTCAATTAAACTCCTGGGATGTTGATCTGGTCAGTTAAGTAGCAGAGGGGGTTGTTAATCAGTTTCAGTTGCTTTGGTGTTAATGAAATTAACAACAGGTGCACTAGATGGACAACAATGAGACAACCTCAAAAACAAGAATGGTTCTACAGGTGGAGGCCACTGACATTTTTTGACTAATCTTTTCTGACTGTTTTTCAATAGTTTTGCATTTGGCTAGGGTCAGTGTTACTACTGGTGGCGATAGGCGATACCTGGACCCTATAGAGGTGGCACAGGCAGTCCAACTCCTCCATCAATACATGCCATGGGCAGTAGGTTTGCTGTGTCTCCCATCACAGTCTCAAGAGCATGGAGGAGATTCCAGGAGACAGGCAGTTACTTTAGGAGAGCTGGACAGAGCTGTAGAAGGTCCTCAACCCATCAGCAGGTCTGGTATTTGCTCCTTTCTGCAAGGAAAAACAGGATGAGCACTGCCAGATCCCTACAAAATGACCTCCAGCAGGCCACTGGTGAGAATGTCTCTGACCAAACAATCAGAAACAGAATTCATGAGGGTGGCCTGAGGGCCCAACATCCTCTAGTGGACCCTGTATTCATTGCCTGGCACCGTGGAGCTTGATTGGCATTTGCCATTGAATACCAGAATTGGCTGGTCCGCCACTGGCACCCTTTGCTTTTCACAGATTAGAGCAAGTTCACCCTGAGCACATGTGACAGACGTGAAAGGCTCTGGAGAAGCCATGGAGAACATTATGCTGCCTGTAACATCGTTCAGCATGACCAGTTTGGTGGTGGGTCAGTGATGGTCTGGAGAAGCATATCCATGGAAGGACGCACAGACCTCTACAGGCTAGAAAATGGCACCCTGACGACCATTAGGTATCGGGATGAAATAATTGGACCCATTGTCAGACCCTATGCAGTGGGTCCTGGGTTCCTCCTGGTGCACAACAATGCCCGGCCTCATATGGCGAGAGTATGCAGCCAGTTCCTGGAGGATGAAGTAATTGATATCATCGAATAGCCCCCACACTTGCTTTACCTAAATCCAGTAGAACACCTCAGGCACATTATGTTTCGGTCCCAGGGTGCACCTCAGTCTGTTCATGAGCTCATTGATGTCCTGGTCCAGATCTGGGAGGAAATACCCCAGGACACCATCCATTGTCTCATTAAAAGCATGCCCCAACATTGTCAGGCATGCATACAAGCACGTGGGGGGGCCATACAAATTACTGAGTACCATTTTGAGTTTGCTGCATTGAAATTTCATCAACATTTCTGCTAAATCATTTTTTAACTTTGATTTTAGGGGTGTCTTTGAATTCAGCCCTCTGTAAATTGATAATTTTCATTTCCATCAAACTATGTGGTATCCTTTGATTCCTAACACATTATCCAGTCCATATCAGTATTGATATCCATTACTTTTGGTCCCTTAAAAAGTGGGCGGCACATATACAAACTGTTGTAATTCCTACACCTTTCACCTGATTTGGATGTAAATACCCTCACATTAAAGCTGAAAGTCTGCAGTTAAAGCATATCTTGTTTGTTTCATTTAAAATCCATTTTGGGGGTGCATAGAGCAAAAAAGATTAGAATTGTGTCGATGTTCCAATATTTATGGACCTGACTGTACATATGCTTATATAACTGATATATTCTTTCATTTGCCAAGAGTGTGCGTTCCTGATCAACAAGTGTGAGTACTTGAGGCATACATGAAGAGACAGAATTAATTTGTCAGAACTAAGAAAAGGAATCATATAAGGCCCATACATATTATTTTATAAATATTGTTATATTGGGCAGCCTGGCAGCCATTTTGTCATGAGGTGAATGTAAGTTCATTGTCCTTGGGTAAAGATTCTTACAGAAAATCTTAGGGTCTCAGCAAAGACCTTCTCAAGCCAATAAATTAAAGGGGCCCAGACAACACGCCAAGATAAGGACTAGCCATGGTGCCAGGTTAGGTTATAACGAGAGTGATGTCATTCTTGTCTGGATTTCAACAATGAACAAGAGATCAGAATGTTTCATTGCTTTTGAGGCTCATTTTAAAATATTCTTGAGGAAACCTTATTATTATTTGTAGTAATTGTATTAGCAACAATATTATTATGTTGTTGTGTTATATGAAGCATATACATAGGCCTACTTAATTGAATAAGTTCTAGGAACCTTTTATATATATTTACTGTTAAAATATTCAACCGATATTCATTATATATTTTGGGAAGGTACTCCTTGAATTATATGTGTATTACCATTGATATAGTAGATATAAGCTTTAAATATATAGAATAGGGTAATATGTCTACCATTGTCTTTTTATGCATAAATAACTAATTGGTATATAGGGATTCCACTTTAAGTTACCTCACTTTCAAGGAATGTTAACGGCAGTGGTCTCAAATCCTATACAGGTAAAATATATCTTGGGAGAGTCTGTATTCTTGACAGTAAAGTGACATGGGGGGTAAACATCCATACGATTTAAGTTTTTCTCCATGGCTTAGGTCAGAAGGTTATCTTTGAGAAAATAGTTGAATTAAACCATTTTTCCCAAATTGTTATACAGACAAACAGTGCCCCCTATTGATATGGGAAGGTAAAGCCATATAGAGGATGAGCCCCTATCTGATGTATTTTCATGAGGAGAACAAAATCTACGCCCACATTCCTATAGGATAAATGTTTAGTGTAAGTGAGAGACGTGGAGGAAAATAGAAAAGATCAGAAACAAACTAAGATGCTCTGACACACTGATGGGAGACATTGGAAGCCGAGGCAAGCTACTCAATAGTGACATCCCAGACAACAGACATAGAAGTTTTTGGTAAAGTATACATTTCTATATTTTCTACAGGCAATTCATTTTCCATATACATCTGACTGAACCAATATTATCCTTATAGCATCAATATTTTAATTTAGATCATTCTAACTGCAGTATGACTGGTCTATTTTTTTATCTTGGGACCTTGAGGCTGATTTCAGTCCATAGTAAACAGTGCAGTCGTGATGTATTCTTAAAATAAATGAACTAAATAGTAGTTTATTTTACCAAAATATATCTTGACTTCTAGCAAGTCTTGGTGCATGGTGTAACAGTTTTTGTCTATGCATTGTTTTAAACATTGAGTTGTGAATGTCTGTCACGTGTCAAATCTGTCAAATTTTGTTTCCATATTTTATGAGCTCATGGAAAGCTATTAACCACTTTAGCCCCGGAGGATTTGGCTGCTAAACGACCAGGGGGTATTTTGCGATTCGGCACTGCGTGACTTTAACGGACAATTGCGCGGTCATGCGACACTGTACATAAACTAATTTGATGTCCTTTTTTTCCCACAAACAGAGCTTTCTTTTAGTGGTATTTGATCACCTGTGCGATTTTTACTTTTTGCGCTATAAACAAAAAAAGAGCATAAATTTTGCAAAAATAACAATATTTTTCACATTTTTTTATATGAAATTCCCCAAAAAAAAATTTAAAAATCAAAATTTTTTAACATTCTCAGCCAATTTGTTTTATCCTACCTATGTTTGGTAAAAAAAATCGCAAAAAGCGTATTTTTATTGGTTTGCGCAAAAGTTATCGCGTTTACTAACAAAGGGAAAGATTTTTGTCATTTTTGTTGTTTTTTTTAACGCATAATGGCGGCGATCTGCGATTTTTTTTGCGGTACTGCGACATTGCGGCGGACAGATCGGACCCTTGACTGACATTTTTGACACTTTTGGGTTTACCAGTGACATTTCTACAGTAATCAGT
The DNA here is from genome assembly GCF_965119305.1 of Pelophylax lessonae. Lineage (NCBI taxonomy): Eukaryota > Metazoa > Chordata > Amphibia > Anura > Ranidae > Pelophylax > Pelophylax lessonae. Next base: position 36,962,054 of record NC_138779.1, on the reverse strand, counting down.
GCTATACATATGCACTGTTACTGTAAAAATACACTGGTAGTGAAGGGGTTAACTTTATTTGGGAGGGAGGGGCTGTGTGTGTCCCTAGGGGCGTGCTTTCTACTGTGATTGGCTGTGGCTTGAGGTGTAAGGACACTGATCAACGGTTCTACATAGTAGATCCGTCTGATCAGTGTTTTTACACCGAGGAGAATGACAGGTGGCTTGTTTACACAAGCCGCCTGACTTTCTCCCTCTCCCCCGACGATCGCCGAGTGACCGGCGGACATCGGGTCCGCCAGTCACACGCGCGGGGGGGTCCGTGACCGCGCGGGAGCGGGAGCGCGCCTCCGCGGGCGCGCGCTCGCTCCCCAGACCCTCCCAGGCTAGTGACGTTAATTAACGTCACTCTGCCTGGCCGGGGCTGACCGCCGCAGTAAATCTACTTGCGGCGGTCGGCAAGCAGTTAATCACATTCCAGAAGTTATGGGTTTTGGTTACTTTGATATTCTGTAATAATATCCTTTGATTGCATTTCTCACATTACCTGTGTCATACACGTTATTGAATTTTATTCCGCATTTTGTGTTTATCACCAGTTATATTTGTGACATTATTCTGCACTGACTTTATTTAATAAATATATATGTTTTTTGCACAAAATTGTATTCCTCTTATCTTCAGGTTAGCGCCAATAAACAATCTCGAGTTTTTGTTGATTTATGGAAATAAGTTGAGAATCTCCTTATGTATAGATCCTTGCTTATTTGCATAAATAGACACTGTTTATCAGAGCAGCATAAACATTCTGACAAATTGCACTGGTGGGTGTGTCCTTTTCTGGGTGGGTGTAGGTGTGCTATCAATCCAACCTTTGTTATATAAAGTAAGCACTAGGGCAGTTTGCTTTGCCTGAGAAGAGGCCAGATTATTTGCAGGCAGGGTGCGATGTGTGCATAATGACCCACACTGGCTGTGGTTTGATGAATGTTTTATCTGTTAGCTGTAATTGTTTTGCATTTTGGCCCTCAAAAGTGGATTGTTCTTTGTCTTTGTCCAGTGTGACCATGTGTTTCTTGTTTGTGAGCGTCATCTGACCCTTCTCTTTTGATTGTTACTTACAAATCTCATGTGTTAGACAACTCCTAATGTTGATCTAGTTTCCTAAATTGTTTTTTAAAAATGAAGCCTTCTGCTAACCCTAACCAGAAATGTATGTGTGTGAATTTGGAGGGGTTTAGTTATTGCGCTGCCTTTTATTTTGTCAAATTTTGTATCTTGTTGGTTGTTGGGGGGTAGTGAGAGTTATGTTATGTTTGACCTGGCTAGTGCTCTATCCTATTTTTGTCTCTGCTGTACACTATAAAATGTAAGGTGTGTCCAATTTAAGTGTTTCTCTTTTAGATTGTAAGCTCTTTAGAGCAGGCCCTTCTAACCATATTGTAAAGTGCTGTGTAAAATGTTGCAACATTAAATGCCAGTCAATTTTTTTGGGCAAAGTACCCGAATGAACAAAATAGTGTTCCTATTGTCCAAATAAAATGTAGAATCAGTTTTGAATTTGTTTGTTTTTTTGTTGAGGTTTATTAAATATTTTAGAAGTGGAATGTCTTGTTAACACACCTTCCAATCTCTATTAATTCTACTTTGCTACAAAATATTTTTATTCTGCACACATGCAAGTCATTAAATAGAGAAAGTATAAATCCAAAACTAAAAGAGCAAGCTTTTAACAGTTCCAATGCTGATTTTCAGATTCCAATGATTTTTGCTATGGTCTAGGTAAACTATTGAACATGTCAAATTAAGTATTCATTTTCTCTAATCACCTGTCCCCTTAAACACCATTTTTTAAATAATTATTTAGTGAAATAAGCATATTGCACACAACTGTTTGCCTGGGCCGGCTCCCGGCCTGCAAATGCATCCTCGTGTGTGTGGAAGAACGTTTGGACGCACTTGCAAGTGTAAGTGCTGCTCAGAGTTGTTAGCAAGTTAACATGGTAAGATCACAAGGTAAGTGTGGGAGACGTCTTGGTGTTCCCAGGGTTTAGGAGGATGTAGTGTTGGAATTTTGTGTTTAGTGATCCTCAGAACACACATCACTTCCTGATTCTATGCACAGTAGACTTCCTGCATGTGTACTTGTAAATACTGTGTGGAATGTTTGTGTGCATTTTAGCAAGTGCTGCACAAACTGTTGGCTAAAATCAAAATTTTCACCACCCCATACATACGTGTCTTGTTGCCTCATCCTGGTGATGTTCACCATTCACAGAAAATGCCACAGATGAGTCGTATCTGGTCACATTTTTTTTTTTTCAAATATTTTATTTAGAAAGGCAGAACAGTGGAAAAGTAAACATAAGTACACATTTGTCAGAAAGGTACAACAATCATAAGGTGTAAATACCATCAATACAAAATATATAATCAATACAATGTTCAAAAAGTGCAAAAGAAAACTGTAGAACCAGCCCCCTCGCCCGGGGGAAAGCCCTCGAACCAAGTCCGGAACATAACAGAGTAAGGCACCCTAAGTTGCATAGAAATATAGGCAGGGTAACCAAACATTCCCAACTGTCACTACCAGGCCTTTTCAAGGTGTCAGAGACACAAGATAAAGGAAGTTAGAGCGCAGGATGGAAACTCAGAGGGAAGACAAAGAGAGAAAGAAACGGAGAGGGGCTAAGAGGGGGAAGGAGGGGGGAAGGGACAAGGGGAGACCTCTACATGGACGATACCGTGAGCCACTCAGGCCATGTCTCTAGGCACACATCAGGGACTTCCCCTTGTCAGATAAAATGAAGACGTTCCAGTAACCCCAGATCTTCTCATATCGCTCCCGTCTGTGCTGCGCCGTAAGGGTAAGGTCTTCCATCCTGTTCATTTCCTCCCTCCTACGCATGCAGTCTTTAATAGTGGGGGCCCGAGTCGATTTCCAAAACATCAGGATGCAGGATTTAGCTGCACAAAGCACATGCGGGAGGATCGATTTCTTTCACTTGGAAATCGGCATGTCAGATAAGTGAAGAAGATAAAAGTCTGAGGTGTCAGGGATGTCACGGTCCGTAAGTTCCCCCAGGAGAGCCCAGACATCTTTCCAGAAGGTCTCAAGCCGAGGACACGACCAGAAGATATGCAACATGGTTTCCACCGCCTCCTGACATTGCCAACATACCTCCGACGTGTCCGGAAAGAATTTATGTAGGAGGGAAGGAACTCTATATAATTAATAAAATCATTTTGTAATTTGTTTCCTGCAATTTCGTACAAGTCGGGATTTTTAGGGCCAGGGTACAGATCTTCAACTGCTGAGCAGGGGTCAGATGCAGTTGTAGATCCTTTTCCCATTTCCCCAGGCAGGGCAATGCATAGTCATCTGCCGGAGTGATCAACAAACTATATGATTTGGACAGAGAAATGGGGAGACAGCCACTGCCAATGCAATACTCCTCGAAAGGCGTAAGGTCCCGTGTATATAGAGTGGGCGCTGGCAAAGAGTGCAAAAAATGATGGAGTTGGGCAGCCTGCCAAAACCCCAGACGAAAAAAGGCCATCCATCACCATCAAGTCTTCCATTGATGGCCATTGGTCCCCTCAAACAAAGTGGGAGGCCTGGAAGATGCCCCGAGTCTTCAACCTGCGGAAGGCCGTATCCGCGGTGCCTGGAGCAAAAGCTGGATTACCTATAATAGGGTGAAGTGGGGACGTCGGCATGGAGATCGTAGATCTGGCCACATTTTACCGGTTTTCCCTGACAGCTGAGTGTGTCTGCATATGCCTCACTTAAAGGCTAAGTTCAATTTTCATTCTAAATTCCAGCTCCTCTATGTAACAATATACCATTAATGTACCTCTGTTGCAAAACAATACACAATTTCTTTAATTGAGAGAAGGCCTTACCTGTGCTTTTGCTATATTTCCTTAGAACGGTTCATCACTTGCTGGTATGTAGATATTAAACATAGAAGCCAGTAATGCTGGCCATACACTATACGAAAAATCATTCCAACTCATTTTCTAAAAACAAGCACTCGGCTGTGAGAGCAGCTGATCGTGCCATTATTTAATGACTGATAAATCGTTCAATGGACATAAATGAATCTATTTGACCATGTCCACTTTTGCCTACATATACACTGCTGGCCCCCTCACAGTGCCACGGGAACATCTGCCTCTCCTTGTTGGCCTCCCAGACATGATGGGGGGCTTATTAATCATATGTAATAAAGATGTGGAAATGTGTAGGTAGATACACTTTGAACAATAGAAAGTGGTGTTTGGTGCACTTTAAGTGAAGTATTCACTGCATAGACACACTCTATTGACACACTACAATATACTGTAGTAAAAACTGTATTGACACACTGCAATATACTGTGGTAAACGTGCACTAATGCACTGAAATATACTGCACTAAAATATACAACTTTAAACATGCACATACACACTGAAATATACTGCGTTAAACGTACACTAACGCACTGCAATAAAATGTGGTAAATGTGCACCAATGCACTGACATATACTGCATTAAATGTGCACTAACGCACTTAAATATACTGTATTAAACGTGCAGTAATGCACTGAGATGTACTGTATTAAACATATAGTAATGCACTAAAATATATTGCATTAAACGCGCAGTAATGCATCGAAATATACTGCATTAAACGTGCATTAATGCACTGATATATACTGCGTTAACGGTGCAGTAATGCACTGAAATATACTGTGTTAAACGTGCAGTAATGCACTAAAATATATTGCGTTAAACGTGCAGTAACACATTGAAATATACTGCGATTAATGTGGTTTTTACAGTATGGAAGCAAGTTTTATTCGTTTTTTTCTCATGGATACCTTGACTTTACCAGTGTGAATAGCCTTTGCATTTCTGTTTTGGATCCCTATTCCTCCAGTGGATTGCATGCAGCACAGGACTGGGTCAATAGGATGCATGTTACTACTATAGGATGCAGGATTACTACTACATATAACTGCCAGCCCATTTTATGGTTGAGCGCCTTGAATCTGTTGCATTTTTACAGTTGTCAGCAAGCAAACTGTCTATCACTCTGTACCAAACTTCAGTATGATAACCTTTAGCAACATCTGCAAAAAAAAAAAAAAAAAAATAATAATAATAATCTTCAACTATGTTCATTAGATGTTTGCCATTTTATTTGTCAGTTGTAATCTTTTTTATTTTTTTGTACATAAAGTAAACCATTTATTAGGGTCCATTTTATCTGCACTTAGGTTAACAACAAAGGTTAATGTTGGAAGAAGCTTGCTCAGTATCTTGATATCTTATACTTCAGAAATGTAGAAAAAAAGGGCTGCTCTAAAACCCACTTTTTTATGATCAAATGAAAACACTTGTATGTCTTGAACCCTCAAAAAAATGCTGTGCTGTAAACACTGGGGACATCATGCCTCTGATGATGTCACATATGATGAAACGCATTGAATGGAGCTGGACACACACACCCTACTCTGCACACTGACGAGCTAATTGGACTGTAAAGATTGGGATCCCAGTATTTAGTAATATTGAACTGCGCTGTAATACCTGGAAAATGTGAGTTTTTAATTTTGCATTTTAAAAAAGTCATACCTATGGTTTTATATTATTGGGAGTGCTTCCTGTGTTCATTTTTTTTTTTTTTTAAATATATACATGCACACTTGAGTGGAAGTTGGAAGATCTTTATATGGCTAGAGGATTTATTTTCATGTTCTGTGGATGTCTATACCATCATAGGCTCATTTTTCTACTCAGTGTATGGGGGTCATGGAGATCTGGTAAGAAGCCTCTGTTTCCACAGTGGTGGTGTGCTGTGTCCACATATTCTTTGCTTGACACCAGTTTTCTTCTTATAAGCACTTTTGGAAGAAATGCATATGGACATAATGACAATTTTGAGTGTCACACAACCTTTTGCACTGTTGTATTGAGCTCACAGACACATTGGGGTTTACTTACTAAAACTGGAGAGTGCGAAATCTGGTGCAGCTGTGCATGGTAGACAATCAGCTTCTAACCAGACCAAACCCTGGGATCCCTGACCACAGAGGAAAAATGGGAATGCTTTAGGAACATATTAGGCAAAGGCATCTTGCAGTGCATTCCTATGGGAAATAAATTTAGAAGAGACAAAGCCAAACCTGGCTGGCTAAACCGTAACGTTAAAAAACGTATTAGGGAAAAAAAAATGGCCTTCAAGAAATATAAATCAGAGGGCACTGTATTGGCTTTCGAGCTATACAAGGAGGCAAATAAGAAAAGTAAACACGAAATCAAAATGGCTAAAATCAACTTTGAGAGACAAATAGCGGAGGATAGTAAAAAAAACCCAAAGAAATTCTTTAAATATATCAACAGCAAAAAAACTAGGGCAGAGCATATTGCACACATAATTAGCGATGATGGGGGGATGGTTACAGAGGACACTGAAAAAGCAACCGTGCTGAATGCTTTTTTCTCGTCAGTCTTTACACAGGAAACGGAGGGGTACACTGACCATGACTGTATGGTTAGTAGTAATACACAGGATTTGCCACTATGGCTAACAGAGGGTGAAATCAGGGAAAGGCTGGATAAACTTAACACAAACAAATCACCAGGCCCGGATGGCGTACATCCGAGAGTACTCAAGGAACTCAGTAAGGTTATATCCAGACCACTGTTCCTGATCTTTGCTGACAGTATTAGGACAGGAGATGTACCAGGGGATTGGAAGAAAGCTAACGTGATTCCGATATTCAAAAAGGGCCAGAGGCATATCCCGGGAAATTATAGGCCTGTCAGTTTGACATCAATAGTATGTAAACTTCTGGAGGGGATGATAAGGGACTATATCGTAGAGTTTGCTAAAGACAACAACATCATCAGCAGTAATCAGCACGGGTTTACAAATGGGCGTTCTTGTCAAACCAATCTCTTAGCATTCTACGAGGAGGTGAGCTGTGAGCTGGATAGGGGCAGACCAGTGGATGTGGTGTACTTGGATTTCGCTAAGGCGTTTGATACAGTTCCCCACAAGCGCTTAATTTATAAAATAAGGTCTGCAGGTATCGAAAGCAGGGTTTGCTCTTGGATACGGAATTGGCTTAAAGGGCGTGTCCAAAGGGTGGTAATAAACAGCGCATACTCAGACTGGTCTGAGGTTGTAAGCGGGGTGCCCCAGGGCTCAGTCCTGGGACCAACCTTGTTCAATTTATTCATAAACAGCATTGAGGACGGGATCAGTAGTGCGTTATCAGTTTTTGCAGATGACACAAAATTGGCCAGGGCAATAACTGCACAGCATGAAGCAGATATCCTACAGAATGACCTGGACAAAATTACAGAGTGGGCAACGACATGGCAAATGAGGTTTAACGTGGAGAAGTGTAAGGTTTTGCACTTGGGGACTAAAAACATAAAAACACAATACACGTTAGGAGGGGAACCCTTGGGGGAATCAAAAATGGAGAAGGATCTGGGAGTCTTGGTTGATGATAGATTAGGCAACAGCATGCAATGTCAAGCGGCAGCTGCCAAAGCCAGCAGAATATTAGCATGCATAAAGAAAGGGATGTATTCCAGAGATAAGACTATAATCCTTCCACTTTATAAAACTCTGGTCCGACCGCATCTGGAGTATTCTGTCCAGTTCTGGTCGCCAGTCCTCAGGAGGGATGTGTTGGAGCTGGAGAGAGTCCAGAGAAGGGCAACTAAACTAATTAGGGGATTGGAGGACCTTGACTATGAAGAGCGTCTACAATCGCTTGATTTATTCTCCCTGGAGAAGAGACGTCTGAGGGGGGACATGATAGCAATTTATAAATATCTTAATGGGGATCCCAGCTTAGAAAAAAAGCTGTTCATTCGAAGGGATTGCATGAGGACTCGAGGGCATACAATGCGATTAGAGGAGAAGCGTTTTAACCACAGGCAACGTGGGGGGTTCTTTACTGTTAGGGCTACAAGATTGTGGAATTCTCTACCACAAGAGGTGGTTTCTGTGGGTAGTATGGTGGCTTTCAAAAGACTCTTAGACTTACATCTCAAGGATCAGAACATTCAGGGGTATGTGAGATGAGTACAGCCACACACACCTACACAGGTTGAACTGGATGGACTATTGTCTTTATTCAACCTCACCTACTATGTAACTATGTAACTATGTAACTTCAACTTGTTCAGTTGAGCTTTGACAAAAAAAAAAAAAAAATGGAATCTGATTGATTTCTATGCAGAGCTGCTCCAGGATTTGCACTCTCCCGTTCTAATAAATCAACCCCAGTTTTATTGACGATGTTTATTCACTTGTATATGTACTTGTTTTTATGTTTGTAAATTTCCTTGCATTTTTGACTAACTATATATTAATTTATTTGTGGTTGCACATCACTGTTTTTCTCAACTGTTTCTAGTTTAAGAGATACATTTTTTTTTTTAGCATTTTGATACAATATAATTTTTAGCGAGGCATACATATATTTTTTTTTACCGATCTGATGCATAATCATTGGTCAGTTTAAGATTGAGGCTTCAAACAGTCCCTTGCTCCCTTGTGACAACTGTGAGAAAACGAAATATAAAGTATTTTCTTCTGTTTGGAAGGTGAGCACGGTGCAATCACCTGAGCCTCTGCAAAGTATGGAAAGTCATAATATTGTCTGACATGCTAATGAAAAATGACTTAACCTTACACTGAGGAGAAGACAGGAGACACTAGAGGATAGCTGTCAGGGATTTAACCGCTTGCCGACCAGCCTTACTGCGACAGGTTGGCTCTGTCCCGGGAACAACGTACCTGTACGTCACTTTGTGGGACCGCTAGTGGGGGCTTCCCTGCCAGTGTCATTAGTACAGTAACAGTGCATATTTTTAGCACTGAATATTGTAGTGATGTCACTGGTCCCCCCAAAAGAGTAAAAAATGTCAGTTAGGTGTCGGATCTGTCCGCATCAATGTCGCAGTCCCGCTGAAAATCACTGATTGCCGCTATTACTAGTAAAAAAAAAAGAAATTACATAAATCTTTCCCCTAGTTTGTAGATGCGATAACTTTTGAACAAACCAATCAATATATACTTATTGGGATTTTTTGTTACCAGAAATATGTAGCAGAATACATATTGGCCTAAAATGATGAAAGAATTTGATTTTTAATTTTTTTATTGGGAATGTTATATAGCAGAAAGTAAAAAATATAGTTTTTTTTTCAGAATTGCAGCTCTTTTTTTGTTTATAGCATAAATAAATCAATTTTATTTGGGTACAGCGTTGCATGACCGCGCGCTTGTCAGTTAGAATAATGCAGTGCCATATCACAAAAAATGGCCTGGTCATTAGGGGGTAAATCCTTCCGGTCCAGAAGTGGTTAATATTACAAAATGATGCCTGATCTGCCCCAGCTCTACCATGAACATTTCTCAAAACCTATTTTTTCCAGAAATTCAGAACTGGCTGACGATTCTTTGAGACTAGCCATTAAGAGATTTCACTCTGCGTTGTTACAGGTATGCGCAGCTCCTTTGGGATTCTATCCCAATAATAAATCCTTCTAAATTATACGCAATGTGAAAAAAACTTAAATACAAGTCCCAAATCAAATAAAAGTCCAAAGTTAATATAAATTGCTTCTATGTGATAATTTCTTCTTCTTTCCTTTGCTAAAGGATATGTTCCCCTTTGGAAGATGTATCATGTGCCCAGTGCTGCAGCCACCGCCTGCTGCCCTCGCCCCCCCCGGGCAGCAGTATGGGGTGAAGTTTCCCGTACTAGTTGCACTATTTGAAAACAGCTCTGTGCAGTTCATCGAGCCTTCCTGTCAAGGAGTATCGGCTAACTTGCTGGACCCAAAGGCCGATCATTTGAGACCTAGTCTGATTTACATTTTTAACTATATTTCCAATGTTTTGGACCAGAGTGGTGCTGTAGACATAGCATATCTTGAGTTCAGCAAGGCATTTGATACAGTTCCACATAATAATCTAATATAAAAGTTGTAGAAGCAAGGACTTAAACCTTGTGTGGTTCAGTGGATATGTAGTTGGCTAAAGGATAGATACCAGAGTGTGGCTGTAAATGAGGTTCACTCGGACCAGAGACCAGTCACTAGTGGGGTACCACAAGGCTCTGTACTAGGTCCTCTTCTATTTAATCCCTATTTAATCTCTATGTAAGTGATATAACTAAAGGTTTGTTGGGCAAGGTATGTCTTTTTGCTGACGATAGAAAGGTGTGTAATGGGGTTGATACCCCTGGAGGTGTCTGTAACATGGAACATGATTTAACATCGCTGGAAAATTAGTCAAAGCAGTAGAGACTGCAGTTCCATGTTTATAAATGTAAAATTATGCACCTAGGGAAAAAAATCCCTTGAGAGAGTACAACATTGGGGGTGCAGTGTTGGCCAGGTCTACAGAGGAAAAAGATTTGGGGGTACCTTTTGCAGATGATTGCAAAATGAGCAAACAGTGTGAAAAGCTAATATAATTCTAGGATGCATCACTAGAAGGATCACCAGCAGGAAGAAAGAGACACGCTCACAGTTTCTTTACAAAATGTCAGGTTTAATCCAGACTCAAGTTCATAACAAAAGAAACTGGCTCCTGGCCAAAACAAACAAAAGTAAACTTCTGCTCAGCTGAGCCTTAGGGCTCTTTCACACGGGCGGTCCGATCAGATCCGCCTGTCAGTTTTTTAGGCGGATCTGATCGGATCCCCCATGCAGCTCTATGGGGCAGCGGGTGTCAGCGGAGGTCACCTCCGCTGACACCCGCTGCCATCCGCATCCGATCCTGTGCTGAAATCTGGACGGATGGAAACCCTATTTTTCCATCCGTTCAGTAATCGGAGCGGAGTGGATCTGATGAGAGCGGACAAGCGGTCCGCTCTCCTCCGATCCCCCATAGAGGGCAGCGGGTGCTGAGACACCTCCCTCTCCGCTCTGCAAGCGGAGACGGAGCTGTCATCCGCCCGGCTCAGCGGGGATCGCGGATCGATCCCCGCTGAGCAACACGGATCCGCCTGCGGAGGCGGACCGCGTGAAAGAGCCCTAAGGGCTCTTTCACACGGGCGTTCCGTATGTCCGTTTTTCATCCCATCCATTTGCGGATGAAAAACGGACATAATGTATCTCTATGTAAATACGGATGTCATCGGATGATCATCCTCTGACATTCGTTTTTTGTCAGTTCAGTTCAGTTCAGTTTTTTTGAACGGAGGAGAACCCTATTTTTTCTTCCTTTCAAAAAACGGAACTGAAGCAAAAACGGATGTCAGTGGTGTCATCCGCAGACATCCGTATTTATATAGACATGCACTATGTCAGATTTTCATCCGCAAACGGATGGGATGAAAAACGGACATACGGACCGGATGACACAAGTGTCATCCGTGTCCGTTACAAGAAAAAAAAAAAAAGGACCTGATCGGGCAAAAAAAAAGGAACGCCCGTGTGAAAGAGCCCATACTGTTTTTGTAGTCCTTTAAAGTCCTTGTTCAAAGGTAAGTGTCCTTTACAGAACAAACGATAATATCCAAGTTTTTCAGGGACAAGCAGCCATGCTCCCATTTGCTTCCTCTAATGGAGACATCCACACTCTCTCTGAGATCCAGGTCCAGCTGCCTTAATCAAGGCCTAGCCAGAGACCAACAAACTGTGGTCCACGGAATTGGGAATCTGTCCCACCCAGAGCACTATCAGATTCCCAGTAAAAAAAGCCCTGGATCAGACTTTACTAATAAAGGGTAAAGAGCTAGCACTCTTTACCATAACGTCTTTGCTGATTTTACCGGCTTAGATTGAAAAATCTAAGAATCCGTGGAGGAACATAAATCCCATCAACCACTTCCCCAGCCATTTGGAGCTGTTTTACCAGCACCCTGCTACGTGCTTTTCCTGTTTGTTCACTAGTTAACTGAACTTGGAAAATAATTTCTAGGACAAGGTTGGGATGCTTTGCCAGCTCCTGGCTACACCTGCGACAATCAAAACGTCATCTAAGTAGTGGTAGAGCCTCATCCCCAAAGACGAATTACTGCCACTACTGCCAACAAAATGTTCAAAAAGTTTCTTGGTGCTGTGCCAATTCTAAAAATGGCAAACACCTGAACTGGAAGTGACAGCTGGTCACTGCAAATCTCAGATGTCTCTGATGTTACGCACTGATTGGTACATGGAAATATACGCCAGGTTGATTGACTCTAAACTATCGCCATCACTGTTTGCACGGACTTCATCTTGAACCTTTTGCTTTGTTCTTTTGGTGGCAGCAGCACTATGGACTCGTTGCAGTAGAATTCTTATACATAATCTTGCAGTAATTCTTTCTTCTTGAGATCTATTGATCATGAATGAAAGGATTTGGTGATTGGACTCCCAGCTAAATGTCTTTGATGTTTGTCGCCCAAACCCTCCAAAAAAGCAGGCTATCCTAGCTCCCACTGGAAGACATTGGTTGGGCCCACCTTCAAAAAACTTTCCAGATGTCTAGCAGCCTGCTCTGGATTTGATTTTATGTAAAAAGGAGTTTCAGCCTGGTCTATAAGATTAGGCCTCCTGAACCCTTCTGAAGATTGACCAACTTGAGAAAAAAGACAGCTGCTTCCTCTTGTTGGACTGTGACCACAATCTCGACATTTCTTCTGTCAGTCATTCGCTTCATCCAGCTTTTTGCCAGACAACGACCTCCTATTATGGAGTATGTTTCAAGGGGCTTGTATTGGAGCTTCATCTGCCCTCCAATGGCACAACCACACAGCTCTCATCAGTGTGACCTAATGTGCCAGCCCTAAAACTAGATCTATTGAAGCCTCGACCAAAAGTCAGCAGCCAGCCAGGTACAAGTCCTTTAGAACCATGTCCACTACTGCATGTTCCACTTGAAATAAAGGCTATTTCATAACGCTTTAAACATCACAGTTAACACTGTTGCTAGTCAACAGGCAAAAAACCTGCCACAGTATAGATTTTCTGCAAGTTTGTGGGCCAGTTCACTACAACTAGAGTAGAAGGGGCCTTTCTGCATGCACATTTTGAAGTGTTCAGGTGCTTTTTTAACACGTTTTTCTATGTTACAGATGCGTTCCATACAGAAAAAAATGCAACATGTTCTCCTTTAGTTGATTGCCCTGGTGTGCCGTAGGCCATTGAAATCCATAGTAAACACTGTTCATGCATCTTTCATTTAAAATAAAAAGACATTGGGCTGCATCTGGTGTGAACCTAGTCCACTTTTCAAAACATAGGATCCCTAAAGTTATTGAAAGGCAAAAACACTTGCGCACCAGACACTGGCAGGCCCCACCCACTCCTGGAAACGCGTTGCTTAAACATGATCAGCCAGCTTCATTGGATAAAGCTTGGAGACCTTTACTGTAATTTGGTTTTCCTTTCAGATCTCTTCCATTCTTCATCTATGAACTTTTAACTCTGTCATTATGGGAAAAGAAGGCCCTTCCATTTTCACATTTGGAAATATCTGCGTGCGTTTCATAATGTTGGGCCTGCGTCTTGCCTGTGGCATGGATATTTTCTGCATACTTTCAGCTACAGCCTCTAGGCTTTGAAATTTGTGCATCCGCTTCCTTAGCCATTGTCATTTGAGGCAATCCATAAAAATTAATTTCCCGTCACTCCAGACTGCATGCTGGTCCAACATGCATCCAGGGCTGGGCAAGGCATTTTCTATTGCGCTGATTTAAACACATGTGAGCCCTTGCCACTTGAGGTGCTTGAGGAGCATGAAATCTGCCCTGTGTGGGAATCTGGGGAATGCAGATTGTCCTGGATGGGAGATGACCAGTGGCGGGTCTTATGTTTTCTGGAGTGTTTGCGTTAGGGCTTCTGCTCCTAAATTAATGCAAAACACCATGCTATGCATTCCTTGAACACTCTTTTAAAAATATGTCCCACACTGCCCCCTCCTACCTGTGCTAGTCTTCTTTGCCAATGACAGGTGTGGTGAGCTCATGGGAAAAAAAAATATGGAAAAAAATCATAATTCTCTTACCAAGAAAAAAACAGGTACCCTGTTGCTTTTAGACCCATCTGCTTTTATCTACTTACTTCAGAAGCAGCAGCAGGTGAGGCCAGGCAACCCTTCCATAGGCAGACAGGGGACACAGAATCTGAGACAAAAATCAGTCAGACTGTCTAACCCATGGGAACACAGCACAGCACAACACAGCACAGCAGGGAAGCAAACAGCAACAAGTCGTTACCTCATAAGAGAAAACTAGCAGGACTGCAGAGAAAGAGGAGAAAAATCAGTTCTTCTGCTGGCTCTAAGACTGTTTAGGCTGCTGCTTGGTGACTGGCGGTCACTACCCCGCGCCGCCACATCTCCCCGCCCCCTGTGACATCATCCACCGCTGCTCTCAGACCGAACACAAAGCCAGGAGAGCAGTGCGGCACACTGCCTATACAAGACAAGAAAAACCCCAATGGTGACATTGCAGAGCTTACTAATACCACACCTGTGGAATATTTGTGTTGTTTAAGCAACATTGCCCACAGCCCAGCAAAAAGGGCACCCAGTTTCAGGAGGGTTTACCATCCAACATTCTGGGTCTTCCAACTCCATGAGAGGCTAAACATGGAGGGATAGGTTCAGTTGGGGGGGGGGGGTATAATTGCAGCAACCAAAATACTTACCAACTGAAATCCACAGGTGGCCTGGAGCATGACCAAAAAAAAAAAAGAACACTTCAGTGGGGGAGGGGGCTGTCTTTTATTTAGCTGAGAAGAGGTGATCCTGGATCCAGAGGAGGTGTTTACCCACGGTGTGCTGACGTGAGGTAGGGCCAGAAAATTATTTTTTTCTATCTATCTATCTATATATATATATATATATATATATATATATATATATATATATATATACGGTATCTCACAAAAGTGAGTACACCCCTCACATTTTTGTAAATATTTTATTATACCTTTTAATGTGACAACACTAAAGGAATTACACTTTGCTACAATGTAAAGTAGTGAGTGTACAGCTTGTATAACAGTGTAAATTTGCTGTCCCCTCAAAATAACTCAACACACAGCCATTCATGTCTAAACTGCTGGCAACAAAAGTGAGTACATCCCTAAATTCAAATTTCCAAACTGGGCCCAAAGTGTCAATATTTTGTGTGGCCACCATTATTTTCCAGCGCTGCCTTAACCCTCTTGGGCATGGAGTTCACCAGAGCTTCACGGGTTGCCACTGGAGTCCTCTTCCACTCCTCCATAACGACACCACGGAGCTGGTGGATGTTAGAGACCTTGCACTCCTCCACCTTCCATTTGAGGATGCCCCACAGATGCTCAATAGGGTTTAGGTCTGGAGACACGCTTGGCCAGTCCATCACCTTTACCCTCAGCTAGGCAGTGGTTGTCTTGGAGGTGTGTGTTGGAATACTGCCCTGTGGCCCAGTCTCCCAAGGGAGGGGGATCAAAAAAGCGATAGATAGATAGATAGATAGATAGATAGATAGATAGATAGATAGATAGATAGATAGATAGATAGATAGATAGATAGATAGATAGATAGACACTGCTAACAAAAATTAAAGGAACAATTTTTAGTCAGAGTATAGCATCAAGTCAATTAAACTCCTGGCATATTGATCTGGTCAGTTAAGTAACAGAGGGGTTTTTTAATCAGTTTCAGATGCTTTGGTGTTAATGAAATTAACAACAGGTGCACTAGATGGGCAACAACGAGACAACCTCAAAAACAGGAATGGTTCCACAGGTGGAGGCCACTGACATTTTTTTCCCTACTAATCTTTCTGACTGTTTTTCAATAGTTTTGCATTTGGCTAGGGTCAGTGTCACTACTGGTAGCATGAGGCGATACCTGGACCCTAGAGGTTGCACAGGCAGTCCAACTCCTCCAGGATGGCACATCAATACATGCCATGGCCAATAGGTTTGCCGTGTCTCCCAGCACAGTCTCAAGAGCATGGAGTAGATTTCAGGAGACAGGCAGTTACTCTAGGAGAGCTGGACAGAGCTGTGGAAGGTCCTTAACCCAGCAGGACTGGTATCTGCTCCTTTCTGCAAGGAGGAACAGGATGAGCACAGCCAGAGCCCTACAAAATGACCTCCAGCAGGCCACTGGTGTGAATGTCTCTGACCAAACAATCAGAAACAGATGTCATGAGGGCCCAACATCCTCTAGTGGGTCCTGTGCTCAGTGCCCGGCACTGTGGAGCTCAATTGGCATTTTCCATTGAACACCAGAATTGTCAGATCCGCCACTGGTGCCCTGTGCTTTTCACTGATTATTGCAAGTTCACCCTGAGCACATGTGACAGACGTGAAAGGGTCTGGAGAAGCTATGGAGAACATTATGCTGCCTTTAACATTGTTCAGCATGAACGGTTTGGTGGTGGGTCACTCATGGTCTGGAGAGGCATATTTATGGAGGGACGCACAGACCTCTACAGGCTAGACAATGGCACCCTGACTGCCTGTAGGTATCGGGATGAAATCCTTGGAACCATTGTCAGACCCTACGTTGTGCAGTGGGTCCTGGGTTCCTCCTGGAGCGCGACAATGCCCGGCCTCATGTGATGAGAGTATGCAGCCAGTTCCTGGAGGATGAAGTAAATGATACCATTGAATAACCCCCATGCTTGCCTGACCTAAATCCAATAGAACACCTCAGGTACATTATGTTTCGGTCCATCTGACACCGCCATCTGACACCGCTAGGTTGCACCTCAGTCTGTTCAGAAGCTCAATGATGCCCTGGTCCAGATCTGGGATGAAATACCCCAGGACACCATCCGTCATCTCATTAAAAGCAAGCCCCAAAATTGTCAGGCATGCATACAAGTACGTGGGTGCCATACAAACTACTGAGTAACATTTTGAGTTCCTGCATTAAAATTTCAGCAAAATGGACTAGCCTGCCGCATCATTTTTTAACTGATTTTCGGGGTGTCTTTGAATTCAGCCTTCTGTAGATTGATAATTTTAATTTCCATCAAAGATGTGGCATCCTTTAATTCCAAACACATTACCCAGTCCATATCAGTATAGTTCCCAACACATTACCCATGTCCATATCAGTATAGATATCCAGCATGATATTTTTCCCTATTGAAATATGATGTGTTTTCAAAGTGTTCCTTTAATTTTTGGAGCAGTGTATATATAGATATAGATTTGTGATAGATAGATAGATAGATAGATAGATAGATAGATAGATAGATAGATAGATAGATAGATAGATAGATAGATAGATAGATAGATAGATAGATAGATAGATAGATAGATAGATAGATAGATAGATAGATAGATAGATAGATAGATAGATAGATAGATAGATAGATAGATAGATAGATAGATAGATAGATAGATAGATAGATAGATATTTTATATGCATTCTCTGCAGTATATATATTTGTTCATATACTGCCATGTGCATTGTGTATGGCCTGGGACTTTTTTTTTTCATGACTTTTTTCACCATTTCTGAAATATCTTTTGTTACACTGAGAATGCTCAGCCACTTTGCCATTCGAGCCATCTCTCTATAAACACTGAGCATGCTCAGAGACTTAGCTGTTTAACATCTGATAAGTAAATGGTAGATAATGCAGTTGTTGCTCTCCATCTCACAGAAATCCTAACCAAATCTCCCACTGCTGTCTTCACAAACCACACACAATACCATCGCTGATGCAAAATTAAAATGAGTAACAATTTTGTGTGTTGTTTAGTATCTCCAAATTTCCACCACAAATATGTAATACTGTATGTGCACCAACATCATTAATCCAAATCAAAATGTCATTACCAAAATTCAGAGAGTACACCACTATTCTACACTCACACACCAATAAACACCAAATATCCCAGAATAAACCAAGAAACAGAACTCCTGCCTGATGTAATTCCACTACCTGAAGAGCAAGCTTTTAAAAGCTCCAATGCTGATTTTCAGGTTCCAATGATTTTTGCTCGGGTCTAGGTAAACTATTGAACATGTCAAATGAAGTATTCATTTTCTCTAATCACCAGTCCCCTTAAGCACCATTTTTAAAAATAATTACTTAGCGAAATAAGCATATTGAACACATTTTTGCAATGGCACACAACTGATTGCCTGGGCCGGCTCCTGGCCTGGAAATGAATCCTCATGCGTGTGGAAGGATGTTTGGACGCACTTGCAAGTGTTAGTGGTGCTCAGGATTGTTGGCAAGTTAACGTGGTAAGATCACAAGGTAAGTGTGGGAGACGTCTTGGTGTTCCCAGGGATTAGGGGGATGTGCTGTTGGAATTTTGTGTCTAGTGATCCTCAGAACACACATCACTTCCTGATTCTATGCACAGTAGACTTCCTGCATTTGTACATGTTCCTGTAAATACTGCGTGTAATGTTTGTGTGCATTTTAGCAAGTGCTCCACAAACCGTTGGCTAAAATAAAATCCTGTATATTTCTAATGAACTCTACGCATGTGTAACTTAGCTTATCTTATAACTTATCCATAAACTAAAATATTCAGCTTCTCATGCACATATTTCATACTATAAACACATAATTTTGTGCACACTCCTTTTGTGAGTTTAAATTAGTGCTCATTATTTTCCATATAAAAGACCATTAAAAAAGTTACTCTTGTGTATGCATTAATACGTCCTTTAACTCCCAGACTGTATTCAAGCGTCTTCATTAATCCTTCCACCTTTCACAATGTGCGCTTACCACTTTAAAGCAGTGCACCACTTTAAAAGCTTGTAGCATATATAGGCATAATGTCCCTTTAAGGCTGGGATCACAGCCAATATGGCGCCCGCTGCCTAGATAAAGGAAGTAAACAGAATGGTGGCTATTTAAGAATCAGTGGAAACTAGACTCTGTTTATACCCTTTGATGAAACGCTTAAGAGCGTAGCCTTATGACGCCATTGCGTCTACCCAGAAGTGCTGCCAATTTACTGGAATAGGTGATGCTGTGGTCGGAGCCTTACAGTAAAGGCCACACACCTCCTTCATCAGAGGACATGAGGAAGGACCTGTGATGTAATCAGACTGGCCATAAAGACCCTTGGAAAAAAAGTATATGTGTGTATGTACCTGCGTTTACGCGCACATGAACTTTAATGGCATCAAACATTCCCATAGACACACCCCTAAACTTTGTGGACAGCCTTCCCAGAAGAGTTGAAGCTGCTATAACTACAAAGGGTGGACCAACTCAATATTGAACCCTTCGGACTGAGACTGGGATGCCATTAAAATTCATGTGCATGTAAAGGCAGGCGTCCCAATACTTTTGGTAGTATAGTGTATGTGTAGAGGAGTTGGGGGGGGGGGGGCATGTATTTTTTTAGACAATGTCCATACACATGATTGCAGCTCGGGAGCGAGCCTGCTGGAATGTCCCTATAGCAAGTGGCTTGCTATTGTGAGCACTCATCAGGGGGGAGGAGCCAGGACCACCGGCAGGGGGCCCCAAAAAGAAGTGGATCGAGGCTGATCTGTGCAAAACCATTGCACAGAGTGGGTAAGTTTGCTAATTAAAAAAATATATATATCTTACAACCTTTTGAATCACTTTAAAATGTACAAAAGATATAAGTATGATTTAGCCCCGGTTCACACTATAACTCGCATGTGAATCCCATAAGAACC
Source organism: Pelophylax lessonae (assembly GCF_965119305.1). NCBI lineage: Eukaryota > Metazoa > Chordata > Amphibia > Anura > Ranidae > Pelophylax > Pelophylax lessonae. The sequence goes on along the minus strand of NC_138779.1, from coordinate 36,942,429 downwards.
GCAACACATTAGTGTGCAATTCAATGTGGTGTGATTTGAGTCCATTCATTTTGAGTCACTTGCCGACCAGCCGGCGTATATTTACGGCAGCAAAGTGGCGCTATGTCGCAAAACAGCCGCTAGATGATGAGATTGCGCCGCCAGTGATTGGCTAGCGGGGATGTCAATCAACGGGTCTGGCAGACCTGATGTCTGCTGGCCACCCGCGATTATCCCTGGGAGAGGCAGAATGGCGATCTGGCCATGTAAACATAACAGATCGCCGTTCTGACAGGGAGGAAGAAAGAGATCTTGTGTTCCTGCTAAGCAGGAACACAGATATATGTCTTCCTCCAATCAGAGCCCCTCCCCCACAGTTAGCAAGCACCCCCTAGGGACACACTTAACCATTTGATCACACTTGATGTGAACCCCTTCCCTGCCAGTGTCATTAGTGCATTGACAGTGCATTTTTATTAGCACTGATCACTGTAATAATATCACTGGTCCCCAAAAAGTGACAGTGAGATGTCTGATTTGTCCACCGCAATGTCGCAGTCCTGCTAAAAACCGCTGATCTCCTCCATTACTAGCAAAAAAATATATATATACGTATAACTTTTGCGCAAACCAATCAATATACACTTATTGGGATTTTTTTTTTTTCGAAAATATATTTATGCTTTACAGAAAAAATCAAAAAAATTTAACAAAATCCCCCCAAAAAAGTGAGAAACATGTGCTACCCACATAGGGGTGGTAAAGAAGGGTTGACACATAAACAATTGTTTCTTGCATGAATAGCATATGAATATATATGATGTGGCTAAACAGAACCTTACAGTAAATAGGATGGCATTAAATCAAGTAGCAGCAGTACAAACCAAGATCAAACACTTCAAAATTGATGTCGCCCAGTAGGGTAAAGGAAAATCAAGAACAATGTTTCCCTATGTTACCCATTATGGTGTAGCTGTGGTAGGATCAGCTAGCCACTTAGACCATACCTTGTGGTATTTTGCAGGGCAACCTCTGTTCACATAAGTGTCTGTATATAGTGGGAGGCTGTTATTTACTATTTACTTCCTGTGAAGTGCGATAGCTTTCCTAGCATAGAAAAGAAGAAAGCCAACTAAAGTTCTTTCTGCCACAGTGGGAACCAGGTTTTCAACCAGACCCAAGATACAGATTTCTATTGAGGAGGGTATTTTAGTTACTGACACCCTGTTGATAACAGCCAATACTTCTGACCAAAAGCCTGCAATACCCGGACAGGACAAGAAAATGTGAAAAAAATCGCCAAGGGCATGGCCGCATCTCCAGCATTCTGAAGGATGAGAGGAATTCATTAGATGAAGCCTAGAAGGCGTGTAATAGGCCTTGTTGGCGATCTTGAACTGCATAGTACAGAATGGGAGGTCCCAAATGTCGTCCCAATCGTCATCGTCCAGGTGCTGGATATCATGCTGCCATTTAGCTCTAAGGCCAGACAGGGTGGGAAGAGATACCCGTAAGTCAGTGAGTATACAGGTGAGATGTGGGTTTCTCTGTACAATCTAACTGCACTCGCTCAAGGGCTGGTTGAGCCAAAACTAGGGAGGCATGTGGAAATTGGGTGGAAAAGGCATGGGAGAGCTGAAGATAACGAAACAAATAAGGAAGGTCAAAATCTGATGCTAGTTGTGACCAGGACACTAGTTGTGATCAGGGCTTTAGGGTAGTGCCATTAGTAATTTAAGAGATGCTCTTTACAGTAAATTTGACCCAGGCACATGGATCGGGTAACCCATAGAAATGAGGCATGGACAGGTTGAGCCAAAGTGGTGTAGAAGGCAAAATTGCCCTCTCCAGAAAGCGTTCACAGCAAAGGCCAGCTTTTCAAGCTCAGATAGAAGTGAGCATCAAGCGGGTAAATGGGTACGGAGCTTTGGGACCTCTATAGAGAATAAACTGCATTGAGGGAAGAGACAACTGCACCCTCCAACTTGGTGGAGGTATTAGAGCAGTCAGGGGTGAACCACCAAGCCGTCGTCACCAGCTGGGTGGCCAGAAATATTTATGGCAATCTGGGAAAGCCAAGCTCCCTGGGTTTGTTAGGCGAGTCAAGGTGGACATTTTGAAACGTTGAGAACTGGGACCCCAAATAACGGAGGAAAAAATCTGATTAAGTCCATTAAAAAAGGATTTCGAGATCCAAGAGGGTGAGTGGCAGAAAAGATATATGAATTTGGGGAGAATTTTTATTTTGATTAGGTTTATATGACCCAAAAGCTACAACAGCAGAATCTCCCATGCCTTTAGCCTCTGTTTGGTTTCCTGTAATACTGGGTTGAGGTTAAAAGAGGAGTTAATCTGAGGTATTATGGGAAATTTGAACCTCCAAATATTTGAAGTTTTCTACCCATTGGAGTGGTAGATTCGGAGGGGTCAAATTGCAGGCCCCGGAGTCAACCGGAAATAGTAGGGACTTAGTCCAATTGACTCTGAGACCGGTGACCTTGAAGTAGGTATTCAAAAGTTGTAGTGCACTCTGGAGGGAGGGGCCCGAATCGCTGAGGAATATATTGGCATTTTTTTTTACCAAAAATATGTAGCAGAATACATACTGGCCTAAATTAATAAAAACATTGTATTTTTTGAATTTTTTTATTGGCTGTGTTTTATAGCAGAAAGTAAAAAATATTGTTCTTTTTCAAAATTGTCAGTCTTTTTTTGTTTCTAGTGTAAAAAATAAAAACCGCACAGGTGATCAAATAACACCAAAAGAAAGCTTTATTTGTGGTGAAAAGGGAAATCAATTTGATTTGGGTAACGCAGTACCGCATTGCAAAAAATGGCCTGGTCATTAACCACTTCAGCCCCGGAAGGCCCTATTTTGCAATTCGGTACTGTGTTAATTGAACAGACAATTGCGCGGTCGTGCGACTCTGTACCCAAATAAAATTTACGTCCTTTTTTCCCACAAATAGAGCTTTCTTTTGGCGGTATTTGATCACCTGTGCGATTTTTCATTTTTGCGCTATAAACAAAAAAAAATAGCGACAATTTTGGAAAAAAAAAACAATATTTTGCACATTTTGCTATATAACTTTCTCAAAAAAAAAAAATTAAAAATCAAAAGTTTTTAACATTTTAGGCCAATTTGTTTTCTGCTACATATTTTTGATAAAAAAAATCACAATAAGCGTATTTTGATTGGTTTGCGCAAAAGTTATCGCATCTACTATCTACGGGAAAGATTTATGTCATTTTATTGTTTTTTTTTTTTTTTACTAGTAATGGCGGAAATCTGCAATTTTTTTTGCAGGGCTGCGACTTTGCGGCAGACAGATCGGACCCCTAACTGACACTTTTTACACTTTTGGGGGAACCAGTGACATTACTACAGTAATCAGTGCTAAAAATATGCACTGTTACTGTAATAATGACACTGCCGGGGAAGGGGTGCACATTATGGGTGATCAAGGCGTTAAGTGTGAGCCTAGGGGAGTGATTCTAACTGTGGGGGGGGAGGCTTCTGAAATGACCATAGAGACATGGGATCCTATATAGAAGGATCACAGGCGCTCTATGATCATCCCAGGGAGAAGAACGGTCGGCTGTGTTTACAACAGCTGACCGTTCTTCTCTCTCAGCGGGGAGCGATTGCGGGTGGCAGGTAGCAATCGGAGCCGTCTGCCCGCTGCATTGGCTTCCCCGCTGACAAACGGGGGTGGGAGCGTGCCGCCGGAGGCGTGCACTCGCCCCCTAGCCCCCCGAGAGCGAGCATCCTACATGTACGGTGATTTGCCTGGGAGCAGCTGCCTGCCGTAGTACATCTGCGGCGGGCGGTCGTAAACTGGTTAAGGGGGTAAAACCTTCAGATCCAGAAGTGGTTAATGGGCTCAAATCCCACAGCCTTGCACCAAAGAAGCACCAAAATTGTTTCTTCTTTACAGCTCCTTTTTTGGAGCTGCAAGGCAAATGGTAATTTTGTACAGGCAATCTGATACAGGCAAACCGCACTGTATTTGTTACAGTATCCGTTTATGGTGTCTTTAACTTTGTTTTGACACTCGCAGGGGATCAGAAACCTAGTACGATTGCAACGCGGTGCTGGAAACTCGCAGGGATCATTGAATTTGCCACGTGAACCTAGGCTTAATGGGATCCTGTGATACAACTTTAGCTCTAAAAGTCCTGTCTAAAAGCAAATACCGCAGGATGCCTGCTGTCATTTCTATTAGCCAAAAAAGTTCCTCTTTGTGCTTTTATAGAAATTGCTTCAATTTATTGCTGTGAACTGACTTCCCTGACCTGTTCTGTTTTTTATTTTATTTTAAATGCTTTCTCGGGTCTTGTGTTGCCCGTGTTGCGTTTAACTGTTATTTTTCCAGCAAGAAAATTCAAAAACACAAAGACACAGGAAAATATCTATCCACGTTACATATTTAAAGACGAGTCATTTGTTTTGCCCAGGGCATGCGTATGACTATACTGGATCCTATTATGTGAATTTGATATGTGTACACTGCCATCTCTTCTGAGTTATACGTTTGTTGATAAGCGTGTGATACGGATGTGTTTTCTTTGTGTAACTTCTTCATCACCAGGATGAAAAAAACCTTAAAGTGGTTGTAAAGGCATAAGGTTTTTTTTTATCCTAATGCATTCTATGCATTAAGATTAAAATTCCCTCTGCGTGCAGCAGACCCTTCTCAGCCCCCCTAATACTTGCCTGAACTACCCCGGGACTCCCCTCCTCATTGGCTGAGACAGCAGCGCGGCGCCTATGGCTCCCAATGCTGCCAATCAAAGTCACTCAGCCAATGAGGAGAGAAAGGGGGCAGGGGCGGGCCACAGCTTTGTGTCTGAATGGACACAAGGAGCTGTGACTCAGCTCGGGTGCCCCCATAGCTCAACAGGAGGGAGGAGTCAGGAGAGCTGAAGTGGACCCGAGAAAAGGAGGATCTGGGCTGCTCTGTGCAAAACCATTACACAGAACAGGTAGGTATGACATGTTTGTTATTTTTACCTAAAAAAAAAAAAAACAAGACTTTAGTATCACTTTAATGCCCAAGCCCAATTTTGCAAGTTTAACATGTGTTAGTAAAACTGTGCATATCATCGCAATTACTTAATGTATCTAGGTGGATTATTACTTCGTTTTTTTCAGGACAGATTGGGCTTTCACTTGATAGAACATGTTAATACATTTTTCCATTTTTTTTTTATTATGAAAAGAAAACTGGCCCAAAAGAATAAAGAAACATTTTTATTTTTTTATTTTAGTTTTCTATTTTTATGCCATTTCCATGACCTACCACCAAAAAAACCCACAAAATAGATTCTCCTGACAATCTAGGCGATACTAAATATGTGTGTTTGATTTGTTGTTTGTACCTGCAGTAAGGCTAAGAAACAGAGAGGGCGTTTCCATCATGTTTTTTTTCCTCCAGGTGACCCTTCCTCCAGGATAGGCAAATAATTGGCATCCTTCAGCCATAAGGCATGGCAGAGCAAAGGTGTTGTCTTTTAAGTAGCTTGCTGACTGGTCATTCAAGGCAACTGTTACCACTGGAAAGGTGAGATTATCATAACGTTAGGTCAGGGGTTAGATGATGTGTTCCCCACAGGTTGCCCTTCTGCCTGAAGGGACTTTTAGTTTAAAAGTAGGTGTGGGTGAAGCCACAATTCCTGGCAATATGCCCAGGTGCTCACAATGCCAACATTTCCAATCAAGGTCATGGTCCCTCCAAAGGGGGTTGTCTTTTGGGAGGTCTGCATGAGTTCTCGCTTGACTGCAGTCACTTCTTATTTGATGGAGGCTAAGGACTCTTTCAAAGCATTCTCCAGGGCTGACCTGGGAGCAGTGTGGTCAACAAATGGGAAGGGAGCGGCTCCTTTCTAAATTTCCAATGGCAACATGACCCCCCAAGTGATTGCCATCAGATTTCTACTTCTTCCTGCCCATATTCTATAGCAGGATTTCTCAACCAGGGTTCCACTGGACCCTAGGGTTCCTCCAGTGGTTACTAGCAACAAGAAAATACTACCTCTCAGATGAGTTCCCAGTGACACCATAGCAGGGGTTCCCTGAGACCAGAAGGTTTTTTCAAGGGTTCCTCTGTGTTGAAAAGGTTGAGAAAGGCTGTTCTATAGTCTCTTGTGAAAATAACGGTATATTTCACCATCTTTTCAGTCCTCACTCGCTCCCTCAGGGCCCGCTTCGGAGGACCCGATAGGATTAATTAAAATAATTAATCACATATAACATGATTTGGGTTAAGTATGGCACTACAACTGGGGTGGGTGCAGAGAAGTAATGAATCTCTTGCAAAGAGGTAATGTTAACATAAAGGGAGTTGCCCTTGGGGAGGTCTGGATGAGTTTTCGCTTGACTGCAGTCATTTCTCTTTTGATGGAGGCTAAGGACTCTTTTATAGCATTCTCCAGGGTTGACCTGGGAGAGGTGTGGTCAACAAAGGGGAGGAAGCGGCTCCCTTCTCAATTTTCAATTTGCAACATGACCCCCCCAAGTGATTGCCACCAGGATTCTACCTCTTCCTGCCTATATTCTATAGCCTCTTGTAGAATAACAGTAAATTTCACCATCTTTTCAGTCCTCACTCTGTCCCTCAGGGCCCGCTTTAGGGGACCTGATCAGACTATGGAAATTAATTGATCACACATAACATGATCTGGGATAAGTATGGCAGCACACCTGGGTTCATCTTTAATATTCAATCAGTTATGTAACTACTGCATGGCCACTGCAAACTGAGTAATGGTCTCTGTTTCATGCTCACTTTGTGTAACAAGTCTGTAGCAGAGAGGTAATGTTAACATGAAGGCTTTCCGGGTGGGCCGCTATGGCTGCTGTTGTAGCTTTCTCCCTTTTTTGGCAGAACTAACATCCAATTATCTAAAATAGGCAAGCTGAGCTCTCCAGCTATTCTGCCCAATCTGCAAGGGGAAAGTTTGTGTGGTTAAGGTAAAAAACCTTCTGGGTGCAGCTCTCCCCTTATGCTTACCTGAGCACCATCTGCATCCAGTGATGGGCATGAGAGCAGCAGCTTTCTCGGATCTCTCTCTCCTCATTGGCTCACACAGCCCCTGCTGCTGTCAGTCATAGCCAGTGAGCCAATGAGAAGAGACCAGGTGGCAGGGCTGAGCCACACTATGTGTGTGTATGGACAATGTCCATGCACATGACTGCAGCTGAGGAGTGAGCCTGCTCGAATACCCCCTTGACAAGCCACTTTCTATTGGAGCACTCAGCAGGAGGCGGCGGGGGACCCAAAAAGAAGAGGCTGCTCTGTAAAAAAAAAACATTGCACAGAGCGGGTAAGTATAACATTCTTGTTACTTTTTTAAATAATAAATATCACAACCTTTAGAATCATTTTAAAATGTACAGAAGATAAGTATGGTTTAGCCCCGGTTCACACTATAACCTGCATGTGAATCGCATAAGAACCGTAATGCATTAGTATGCAATTTATATGTAACTCAGTGTGGTGCGGTTTGAGCCTATTCATTTTTTTCTTTTTCCATAAACATTTTATTGAGAAAAAACAAAGAATATGCTTACAAATAGCTGTACAAAAAACAGGTAAATGTGCACAAAGGAGAACATCACATTTAATAACAACAGACTTGGCTATACTCTAGGTCGGGTTCGAGGGGATCCAATCAATGCAAGTAACATATATCACCGATCGAGTAACAGTTACTATGTGGGTGAAAGCATGAGTCAAGAACCTAAGCCAAAATAAATTAAACAGAGGTAGTCTCATGTGCCACAGCGGCACTAGTAGGCATTGGGGATATTTAGCCAGGTTGCATGGAGATTAGTTGCTACATGCGACCAAAGGAGAAGGGGGATCCCCACTACACAACAGATAATGGACTGTATAGCCGGTAGAGAGAGGGGAACAACAGACATAGAAGGAGAGAGAGCCTAAGAAGAGAGGGCAGGAGGAGAAGGAGTATAAGAAGGGAAGGGGAGAAAAAAAAACACAGGGGGGGGGGGGGGTGAGGAGGGTGAGGAATGACTGAGTATGCCCGGCATGAGATAGGAGCAGTTACAAGGGGGGATGCGGGAGAAAGGAGTCTCAGTGCACCCCAGGGGGTCCAGAACATTCCAGAGAAGGCACTAAAGCCCCAAAACATTTTTGTAGGCATCTGTATCTTTGAAACGGGTCCAATCGAACCATTGGGATAAGAAATTGTGGATTTGGTCACGGGAGATGCTAATAAGTTCCTCCAGTTCCTCGATTCGGTTCAGTCTGTGGAACCATTCTCGAGTAGAAGAGACATATGACGATCTCCAGTGGCAAGGCACACATAGCTTGGCGGCGTTCAGCATATGACGAGCAAGAATCGTCTTGCGGTTAGAGCAGTCACTGGACCTATTCATTTTCAATGGGCTCAAATTACACTGCATCACACCAAAGAAGCTCCTTCTTTGCAGCTCCTTTTTTGGAGCTGCAAAGCAACTTGTTGTTTTGTACAGGTGATCCGATGCAGGCAAACGGCACTACGTTTGCTACAGTATCCGTTTTTGGTGTCTGTAACTTTGTATTGACACCCACAGGGGATCACGAACACAGTATGATTGTGCTGGAAACTCGCAGGGATCGCTGCGTTTCATGTGCTGCATAAGCGTGAACCTAGGCTTAATGGGATCCTGTGACACAACTTCAGCTCTAAAAGTCCTATCTAAAAGCAAATACCGCAGGATGCCTGCTGTCATTTCTATTAGCCAAAAAAGTTCCTGTTTGTGCCTTTATGAATTTATTACTGGGGTCCAGTGTTAATTTCCTACACTAAAATATTTTCGTCTTCTAAAATATGACTAAAACGAAAACAATTCAGATGACTAAAATACGACTAAAACTAAAATTACATTTTAGTCAAAAGACTATGACTAAAACTAAATCAAAAATTTACATAAAAATTAACGCTACTCTGCTGGCCACTTCTAAATTGGCGACACAATTCCATTCAAAGCCAGTAAAAATAGCACATTAAAGTTTAAACATGTATTGCACTACCGCATAAGCATAAGTAAGGGGCATCTACTAAGCTGCTGAAAGAGAAAAATGAAGAAAAAGGCTTATATTTTTTTCTTAATATTTAATGTTGGTAATATATTCAGGTAATATGTGCAGTGACATTACAGCCAATAGAGTTTACCGTTTTTGAGTTTTTTGTATTTTAACCACTTGCCTACAGTGCACTTTCACCCCCTTCCTGCCCAGACTGATTTTCAGCTTTCAGCGCTCTCACACTTTGAATAACAATTACTCAGTCATGCAACACTGTACCCATAAAAAATGTGTGTCCTTTTTTTCACACAAATAGAGCTTTCTTTTGATGGTATTTAATCACTACTGGGTTTTTTATTTTTTGTGCTATAAATAAAAAAAGACTGAAAATATTGTGAAAAACCGCATTTTTCTTTGTTTCTGTCATAAAATTTAGCAAATGAGTAATTTTTCTTCACAAATTTTGGCCAAATTTATACTGCTACTTATCTTTGGTAAAAATAACCCAAATAAGTGTATATTATTTGGTCTTTGTGAAAGTTATAGAGTCCACAAGCTATGGTGCTATTCATTGAAAATGTATCACACTTGACCACACCTGGTGTACTGAAGGCCTATCTCATTTCTTGAGACACTAAAAAGTCAGGAAAGTACAAATACCCCCCAAATGACCCCTTTTTGGAAAGTAGACATTCCAAGGTATTTAATAAGGGGCATGGTGAGTTTTATGAAGTTGTCATTTTTTCCCCACAACTCTTTGCAAAATGAAGATTTTTTTTTTTTACAAATTGACGTATTAACAGGTTATTTCTCTCACACAGCATATGTATACTTGCAACTACACCCCAAAACACATTCTACTACTCCTCCTGAGTATGGCGATACCACATGTATGAGACTTTTTCACAGCCTGGCCACATACAGAGGCCTAACATCCAAGTAGTACCGTCCGGCATTCTAGGAGCACAAATTACACATATCGGGCCTAATTCAGTATAAGTTTGGAGTAGAGCTGCTCACTTCTCCAGAAATAACTCCAGCCTAAACTCATTGCATCCTAATTAGGTAAGTGGCTGGAGTTAAACCATCAACTAGATGCTTTAATGAATTCGGAGTTAGAGTTAACTTAGACTGAATTTGAGTTTGGAGTTAACCAAATTCCCTTTGTGTTTTTCATAAAAGGAAATTTGTCTATTCTGAATCACTATTACACAGCAATGTCATCTATTATGGTTTATTTTAATTTTAAGGTATAGTTATGTATCTTATGTGTTTTAACCTTTAGATTTTCTAATAGCAGACTACACAGCTGTCTAATTAGCAGTCTTCATTCTTTATTCATCTGAAACTTTCAGGCATATCTGATTGTATTCAGCACTTTGGTGTAGTGGGCTAAGCTCACAGCTAAAGATTGCTAGGTCATGAGTTCAAGGCCAGACCATGATAACACCCTGTGCGCCATAATTTTTTTTGGCCACATAGTAATACATTGGCTACATCACCTAAAATTGCATGTCAATGGCCATGTATATTCAAGAAACAAACATGCATATGTGCAGGGTGCAGTTATGCATTTGCCAAGTTTCAGTATTTATTTATAGCTGTCTAAAATTTAAGAAGGTGATGGCACACTTGGGATTTGAACTCATGCTCTCAGTGTTTATAGCCAGGAACACTAACCACTAAACCATTGAGCTGAGCATGATTACCCCTGGAATATTTATTCCCATGTTTCAATAGTTAACCACTTCCTTACAGGGCAGTTACACCCCTTCCTACCCAGGCCAATTTTCAGCTTTTTATACTGTTGCATTTTGAATGACAATTGCGCGGTCATGCAACCCTGTACCTAACACAAATGTATCACAGTATTTTCATAAATAAATAGTGCTTTCTTTTGGTGGTATTTGATCACTGCAAGGTTTTTTTTCTATTGGCAAAAAGAACACCTAAATGTTTGACCCCTAAAATAATGTGTTTTTGTTTATGTAATAAAATTTGGTAAATCAATATGTTTTTTGTTGCACTGACGAGCATTGAAGAGGCTGCGCTGGCAGGCACTGATGAGACACTAATAATATGCAGCACTGATAGACAGATAGGTGGCACTGATATGCAGCATTGATGGGCATTGATAGGTGGCACTGATGGGCAATGATTGGCACTGGTGGGCAGCACTGAAAGATGGTAATGATGGGCAGCATTGATGAGGAGGGCACTAACAGGTTCCCTGAGCACTGATTGGCATCAATGGTGGCATGGGTGGGCATCCCTGGTGGCATCCCCCAAGGGTCTGCACTGGTAATCAAAGCTCTGATTACAAGCACAGCCCCCCCCCCCCCACACACACACACACACACTTACTTTGCATATGAATGCCATTTCTTCACAGCTGAAAGTGGCCCTCACCATGATTAGCCAGTTGATTGTGACCACTTGCTGGAATGTGTGCAAGCCAATTTGGTGTCATTTCTGGTCCAGGGCGAACGCCAATGTGCCATTTGCAATTTATTGTAAATAGATTTTGCTTTATTTTAAAAATGGCGCACACAGACAACTAAAATGTATTGGAAATGTTTTACCTAGGCCAGTGATGGTAACCCTTAAACCCCCCCCCCCAAGATGTTTTTGCCCTACATTTCCCAAAATGCTCATGTACTCTGCAGTGTAGGTGAGCATCATGGGAAATGTTACAAAACACCTGTGTTGCCAAGGTTCATCATCACTGACCTAAGCCAACTAAAAAGGCGAGTGAGCGCTGTAGCAATCTTTTATTTAGTAATCATTTTTAGTGATTTTTTTATTAAATGTTTTGGTTACATTCATCCACAGCGACTGAATGGAAATTTCGTATTATTCCTTAATTTATATATTTTTAGCTAAATATATACATAAACACTTTCATTTTTTCTTACAATTTAGCCCCCCCCCACACACACCCCCCCACCACCCCAGACACACACACACACACACACACCACCCCCCCCCCCCCACACACACACACACACCACCCCACACACACACACACCACCCCACACACACACACACACCACCCCCCACACACACCACCCCCCACACACACACACACACACACCACCCCACACACACACACACACACACACACACCACCCCACACACACACACCACCCCACACACACACACACACACACACACCACCCCACACACACACACACACACACACACACACACACACACACCACCCCACACACACACACACACGCCACCCCCCACACACACACACACACGCCACCCCCCACACACACACCCCCCCCCCCCACACACACACACACACACACCACCCACACACACACCACACCACCCCACCACACACACACACACCACCACACACACACCCCCACACACACACCCACACACCCACACACACACTTCGCTGGAGTAAAGGGAGAAACCCTACCCATGTTCATACTGTACTGCCATTGCACACACACACAAAAAATACAAGAAATGGATTACATTCAATAGACACAAAAGGTATCTGAATTACATCTAGACAAATATGAAGAAAAGAAAACAAAAAACCAGGAGATGTGTACAAATGAATAAGCTTTATTGAACATGTATAAAACATCAGTAATCACTCAAGCAAGCATGTGAAATGTGAAATGTCCCCCCCCCCCCCCAAAACCCCCAAATCAAGTAATTTTTATTCAAATTACAGTGCAAAAAGATACAACATATGATGGATAGATAGAGCTTACAATATCCAAAAGTCAAGCAAAATAAGTTATAGACACCTTAGTATTAAGCATAAAACATACCCAACATACTTTTATGTTAATTGTTTGCATGAGCCTGCCTTTTCATTTAAATACCATCAAATCAGTAGAACATACAGCTACACAGAGGCATGAAAATAAAAAAAAAACATGTATAGAGTACATAAAGACACACTTTGCAAAAACTATACCAAACAGTTAGAGCATGAAAAGTATTCATCCAACAGAATACACTTACTGCGATATGGATCATTAGGCATGCCAGCAAACCCCTCCCCACCCCCAAAAGCAAATTTTTTTTTTTTTTTTTTTTATACCACTTCAGTAATTTCCATCCAGAGACTATTCAGCTTGGTGCTCATTAAATATCTCCAACAATGTCATACATCATCATGGTATAGACTTAGCTTTTAATTAGTACTCTCCATTTCTTAAACTTCCAGATGCCCTCGGCATCTATCTCCTCTCTTTTTCTATCCAGCATATAAAAGAAATACAGCTTACTTAGCCATAAACCTATACATTGTTTGTTACTTAGTGAAACATATTTATACGCATACAAATTACGTGCCTCCCACAATACCTCCTTTAGGGCACATAACAGTAGCCACAGTAGCTTCTGTTTACCTTTTCCTAGAGTCCCCAACCCATACATCATCATTTTCCATCCACTCACCCTCACCCCTATGATTTCCTTCACCAGGTCCTGACTCCTATTAATCACCTCTTTCGCAAATTCACACCCCCAAAACACATGTTCACAATCTTCTACACCCCCACAATTCTCTCTTGGACATATATCAGACACACACAAATCCCTTCCCCTCATAAACCACCTTGTAGCTAAGCATTCATGCAGACTCATCCAAACTATCTCTCTCTGCACATTAGTCACACCATACACATTCATTTTCTTCCATACTTCACCAGCCACTGATGCATTCACTTCTTTAAGGTTACATACATTCTCCCTCTCAAACAACCATTTTTTCACCCTCACTTTATCTCTTTCCTTTTCTCCTAATTCAGCCAACCTAAATTCCACCCTAAACTTCTCTAATATCCAGTAGTCACGTGCCACTACAAAGGCAACCGGCAACCTTGAGTCCCTTTCCAACCACCCCCACCTCCTAAACAACCAACCCCCCATAAATGCAACCATCCCAGCACACAACCCACCATTCTCCAAAATCCTCACCACACAAAACCAATACTGCAATAACAAAAATACTCTCACATTCGGAAAACTTAAACCACCATTACATTCCCGCCTACACACATACTCCCTCTTCACTCTTTCTATTTTGGACCCCCACAGAAAGGTAAACAATAGTTTATTAATTTTCCTTACTCTTATCTCCCCAGGAGGAAAAATATTACTTGTATATAAAATCAAAGGTAAGATTACAGCCTTAATAACTAATACTTTCCCATAAACTGATAGCTTTCGCAGACACCAAAACCTCAACTTCTTAGCCACCTTTTCTCCTACTTCATTCCAACAAACTTTCCCCTTCATTCTTTGATCAAAAACAATACCAAGAATCCTTACTCCATCCTCCGCTCTCCCAATCTGATCATCCACACTTTCCACATGTCTCCCATACACACCCATGCTACACTTACTCCAATTCACACTCATTCCTGCGCATATACAAAAAATAGACAAAAGCAGCTTCACCCTCTTTACACCAACTACCGACTGACATACTACTACCACATCATCCATATAACCCAAACATTTCACCGTCCCCCCTCCACTACCAGGCACCAAAAAGCCCCTCACAATCTTATCTCTCTGAATCATCCTCAACAGTGGGTCAATAAAACAAATGAAAAGAATAGGGGACAAGGGACACCCTTGTCTCACCCCTGATTTAATAAAAAAAGCCCGCCCCAACCTTCCATTAACTAAAACCCGACTACTAATTCCCCAATACAGACCCTTCAATACTTTAACCAGATGCTGTGGCACACCCATCCGCTTTAAAACCTCCCACAAAAAGCCATGATTGGCTTTATCGAAAGCCTTTTCTAAATCAAAAGACGTCAGGATAATCGAGCTATTCCTGTCTTTACAAAAATTAATTATATCCCTAATTAAGATTAAATTTTCTGAGCTTCTTCGACCTGGCACAGCACAAGTCTGCGTCACACTTACCATCTTACTAATTACTCTAGACAATCGTCTGGCAATCATTTTTGCAAAAACTTTATAGTCAGAATTTAATAAAGAAATAGGCCTCCAATTCCGAACATCTTTTCTATCTCCCTTTTTATAAATTAAGACCACCACCCCCATTTTCATAGATTCAGACAAGGTACCTTTGCCCATTATACACCTAAACACCTCTACTACTTCCCCCTTAACAATATCCCAATACATTTTAAAGAACTCACTGGGTAAGCCATCACCCCCTGGGGTTTTATTCGCCGCCATACTTGCAACTGCTTCCCAAACTTCAGCCTCTTCCACCTCTTTCTGTAAAAAAATCCTATCATCCTCATATAGATTATCTTCCAACATATCAAACACTCTTGAATCAGACTCATCTACACACACTCCTTTATAAAGCCTTTCATAAAAATCAGTCACACAATCCAACACATCATCCCCTTTACATTCATTCCCTTCCTCATCATACACTGCCTCAAACACCCCTTTCTCACCACAAGCCTTCTTAAAGAAAAACCTAGAGCATTTTTCATCCTGCTCCAAATATTTAACTTTTGCTTGAAAAATAATTTGTTTTCCCCTTCTGGTTAGTACTTCCTTAATTCTTCCCCTAACATGCTCAATTTCCTCTGCCATGTCAAAATCCATATTCCTAAATGAATATAATGTAGCCAACCTGGCTTGCAAACTAATATATCTCCTCTTTTCACTGATATTTTTATTCCTACTTTTTTTTTGAAAAAAAACCTTAATTTTCTTTTTAATCCAATCCCACCACCCCAAAATATCATTAAAGTCCTTTTTCCTATGGACCCATCTATTATACAATTTATTAAATTGGGCTTTAACATGCTCATCCTGCAACAGTAAGCTATTTAATTTCCATATTCCCGACCCTAAGTTAATGTCACCCCTCACACACAAATCCACATATACTGCAACATGGTCAGAAAAAACTACCGGTCTATGCCTGACATCAGAGCATTTTAAAGCCTCTGAAAACAAACATAAATCAATTCTGGACTTGGCTCGCCCACTCTCAGAAAAAAAAGTGAAGTAGGGGTCCACCAAATCCAGAACGATATGTGCATCATTAAGATGTAAATCCTGAATTATGCTATTCAAAATAGCGCTATTAGCATTCAGCTTAGCATCCGCTGTTCCCACTCGATCTTTCAAAAATCGGATTGTATTAAAGTCACCCATAATCACACAAGGCCTCCTCCCCACTGCATGTAATTTCAACACCTCAAATACTTCAGGACTGTCCCGTCTATTCGCGGGAGCATATAAATTAAATAATCGAAATTTCTGGTTAAACAAAACTAAATCTGCCATAAGTAGTCTTCCAGGCACTAACACAACGTGTGATATGATGTGAATGTTCCTATTTGCGATGATAATACCCACCCCAGCATTCCTATTGTCCCCAACTGGCGACCAGATATAATCCACTACCCAGTCCGGAAGTTTGGGCGGCCGATTAAAGAAACATTCCTGCAGGCAATAAATGTCTCCTCCATTAACTTTCAGATCTTCAAGAATAACTGCTTGCCTAGCAGGAGACCCAAAACCCCTCACATTGAGGGACACAAACTTAATGCTCATTCACATAATGTGCGTTATTTACCCCCAGTCTCATCACCTGTGCCAGAAAAATGACATACATTGTTCAAAGCGACAACACTTTCATCATCCAAAAAATCCAGGCTAGGTGACAACATGGCTGGCTGGAAAGAATCAAGTGACCCAGGACTCAAGGGTGATGACTCCTTCTCTACTTCAGCGCCCAACACTGCCAGGACCTCAAAAGGGTTACTTATTTCAAACCCAGGTGTCTCTACCTTAAATTTTTTTGCCTTCTTCTGCTTGGGGCTGTCCAAAGAGTCCACCTTTGTCTTAGCCCCCATTGTTTCCATCTCCTCCACCTCTTGTGCATCTTGTACCTCCGGTTCCCACTGCAAAGCTGCTGTTAGGTTTTCCATGGGCTCTTCCACCTCCCTCTCCACCTCCACTCCATCCTCCACAAGTACTGGCTCAGTGCTAGTAGTTGGCTCTTCTGCCCTCTCTTCCACTTCCAGGTGCCCACTTTCCTTATCTTCAATCTCCACTTCCTCTTCCTGTCTTTCCGGGGAGTCAGACAGCACCTGTGTGGACACTGGTCGTCCACTCTAAGAGGTGCGCTTAACAGCCTCAGCATATGAGACAAAGGCCCTCCTGACCTTTGAGCAATTTTTCACTGTGTGGTCACGCTGACCACAAACATCACAAGCACGCTTTACCAGACAAGCCCCGGCTTCATGCCCCTCTTCACCGCAGTTCCGGCAACGCTTTTCTACATTACAGTCTTCCCTGGTGTGCCCAAATGAAAAACACTTCCTGCAATATGCAGGCTGACCAGGATAAAAGAGAAAGCCTCTGTTACCTGCTATTGAAAAGTTGGCCGGTGGGTGACACACCCCACCAATCCCTCCCGGTTCCACCTTCAGTTTAACAAAGAACTTTAATTTGCTATTAAAGATCCCTAAACGGTTAGTCAGCCTGAAGCCCCCCTTCACTGAAGAGCAGTACCTTCTCAAAAAAGCAACAACTAAAGCAATATCCGTGAAAGGATTGAAAAGATGAACAACCAGTGGCTTCTCCTCCATGGCATACAGGGGTTCCACAATAAAGGGTCTTATTGATTCATTATTTGCTTTTTCCAATTCCCTGCACTTTTCAAAAACATCCATGCAAAGGGAACTGTGCACAAAGGAAACATCATAATACCTGGGTGCTGCATGATCCTGAATACAAAAAATATGTCGCAACTCCACTCCGACTGACTTCTGCAGTAAGTCCTGCACCAGAAATTCCAAGCTCACTTTACGAATATAACCAGGCAGAACCTGAAAACGAAGGGTGTTCTGTATTCCTTCTCACTCCATCTTCTCTTGGTATCAACTCCACTCCTTTCAGGCAGCGTAATGCCTAACAGAAGCAAGCCATAAAGACATGTGGCCCTTCCACAGGCCAAATGATATGATCTCATACATCCCTTTATATAACCTTGGTTAAACTACACCCACCCAGTATAAGAAACGCCCAGCAAAGTAATTAATTGGGTCTGTTGGTTCCTAAACCAAAATCACCAGTTCACTAATGAATGAGTGTTTGGCTGGCCATCCATGATCCAAGTTTCTTACAAGTCAACACACATAAGAAATGCTTTCAATAATCTCAGCATGAGCACAAAGTGGCTTTTTCATTTAGACTAATGCCTCGTACACACGTACCGATCGTCGGCCGACCGATCGGCCGTCTTTTGTCCAGGGCTGTCCTGTCTGTTGAAAACTGCAAAAGACTGCACACGAATTTTGTCGGCCAACAACAGACGACTGCAGAAGTGATGTCATGTGATGGATAACTTTCCGTGTGTTTTTTCTTTTCTGAGCATGCCCAGTCTTGCAAATCTGCTGATTGTCAGCCGAATTCTGTACTGACTGGCGAACAATCAGCCGTTCTGGTGTTGGCCAACAAAAATTTTAATGCCTGCGCGACAGATTCTGTTCGGCCGAAAATGCGCTGTCGGCTGTCGGAAGCATCATACTAACAAGCCTACAATCGGCCGATCGGTCGTCGGCCTAATGTTTACGGCCGACAATCGGTACGTGTGTACGAGGCTTAAGGCTGGCCATACATGTTCCAATTTTCTTACAATTTTCTGTCCAATTTTCTTGAAATTTACCTTCAAGTATGTAGTACGAAGGCCTGCCTAATTGGATACAAGTGAATGTGTTTTTTAGCTTTGACCTCACATTATGTGGTTTGTGGTAGATCTACCAGAAAATTGTACAACAAAAGTTGAACATGTATGGCCAGCTTAATGGGCCATACACACTATAATGCCTCGTACACACGTACCGATCTTCGGCCGTAAATATTCGGCCGACGACCAATCGGCCGATTGTAGGCATGTTAGTATGATGCTTCCGACAGCCGACAGCGCATTTTTGGCTGAACAGAATCTGTCGTGCAGGCATTAAAATTTTTGTTGGCCAACACCAGAACGGCCGATTGTTCGCCAGTCAGTACAGAATTCGGCCGACAATCGGCTGATTTGCAAGACTGGGCATGCTCAGAACAGAAAAAACACAGGGAAAGTTAACCATCACATGACATCACTTCTGCAGTCGTCTGTTGTTGGCTGAAAAAATTTGTGTGCAGTCTTTTGCAGTTTTCAACAGACAGGACAGCCCTGGACAAAAGACAGCCGATCGTTCGGCCGACGATCAGTACGTGTGTACGGGGCTTAAGATTTACCTTAGATTTACCAAAACCAGATAATGTGAGGTCAAACCTAAACACTTTCAATTTGTATGCAATCTTGCAGGCCCTTGCACTACATAGAAAAGGTAAATCTGAAGGAAAAAGTCTTCGGAAAATCTTATAGTGTGTATGGCCATACATGTTCAATTTTTGTTGTACAATTTTCTGATAGATTAACCACAAACCACATAATGTGATGTCAAAGCTAAACAACACTTTCACTTGTATCCAATTAGGCAGGCCTTTGTACTACATACTTGAAGGTAAATTTCAAGAAAATTGGACAGAAAATTGTAAGAAAATTGGATCATGTATGGCCATACACACTATAAGGTTTTCTGAAGACTTTTGTCTTCAGATTTACCTTTTCTATGTAGTGCAAGGGCCTGCCAGATTGCATACAAATTGAAAGTGTTTAGGTTTGACCTCATATTATCTGGTTTTGGTAAATCTAAAGGAAAAAATCTTCAGAAAATCTTATAGTGTGTATGGCCCATTAGTCTAAATAAATAAAGCCACTTTGTGCTCATTCTGAGATTATTGAAAGCATTTCCTATGTGTGTTGACTTGATGTAGTAATTTTTTTATATATATATATATATATCTTTTTTTTTTTTTTTTTTTGGGTTGTTGAATTCTGAGTTCTGGGGTTGCACTGCATATGTTCAATCAATTTGCAAATTCTCAGATTTGCAAGCTCAAACACTACTATTTTTCAGAGTGTAATGTGGCTCTATATAGGAAGCAACAGTAATATGGCCCCCCACTCAACAAATATATTAATTTCACACATATACAATGTTTTATTTTTGGGGTGTTGCTTGTCATATATAACAACAGACAGTTGTAGGTAGTTCAGGGATTTGAACACCCAAATACATTGTTGCATGGCAGCTGTGCTAACCACTTGGATATTTTGGTCAGTTTATTTAATCAAGCTCAAGCTCAATACATATTTGCAACATTTTTGCAAAACACAATTTACACAAACATAATCACTTTGTTACATTTATTTCATAATATATGCCACTGATAGTTTCTTAGCCTATCAATTTAAGCTTAAAATACTAATTTTTCACAGAAATAAATGTTTTAAACACCTATATATAATTTCCAGCATGCAGGATTATTTTTAAAAATTTGTTGATTTTATACAGTTTCACTAAACTAGGTTAATTATATGGGAATTGTGGTCTCTGAGGTTTTTTTTTTTTTTGTTTCTTGTTATCTTTATACCAAGCATACATGCACTGGCACCTTAAGAGCCCATTCACATTGAGGCGACACGACTTCGGGGGGCGACCTGTGAAGTCGTGTGCACCGCTGTGCACTGCGACTTGCAGAGACTTCACATACTGGAAGTCTATGCAAGTCGCTCTGAGGTCGCCCCAAAGTGGTACAGGACCCTTTTTCTAAGTCGGAGTGACTTGTGTCGCTCCTATTAGAACGGGTCCTGTACTACTCAATGGACCGCGACATACCGCGACTTGTCAGGCTGACAAGTTGCCTGACAAGTCGCGCTAATGTGAATGGGCTCTAAAAATTAATATAGTTTGATTCAATTAGTCCATCAAAAAATTTTAATAAATAAAAATTATTTGAGCTTGAATTGGGTCTAAATAGAATATATATATATATATATATATATATATAATTTTTTTTTTTTAAAGTACAAATCACACATGCTTTGAATCCCTGAACTACCTACAACTGTATGTTGTTATGTATGACAAGCAACACTAATACTAATACTAACACTAATAAAACTTCTCCCCAAAAATGAAACATTGTATATGTGTGAAATTAATATTTTTTGGGGGTTGGTTAGATATAGGAAGTAACAATAATATATAGTTTTTTGCATATATATATATATATATATATATATATATATACACATAGGCAAATCAATAAATAAAACATATATATATATATATATATATATATATATATATATATACATATAATTATTTTTGGGTATCTATCTATCTATCTATCTATCTATCTATCTATCTATCTATCTATCTATCTATCTATCTATCTATCTATCTATCTATCTATCTATCTATCTATCTATCTATCTATATATATATATATATATATATATATATATACATATATATGTGTGTGTGTGTTTATATATATATATATATATATAGACACACACACACACACATATATATATATATATATTTATGTATAGATATATATTTTTTTGTGATTCATATATATATATATATATATATATATATATATAGACATATATATATATAGACATATATATATCACCTTTGATAACGTCTTCTTGGACGAAACGCCGCCAGGTCGCGGCGTGCTGACGACATCCCGGAAGTTATCCGAGGAGCGGATGTGCTTTGCCGTCCGGCCGGCGGCTTCCATCCATCGCGATTTTATCTACAATGTTTGTGAGTGTTCTTCTTTTTAATCAATAAATCAGTCATTATTTTATTACACTATTGGCGCTCTCTCTTTCACTCGGGCTGGTTCTACATCCTGGTACTGAGTTTACAGCTAACACCATTGATGCTGTTGGTCCTGGAGCTTCACGTATGATGGGAAAGCGCTAATAGATTTACTGCTTGGATTATTTGTCATCTGGTAAGAGGCCTATAGGGCTTTTGAGTGACGTTTCTGGTATCTTGGCTATCTGGATTAACCTATCTGCTCATTTGACCTATCTTTCGGTAAGAGGCTTCGCAATTGGTGGTGGTTTGTTTCCCTTTACACTGGGCTATTCACGTTTGCTCATTATTCATTTGGTGAGCTGCTGCACAATCGATAGGGATTCCTTATTGGTGGTGGAAATTTATATAATTTACGGTATCACACTATGCAAGTTTTTTCTCTTTTGCATATTATTCACATTATTCGCTGAGGACTCTGACAACTCCCATCTCCCAGATCTGTGACTACATCTCAGCACATGAATCTTGCAGATTTTTAGTGGCTATCTGGTAAGCACATTTCCTACAGAGACCGTGGAGTGTGATCTATGTTTTCAGCGTCAATCAAGTTGATATTTGGGACATTGATTTTTGTTTGGACATTAATTTTTGTTTACCCACATCACGCAGCGCGGCTTATTTTTCTATACATTATCTGAGGGTGTGGTCGCACTTGAAGTCGCTGCTTTTCATACAATACTCACTTTAGCGCGGTTATTTTTCTCTTTTTATACATAGATATGTGCAAAAAAAAAAAAAAAAAAAAAATTAAAAAAAAAAAAAATTATTAGCGCCGGAATAGCGCCGTTTTACCGCGAATTTGCAGCGGTATTTGCCGCAAATTCAATAAAACTCCCACTAACGTTTTCAAAAACGTTATTTTCAGCCTTGTTTTTGGTTTGGAGCATGCTCACATGGGCTATCTGCCAGAAATTGACTCTGGAGCTATATTTGCATTTTACACTTTTATTAATATCTTTTTTTCTACTTAACATTTTCACACAGTTTAAAAGCAGTTTAGCTCAAAATCATATAACACATCTTTCCCACACATTTTTTATTTTTTTCCTGCCATATTTTGTGATTTTGAAAAAATTAGTCCACCTTTTAGCTGGACTGTTTTTAAGTCCAGTCCTGACATTAGTTGATCTTAATGAATCTCACAGTTGGCGTTATTTTCCGCCCGCCGTTCTTTGAATACCAATTTCAGACTTAAAAATTCGCCGGTTCGCAAAATCCCACCGAAACGCCAATTCGCCGTACTATGAATCAGGTCCATCATTTCCTGACAACCTATCGTACTTTTGAAGGCCCTGGAGCACCAGGACAATGGAAACCCCCATAAAATGACCCAATTTTGGAAAGCAAACACCCCAACGTATAATTTTTGAGGCATAATGAGTCTTTTGAATATGTCATTTTTTTCCACAAGTTTTTGGAAAATGTGGAAAGAAAATGAAAACACATTTTTTTTACACAAAGCTGTCCATTTATGCAATATTTCTAACACATAGCATGTACATAGTAAAAATTGCACCCCAAAATACATTCTGCTATTCCTCCTGAGTATGGCGATACCACATGTGTAACACTTTTTCACAGCCTGGCCACATACAGAGGCCTAACATCCAAGTAGCACTTTTCACAAAGTTGTCCATTTATCCACTTTAAGACTGGGCCTATTTTTGACACTTGGTGTTTACAAGCTAAAATCATTTTTTTTGCTAGAAAACTACTTAGAACCCCCAAACATTATATTTCTTTTTTTAGCAGAGACCCTACAGAATAAAATGGAGATCGTTGCAATATTTTTTATCACACCATATTTGCGCAGCAGTCTTCCAAATGCAATTTTTTGGAAAAAAAAATCACTTTTTTGAACTAAAAAATAAGAAAACAGTAAATTTAGCCCAATTTTTTTCCATAATGTAAAAGATAATGTTACGCCGAGTACCCAACATGTCATGCTTCAAAATTGCGCATGCTCACAGAATGGCGCCAAACATTGGTACTTAAAAATCCCCATAGGCAACATTTTAAAAATTTCTGCAGGTTACTAGCTTAGAGTTACAGAGGAGGTCTAGGGCTCAAATTATTGCTCTCGCTCTAACGATCACGGTGATACCTCACATGTATGGTTTGAACACCGTTTACATATGTGGGCGGGACTTGCGTATGCGTTTGCTTCTGCGCGCGAGCTAACGGGGACAAGGCGCTTTAATTTTTTTTTTCCTATTTATTTTATTTATTATTTTTTTATTTTTACACAGTTTAAAAAAAAAAATGTTTTGATCATTTTTATTCCTATTACAAGGAATGTAAACATCCCTTGTAATAGATATAGGCATGACAGGTCCTCTTTATTGTGAGATCTGGGGTCAAAAAGACCTCACACCTCACAACTACACTAAAAAAGAAAAAAAAAAAATAAATTGTTGAAAGAGGAAAAAAAATAAAGAAAAAAAAAAAAAAGCGGCCCTTTAAACCGGTTGCTAGGCAACGTCTTTTGACGTAGCTCCGGTCCTCCAAGACCATAGAGTCGAGTGAGGGCCATCTTGCCCTCACTCGACTTCCTGTCTCTGAGGATCCAGGACCGGATAGTTTTCCCCGCTGCCGGCGGGTCCGGTAAGCTGGGAAAACGTCTGGGACGCGGCAGGAGGGGGGGGGCACCTCTTCCCCTGCACCGTAAGGGTAATTCCGTGGCGAATCTGCCACTGGGACCACCCTTATCTGAAAGCCGACCGCCCGCCGTTTCAAAAAATACCGGGGTTATGGGGGCTATCTGCTGCCATAACCCCAGTATTTAGCTTTTAATGGCCGACGCATATAGTCGTTAGGCGGTCAGTAAGTGATTGCATGTATATGGCAAACAGGTGACGATGACTGATGGGGTGACAGGTGACGATGACTGATGGGGTGACAGGTGACAATGACTGATGGGGTGACAGGTGACGATGACTGATGGGGTGACAGGTGACGATGACTGATGGGGTGACAGGTGACGATGAGTGATGGGGTGACAGGTGACGATGATTGATGAGGTGACAGGTGACGATGATTGATGAGGTGACAGGTGACGATGATTGATGAGGTGACAAGTGACGATGATTGATGGGGTGACAGATGACAATCACTGACGGGGTGACATGTGACGATGATTGATGGGGTGACAAGTGACGATCACTGATGGGGTGACAAGTGACGATGATTGATAGGGTGACAGATGACGATGACTGATGGGGTGACAGGTGACGGACGATGGTCACTGATGGGTGACAGGTGACGGGCGATGGTGCACGGCGGTACTGATGGCAGTCTCTGGTGACCGGTGAACTTTAGGCTACGTTCACATGTGAGCGTAGCGATCGCGGGCAGAATCACTGCGATTCCGCCCGCGATCCAGAAATCATTGCAAATGGCAGGACGCCTGCGCGTTGCCCATGATTTGCAATAGCACCCCAAATGCTGTGCGATGTTGCTGCGATTTCCGCCTGCCGAATCGAGGTAACATCACGCAAACAACGCATGACGCCCCAAAGAAGCTCTTTTACCTTTTTTGGGCGTCATGCGTTGTTTGCGCGATGTTACCGCGATTCGGCAGGCGGAAATGGCGGCAACATCGCACAGCGTTTGTGATGCTATTGCAAAAAACGGGCAACGCACAGGCGTCCCGCTATTTGCAATGATTTCCGGATCGCGGGGCAGAATTGCGGTGATTCTGCCCGCGATCGCTACGCTCACATGTGAACGTAGCCTTATGGGTGTCAATTTCTGGGCCCTGATGAGGTGACTGTTGGGTGACAGGTGACATGGGGGGGGTACACAGAGCAGTAACTCAGGTACACAGAGCAGTAACAGTAACTGTTTCTAGCTCTGCTCTCCTCACACTGGAACCTGTATGAGGGGAGAAGAGCTAGTAACAGTGAGTTACTGCTCTTTCTTTACATTTTCTGATCGGCTGTGAATGGATTCACAGCCGATCACATAGTAAACAGTCACTGTCAGTGACTGTTTACTACTGCCGGTGACAGCTGTGTTCCTACGGAACACAGTGCCACCGACATGACCGCGCTGCACGCTCCCGATCGCGCATGCGCGGTCATCCTGTGGGCGCCTCCATTGTGATCGGCTGTGTCATTGGAACACAGCCGATCACATGGGAAACAGCCACGCCCATTGGCTGTTTCCCCCCTGCCGGTGACGGGGGGTGTCCCGGGGACACCCCGACACCAGCAGTGCAGGGCGGCGCACACGCGATCGCGCGCCTGCCCTGTTTCCTAGGATCCCGTCATATGACGTCTTCCCAGGATAATGGTCGCGGGCGGCAAGTGGTTAAAGTTGCACTTCTGTTTGTCAAAAAGCAAAATTTTTGTTTGTTTTCTGAAACTTGGTTTTATTTATGAAGACTTTATGTATCACAATGGCTGAATCTGTGTCTGTAGTGCGTGTTCAAACCTTAAAACCATAAATAATAACATGTTATTAGATTTTTACTCCAGGAGTATATAACTAGTTTGAAAATTCTAGAGAAATGTTTAAATAATGCATTACAATTTACCCAAACCCACTTGATTTGTAGTTGACTAAAATGTACCGGAAAATTTAGTAGACTAAAATGTAATGAAGATTTTAGTCGACTAAAATATGACTAAAACTAAAACAATTCAGATGACTAAAATACGACTAAAACAAAACTAGCATTTAAGCCAAAAGACTAAAATATGACTAAAATTAAAATGGCATTTTAGTCAAAAGATTATGACTAAAACTAAATCGAAATTTTCTGCCAAAATTAACACTGCTGGGGTCTGTCTTCCCTGACCTGTTCAGTTTTTTTTTTTTTTTTTAATGCTTTCTCGAGTCTTGTGTTGCCCGTGTCTTGTGTTGCGTTTATATGTTATTTTTCAGCAAAAACATTCAAAATGACACAGGTAAATATCTATCCATGTTACATATTTAAAGATGAGTCATTTATTTTGCCCAGGGCATGCGTATGACTATATTGGATCCTATTATGTGAACTTTATATGTGTACACTGCCATCTCTTCCAAGAGTTATGAGTTTGTTGATAAGTGTGTGATACAGATGTGTTTTCTTTGTGTAACTTCTTCATGACCAGGATGAAACAAAACTTAAACTGTAAAGTCAGAAGGTTTTTTATCTTAATGCATTAAGATATAAAAAACTTTTGTTTGTAGCAACCCCCCCCCCAATACTTACCTGAGCCCCATCTAGATCCAGCGATGTTGCAGGAGTGTCTCAGCTGCCCAGGACTCCCCTCCTTATTGGCTGAGGCAGCAGCATAGTGCCATTGGCTCCCGCTGCTGTCAATCAAAGTCACTCAGCCAATGAGAAAAGAAAGGGGGCGGAAAGGGTCACAACCCTGTGTCTGAATGTACACACAGAGCTGTGGCTCAGGTCAGGTGCCCCCATAGCAAGCTGCTTGCTGTGGGGGCACTCAACAGGAGGGGGGGCCAGGAGAGCTGAAGAGGGACCAGAAAAGAGGTAGATCTGGGCTGCCCTGTGCAAAACCACTGCGCAGAGCAGGTAAGAGCCGGTTCACACTGGGGCGACTTGTCAGGCGACCTGGTCGCCTGACAAGTCGCCGCGGGTCGCCTGCCATAGATTAGCACAGGACCCGTTCTAATAGGAGCGACACAAGTTGCTCCGACTTAGAAAAAGGGTCCTGAGCTACCTGCGACCTGGAGCGACCTGCATTGATTTCAATGATATGAAGTTCGTGCATGCTGCTCCGCGCTGCTCCGGCAAGTCGGGTCGCGCCTATGTGAACCGGCTCTAAGTATGACATGTTTTTTATTTTTACCATAACACAAATTAGACTTCAGTATCGCTTTAATGCCCAAGCCCAATTTTGCAAGTTTGACATGTGTTAGTAAAACTGTGCATATCATCGAAACTGCTTAGTGTATCCAGGTGGATTATACTTTGTTTTTTTTCAGGATGGATTGGGCTTTCATTTGGTGGGAAATGTTAATATTTCCTATTTTTTTTTATTATGAAAGGAAAAGTGTCTAAAAAGAGTAAAGAAAATATTTTTTTTACATTTTAGCTTTAGGCCCCTTTCACACTAGTGCGCCTTGTCCCGCGATTTTGGACCGCAAAATTGCATGACAAGTCGTTTTCCATTATTTTCAATGAGCCCCATTCATATCAGTGCGTTTTGAAGTTGCACCGACTTCAAAGTAGTTCCTGCACTACTTTGGCATGATTTTAATGCGTTTTGAGGTATATAGCCCTGAGCCATTGCTCAAAATTGCATCAAAATTGCGGCAAAGTCAAGTCAAAATCGCATCGCAAAATCGCGGTAAAATCGCGTCACATAAGTGTGAAAGGGGCCTTATATTTGTATGCCATTTCCATGACCTACCACCAAAAAATCCCACTAAATATATTCTCCTTCGGCGATACTAAATATGATAGAAAGCAACACTTAAACGAAGTGTACTCCCCGCGCCTAGTGTTTAAATATAATGTTAATATAATAAATATAATAAATACTGAAAAATTTAGAGAAGAGCAGCAGCAGTAGTAAGAGAAAGTTTTTGTAAAAAATAGTCCTAATTTTATGGCTATCTACAGCGCTTGCTAATGTTTATAAATAAACGTCAAACAAAAAATAAGATGTGCAAGATATTGTTCAAGTAGTATAAAGTAAATAAGGTGCCCCCAATAATTTATAGAAATTAATCAATATTGTATAAATAAATAAATGAATATTGTGACATATAAATCAATATTGCGACATAAATTGCACAGAACAAAAAGGCTCCATGCACACAGGGCGTCATAAAAACGTGCTCCAAAGCTGTTTACTTGACGCAGGGAAACAGCAGCTGTAAAAACGTGCTTTCAGTAGCTTTTCCAATTAGCGTTATTGCACGTTTGGCCACAGTGGCTGTTAGCAGCGTTTTTTCTGCCTCCATTCAAAATCAATGGTTCCCTATGGGAGCCTATTGATTTGAATGGAAGTCGCACCGCAGGTCGGATCAGGGTGATCCGACTTGCGGCGCGACTTGCGCTGTGAGAATCTTGAGGGGGAACTCCACGCCAAAATGGGGAAAAAAACGGTGTGGGGTTCCCCCCCCCAGGTTCCAAACCAGGCCCTTTGGGTCCGGTATGGAATTTGAGGGTAGCCCCACGCTGAAAAAACCGCGTGGGGTCCCCCCCAAAATCCATACCAGACCCTTATCCAAGCATGCAGCCCGGCATACCAGGAAAGGGGAGGGGACGAGCGAGCGGCCCCACCCCCCCCCTGGATCATACCAGGCCACACGCCCTCAACATGGGGGTGTGTGGGTGCTTTTGGGCAGGGGGGGCGCTGCACCCCCCACCTCAAAGCACCTTGCCCCCATGTTGATGAGGACAAGGGCCTCATCCCCACAACCCTGGCCGGTGGTTGTGGGGGTCTGCGGGCAGGGGGCTCATCGGAATCTGGAAGCCCCCTTTAACAAGGGGGCCCCCCAGATCCCCTCCCTATGTGAATGGGTATGGGGTACACTGTACCCCTACTCATTCACCGCATAAAAGGCAGTGTATGGAAATAACGACAGGAGACGTTTTGGAAAGTTTATTAAAAATCTTCATCCGGCTCTTCTTGTCTTCTCCTCTCCGGGGGTCTTCTGCTGTCCGCTCCTCTCCGGGGGTCTTCTGCTCTTTTGCTGTCCGCCCTTCTGCTGTCCTCTCTTCTTGTCTTCTCCTCTCCGGTCTTCTGCTGTCGGCTCTTCTTCTTCCTCCGGTCCTCCTCCAACGAAGTCTCCGGCGATTATGCCGGTCTCTGGTCTCTGCAGCTTATTATATAGCCATTAGAGGCGTGGCCGCCAGATGACGTCATCGGAAGACCACGCCCCCTTGTGTCACATGTGACGTCACATGTGACACAAGTGGGCGTGGTCTCCTGATGACGTCATCTGGCGGCCACGCCTCTAATGGCTATATAATAAGCTGTAGAGACCAGAGACCGGCATAATCGCCGGAGACTTCGTTGGAGGAGGACCGGAGGAAGAAGAAGAGCCGACAGCCAACAGCAGAAGACCGGAGAGGAGAAGACAAGAAGAGAGGACAGCAGAAGGGCGGACAGCAAAAGAGCAGAAGACCCCGGAGAGGAGCGGACAGCAGAAGACCCCCGGAGAGGAGAAGACAAGAAGAGAGAACAGCAGAAGGGCGGACAGCAAAAGAGCAGAAGACCCCGGAGAGGAGCGGACAGCAGAAGACCCCCCGGAGAGGAGAAGACAAGAAGAGAGGACAGCAGAAGGGCGGACAGCAAAAGAGCAGAAGACCCCCGGAGAGGAGCGGACAGCAGAAGACCCCCGGAGAGGAGAAGACAAGAAGAGCCGGATGAAGATTTTTAATAAACTTTCCAAAACGTCTCCTGTCGTTATTTCCATACACTGCCTTTTATGCGGTGAATGAGTAGGGGTACAGTGTACCCCATACCCATTCACATAGGGAGGGGATCTGGGGGGCCCCCTTGTTAAAGGGGGCTTCCAGATTCCGATGAGCCCCCTGCCCGCAGACCCCCACAACCACCGGCCAGGGTTGTGGGGATGAGGCCCTTGTCCTCATCAACATGGGGGCAAGGTGCTTTGAGGTGGGGGGTGCAGAGCCCCCCCTGCCCCAAAGCACCCACACACCCCCATGTTGAGGGCGTGTGACTTGGTATGATCCAGGGGGGGTGGGGCCGCTCGCTCGTCCCCTCCCCTTTCCTGGTATGCCAGGCTGCATGCTTGGATAAGGGTCTGGTATGGATTTTGGGGGGGACCCCACGCCGTTTTTTCCCCATTTTGGCGTGGAGTTCCCCCTCAAGATTCTCACAACACAAGTCGCGCCGCAAGTCGGATCACCCTGATCCGACCTGCGGTGCGACTTCCATTCAAATCAATAGGCTCCCATAGGGAACCATTGATTTTGAATGGAAGAAAAAAAAACGTATAACGTGGCTTAACGCACGTTAAGCCACGTTATTCAGCCTTTAGCAGCGTCAGACATTTTTACAGCTTGACACTGCAGCTCCAGAACGCACAGTTCCCGGGTTTTTTTTGGAGCTGTAAAACGCCTATGCCACTTGGAGCTCCTAAGAGCTCTATGTGTGCATGAGGCCATAGAATAACATGGATGGGCGCTCTGCAGCTGCAAAAAAAAAACGTCTGACGCTGCTAACAGCAGCTCCAAAAACGTCCAGTGTGCATGAGGCCAAAGAAATAAAATTTATTAATATTAAAATTAAAAATATAAGTTCATCATGTGAAAATAAAATCAACAAGTGACAATAAATAGTTCCAATTGGGTTTGCTTCAGTGCAAAAAAAGTTTCCTCCAGATGAATTAATAAGTGAAGGTGCTCAGTGATAATTTTTCTCCAATTTGTGACTTTTTAAACTGCAGGTGCAGCTTTCCTTTATCCTGTGGTATGTTAAAAGATGGGTGACTGACCAGATGTAATGGGTCTCATGTATCATATGATATTAAGACCAATCACGCTTGTAGGCCCTCAGGGCCACGGCAGGTCCCCTTGTATTGCCTCCTGGATAAGCAGATTATGGTTTCCTCCTCACCATTCCACGTATCATCATACAATAGATGGATATAAAAGATATAAAGGCTCCAGATAGTGTGATAAAGTTTTAAAAGGCTTTATTTCCCATAAAGTGGGTTTTCCAATAAAACATTTGGTAATTTTAGGGTAAAATAGGTTAAAAATCCCTGTGACAGTATTGTACAACCATGCAGAGTGGCGAGCGGAGGTAATTCCGGCTTGCGCTCCAGTGTACGTCACGCTATGCGTTCCACGTTCTGACATGTTTTGTCACTTCCGGTGACGTTTTCAAAGGTGTGGACGCACATCCGTTCGATCTAATTTATACTGTAGACGGCCCAAATAATAAAAACATCATCTATAAGGATGTACAGGAGATTTATAGATGATGTTTTTATTATTTGGACAGGAACTGAAGAGACACTAAAGACTTTTTTTACAAGAAATAAACATTAACCAATATAAAATAAAATTCACTGGAACATGGAGTAAGAATGAAGTCAATTTTTTGGATATCTCAATACAACAAAATAACCAAGGCCTATCTACCAAAACGCACTTTAAAGCCACTGACAGGAACAGTTACATCTCCACCCATAGTTACCACCACCCAAACTGGATTAAGGGGATACCCAAAGGTCAAATGTTGAGGATCAAACAAAACTGTGGGAACCAAGAAATATGTGAGGAACAAATTAACCTTCTGATGGAAAGATTTCAAGAAAAGGGATACAAACGTAAACAATTGGAAAAGGTGCTAGAGGAAATTAACAACATAGATAGAGAAAAATTACTAGAGGAAAAGCCAAAAGAAACAAAGGAACAAGTACTTACCTTTATTACTAACTTCAATACCAGATACAAAGAATTTGAAAATATTGTACGGAAACACTGGCGATCCCAGACATAAACGTCCACACGCCCCCCAACGAAGCCGGCTGTTTATCCATATGCTGATCTGGAGACTTGCGGGACGCCGCGGTTAGATCCATGACCGGCACATACTACATGCCTGTTTTTGTCTTTACTCATTACCTTTCTGGATCAGAAGTGTTTCTATACCTGCGGCACATGCAAACCCTGTAGAACCATAATGAATAGAAAACGCAGAACCCTGGAATTTCAATCAAATGTGACAAATAAAACCTACAAGATAAAAAGCCTTATAATGTGTCAAAGCACCCACGTCACATATCTACTATCCTGCCCATGCAATCTACAATACGTGGGACGCACAACAAGACAACTAAAAACCAGGTTGGGGGAGCATATAGACAATATAAGGAAAGGTTTCAAACACCACAGTGTGTCCAACCACTTCCGTCTAAAACACAATAGAAACCCCAACCTCCTATCCTTTTGTGGGATCGACAGGATTGAACCTCACTGGAGGGGAAGCAACTTGCGAATCGCAGTCTCAAAAAACGAGTCTAGGTAGATATATGAATTATGCACTTTACAGCCAAGGGGGATGAACATTGACATGGACATCAATTGTTTCATATCCAACCCATAATAACCTAGATAACCATTCCTACTAAATTAATAAGAAATTTTAAGAAACCCACAAACTCATTCCACTGTCCACAAATAAATACCTATGGATACATTATATATATAAAAAAGAACACCATAAAAACAGAACACCTACATATTTAAATATTAAAATATAAATGTATGCTTCAACCACCTCTAATATACATATAAATATCCATAAAAAAAATCATTATTATTAAAAATATTTTATAATAAGGAATTTTAAAAAACTGGTTACACTAAAAAAATCGTTTATATTGAAAAAAAAAAATCGTTTATATAAAAAAATTGTTTATATGAAAATGTTTATTTTCCAAGAATTACTGTATATATATTTTATAGTCCTTTATTTTACATATACCCCTTATAAACTTTTTAGAACACATATCCTGAATACAATCCACCTTAAAGTTTTTAATAATAATAGTGGTAATTTTATTCTTCAGGAATTAGTGGTCATTTTACAGTTTAATTATATATGTGTATTTATATATTTTTTATATGTACAGTGGGTACGGAAAGTATTCAGACCCCCTTAAATTTTTCACTCGTTGTTATATTGCAGCCATTTGCTAAAATCATTTAAGTTCATTCTTCTTCCTCATGAATGTACACATAGCACCCCATACTGACAGAAAAACACAGAATTGTTGACATTGTTGCAGATTTATTAAAAAAGAAAAACTGAAATATCATATGGTCCTAAGTATTCAGACCCTTTTCTCAGTATTTAGTAGAAGCCCCCTTTTGATCTAATACAGCCAGGAGTCTTTTTTGGGAAAGATGCAACAAGTCTTTCACACCTGGATTTGGGGATCCTCTGCCATTCCTCCTTGCAGATCCTCTCCAGTTCTGTCAGGTTGGATGGTAAACGTTGGTGGACAGCCATTTTTAGGTCTCTCCAGAGATGCTCAATTGGGTTTAAGTCAGGGCTCTGGCTGGGCCATTCAAGAACAGTCACGGAGTTGTTGTGAAGCCACTCCTTCGTTATTTTAGCTGTGTGCTTAGGGTCATTGTCTTGTTGGAAGGTAAACCTTCGGCCCAGTCTGAGGTCCAGAGCACTCTGGAGAAGGTTTTTGTCCAGGATATCCCTGTACTTGGCCGCATTCATCTTTCCCTCGATTGCAACCAGTCGTCCTGTCCCTGCAGCTGAAAAACACCCCCACAGCATGATGCTGCCACCACCATGCTTCACTGTTGGGACTGTATTGGACAGGTGATGAGCAGTGCCTGGTTTTCTCCACACATACCGCTTAGAATTAAGGCCAAAAAGTTCTATTTTGGTCTCATCAGACCAGAGAATCTTATTTCTCACCATCTTGGAGTCCTTCAGGTGTTTTTTAGCAAACTCCATGCGGGCTTTCATGTGTCTTACACTGAGGAGAGGCTTCCGTCGGGCCACTCTACCATAAAGCCCCGACTGGTGGAGGGCTGCAGTGATGGTTGACTTTCTACAACTTTCTCCCATCTCCTGACTGCATCTCTGGAGCTCAGCCACAGTGATCTTTGGGTTCTTCTTTACCTCTCTCACCAAGGCTCTTCTCCCCCGATAGCTCAGTTTGGCCGGACGGCTAGCTCTAGGAAGGGTTCTGGTCGTCCCAAACGTCTTCCATTTGAGGATTATGGAGGCCACTGTGCTCTTAGGAACCTTAAGTGCAGCAGAAATCTTTTTGTAACCTTGGCCAGATCTGTGCCTTGCCACAATTCTGTCTCTGAGCTCTTCAGGCAGTTCCTTTGACCTCATGATTCTCATTTGCTCTGACATGCATTGTGATCTGGAAGGTCTTATATAGACAGGTGTGTGGCTTTCCTAATCAAGTCCAATCAGTATAATCAAACACAGCTGGACTCAAATGAAGGTGTAGAACCATCTCAAGGATGATCAGAAGAAATGGAAAGCACCTGAGTTAAATATATGAGTGTCACAGCAAAGGGTCTGAATACTTAGGACCATGTGATATTTCAGTTTTTCTTTTTTAATAAATCTGCAACAATGTCAACAATTCTGTGTTTTTCTGTCAGTATGGGGTGCTATGTGTACATTCATGAGGAAGAAGAATGAACTTAAATGATTTTAGCAAATGGCTGCAATATAACAAAGAGTGAAAAATTTAAGGGGGTCTGAATACTTTCCGTACCCACTGTATGTGTGCATAATATGATAACTTTATGATTCAAAGATTGTTTTCACTATTATCAGGCAATTTTTTTAAACTAGCTAGAATTGCCCATTTTTAATTAAAATAGCTAGAATTGCTTTATATTTGTAACTATATAAATATTGTGCTGGTGTGCAGAGGTTTGCGATACTAAATTTGTTTTAAAACTCCAATTTCCTTTTAATTAAATGCCATTTTAAGGAACCGCTGATGTCTCGCATCAAAAGCAGGCTGTGGGGACATTTGCGGCTCCTTCCGGCTTCGCCGATAAATAGGCGGAGTTGGGGTGGCGTCTACAGTATAAATTTGATCGAACGGATGTGTATCCACACCTGTGAAAATGTCACCGGAAGTGACGAAATGCGTCAGACGTGGAACGCATAGCGTGACGTACACTGGAGCGCAAGCCGGAATTACCTCCGCTCGCCACTCTGCATGGTTGTACAATACTGTCATGGGGATTTTTAACCTATTTTACCCTAAATTACCGAATGTTTTATTGGAAAACCCACTTTATGGGAAATAAAACCTTTTAAAACTTTATCACACTATCTGGAGCCTTTATATCTTTTATATCCATCTACTGTATGCTGATACGTGGAATGGTGAGGAGGAAACCATAATCTGCATATCCAGGAGGCAATACAAGGGGACCTACCGTGGCCCTGAGGGCCTACAAGCGTGATTGGTCTTAATATCATATGATATATGAGACCCATTACATCTGGTCAGTCACCCATCTTTTAACATACCACAGGATAAAGGAAACCTGCACCTGCAGTTTAAAAAGTCACAAATTGGAGAAAAATTATCACTGAGCACCTTCACTTATTAATTCATCTGGAAGAAATATTTTTTGCACTGAAGAAAACCCAATTGGAACTATTTATTGTCACTTGCTGATTTTATTTTCACGTGATAAACTTATATTTTTAATTTTAATATTAATACATTTTATTTCTTATTGTTATGTGCAATTTATGTCACAATATTGATTCGTTTCTATAAATTATTGGGGTCACCTTATTCACTTTTTTGATACTAAATATGAGCGTTTGATTTGTTCTTTGTACCAGTATTAGGGCCAAGAAACAGAGAGGGTGTTTCCATCAGCTTTTTTTTTTATCCAGGTGACCCTCCCACCAGGATAGGAAAAATATTGGCAGCCTTCACACTGTTAGACTTCCAGTACGAAATAGAAATACATTTTTATTATTACAGGTCAAGAATTGTGAACTTTGAGGCCTCAAATGACCTTGTTACAGATTTAGTCAAAATCCCTTCAGTTTGAAGCACACATTGCGTCCATTGTTGAAATTGTTTTATTTACATAAACTTTGAGATAAGAAGCTATGTCATCTGCCCCCAAAAGGAAATTGTGTTTGGTAAACTTTGAATATAATGCTCTGGAAAGGCAGGCAACTAAATTGCTTATCCCAGGTGGAACGGCCTTGGGGGGGAAGGTTTACATACCACCGACCTCAAAGGATAAAAAGTCATTTTCCCCTGGTCATGAAAAAAGAGAAGCCAGAGGGATCATAAAACATTATGTTCTGGCCATGAGATTTTTTTATCACACAATGGCCAAAGCTCAAATTCAGGATCACACCTGTAGATAGACTATTGTTTCAACCATGAGAAGACAAACAAACGGAAAACTGCCTGGACAAAGACTAGAGTCTGTAATTCATTTACCTACACACCAACAGGGGGGTAGAGATTGTGTCATACAGACAATTGTCCCCTGAAAGCTAGATGGTGTCAAATAAACATTGTCACTTAGACTGATGAGAACTGCATCTTCAAATGAATTTCATATAATCATAAGCTTATACAACATCCTTGTCCCATCATATACAAAAGAGTATTGCGGAACTTATGATGTTATGACAATCTTCTATTGAGAAGTACATTATATCTATCATATAGTAGTGTCAAATGGTCAGAAATTCTCCCGAATTTTATGTCCAGTCCCAAATCATGAATGTATTGTTGTTAACATAATAATCCCTTAATGGATAATATTTTGATCGGAAATAACCCGTGTGTAGAAAAGTTTACATATACAAGTTGTTGTGTATCAATATATATAACTGTATATGTATCTATATAATTCTTACTGCTACTAAATGTAAAGCATATGGGTAAATCAGTCATTTCCAATCAATATATATATATATATTGTATTAGTAATATTCTTAATTCAATGGTGTTACCAGGTCCAGTTACCAGGTCCAATCTTTACTTAGATACATGGTGGATATTAGATGGACATGTATAGAGGATGAGAGTATGGATAAATTATTATATTGTTTTTATGATTATTATTAAATGGAGAAATCACATAGTTTTAATATCCATATACTGGACAACCAAGAGGTGTCGCCCAACGACCTTGTCAGTTAATGGTTAAGTTATCCCAACCAATGGGGATAAGGTTACTCCTTCTGGGTTTGACTTATGGTAATTTTACAGCCCTTTTGTTCAATACAATATAAAAAGGGAAGCCCAAATGAGAGAGGGACACAACACTTCACGACACAAGACATTTGCCCAACATACATCACACATACAACACACACACGCTACTACAGCCATGCATAGACTCATCTATACAGACTCCATCTTGCTCCATCATGTATCTGAAACTTGGAGGGACGCCAAACGAAACTCCTCCCTAACTGACCACCATCTTGGGAAGGCAGCCATCTTAAGGACTCGTAACGACCATTCTAAGCTAGCAGCCATTTTAAATATGGTAAATATACCTTGCTGTGTTATTTGATATTACTTAATATTGTTTATTTCCTTCCTTACATGTTTTATATTTCATATTTAAGGGTAACGAGATTACAGTCCCAGCCTTATTAACCATATGTAGATTTTTCTCTAAGAGCTGATTTTTTGCTTTTTATACATTTTTATTAATATCAGAATTAGCGCATATACGTGTATTAGTCTCACGTTTTGCATAGCCTATTCTCGCTTCATCTGCAGTGGAGTGACTATCAGCTGCGCAATTCGCAGACAATTGTGGTCTGATTATATAGCACATTTACCTATGGTTTATGCTACTACAACTGGGAAAAACGTAATCTTGCTTTATTTTACTTTCATCATTTAGCTAAATATCACATTGCATTTATCGTTTTAAGTTTGTATTTTATGTGAGGTTATCTCTTTGTGTCACTCAAGTCTGATCATTTATTGTGAAGACATGTCTCGTGAATAAATATTCTTATATATTCCATACTGTAGACTGTTTTCACTAAGATTGGTATATGCTTTTTAAAAGGAATTAATCGATCAAAAAGAACTCGTTATACTCGTTCAGAATAATATTCTCGAACCTGTAAAACGCACAACAACACTTAGGCTTTTAGGAGCTGCAAGTGGTATAGGAATTTTCAAACTGCAAAAGATATAGCACAGACTGCTTATTTTGCCAACCTGCAGTTTCATTCCCTAATTATTATAACACAGAAAAACAAAATTACTGGAATCCAGTTATAATCATAAAGAATAACAAAACTGGGTCAAGGGGGGCCAGATCATGGAGCAATTGTGAAATAAGCGGGCAGAGCGCACCCTGGGTGTACGAATGAAGGCACATGTCGGGATCTTAACTTGCGGGGGTCTACAAGGGAAGCCCCACGAATGGGAATGCATTAGTAGGGGTGTAGGCTGCAAGGCCCCTTCACGGCACCCTGTATAACTTGCAGTCCTAACACTACTAATTTATGGGTGTCTCCACAGTGGGAACACATTCTAGCTAATGGATAGATGAGGGACAGATGGGCATGGAGGTCGCCCAAGCCTCCTCCAATATCTGATATTGTATTTTTATATAATCTTAAAGCGGAGTTCCGGCCTCGGAAAAGTTTTTTAGAAAATAATACCCCCGGGACAGTCAGGGCTAGTACTTTCCACAATGGATAGTCTCTGAAC
This sequence comes from Pelophylax lessonae, assembly GCF_965119305.1. Classification (NCBI taxonomy): domain Eukaryota; kingdom Metazoa; phylum Chordata; class Amphibia; order Anura; family Ranidae; genus Pelophylax; species Pelophylax lessonae. The sequence goes on along the minus strand of NC_138779.1, from coordinate 36,903,515 downwards.
TGTGCCAGGTCGCACTTACCCTTTAGAAGAAATACTTACCTTGAAAATAGCTTGTCCAGCGCTGCCATCTCAGGTGTGGACAGCTGAAGCTGGAGTGTCCTCTTCGGTGATGTCGGAGTCCCAGAATGCCCTGCACCGGCCCTGCTCATCACTTCCGGTGCAGGCGCGTCATCCCTGCACAGCTTCTGGGCATGCCCAGAAGCTGTTTAGCAGGGAATGACGTGTCTGCACCGGCAGTGATGAGCGGGGCCGGTGCAGGCACATTGATTCCTGGGAGCGATGACATTCAGCTCCCAGAAGTCACCGCAAGCAGGAAGAGATGGCCCGGGCTGCGGCCACAGAGGGAAGAAGTGGAAGGAAGGGAAGTAATTTTTGAGGCCGGAACTCCGCTTTAATCCATATTCTAATGAAAGGGACACTGTAAATGTCCTGAAATGCATTGATTGTCAAGATAAAAAGATATTTTCTTTACATCAAAGGTTTACAAATATTGTTCCTAAGACAAGTAAACACACATTTATATTCTGAATAATCTTTATTAAGTTAGCAACATTTGTTAACACAATTTAACACAGATTAATGCAAAATAACATCGGTTTAAAGCTGTAGGGTTTTTCATTTTTTTTTTTTTAAACAAAATTATACTCCCACAAAAGCTTATGGCCCAAAAACGCTGATAAATGCCCAATAGCCACATTTTTCAGCGTATTTTGGCATTTTTAGGCTTTTTTCAGGTTTTATCAGAGTTAGAGCGTTTTTACAGCTGAAAAACACCTCTCAAAATCCACTAGTTCTGGGTTTTTTTTCCAGCCAGAAAATGCTCCTGCCAAAAACTGCTGATAACAGCCAATGTGTGCATGGACACATAGGATAACATGCTGGGGAGTTTCTTGCCTGCAGTAAAAAAATGCCTGAAGCCAAAATCAGAAGCTGTAAAAACGTCCCGTGTGCATGAGGCCTTACACACTGAACTGAATGCCGTTGGCTCCAATCATCTACTCCCCTTTACAAGCTACAATGAATATAACAGCTTTGTAATTAATGAGATCGCTGTCATTGCGTCTCCTCTGCACTGCAAAGTAATCAATGCCTAAACCCAGCTTACCAAGGGCATTTTTCACAAAGTCCTCATCATGTTTAAAAAAATAAAACCGTTCCTCTAAGAGAACAATATTAATTGTATCTAATAGCCCTCAAAGTATCAGCTGGCCTCGGGGTTTTATCAGCTTTAGCATCTTTTAGAGATTCCCCATGTATTCATCTTCATTTTTACTGATAAGTTCCAGTATCCACGCACTGATAATGCAGTCAGCAAGTGGTAATAGCACCGGGGAGGTTATGTTTTCCTGTTCAAAATCACATTTCAAAATTTGCTTGATGGATGACCTTAAGCGCATTTCTTTCTCCTGAAGTTGTTCTCTGGGGAAAAAAATATATATATTATATGGACATTACAGGAAAGTTTCCGAAATAAGTCAGAATTTATTTCTGAAGCGTGATGAGCAATTCTGTCAAAATTCATGTAGCACCCTCCTAGACAGGTGCTAGGTAAAAGCATATGTTTTGCTCCATCTGCTTATCAGGGGAGCATGATCTTTAGTTAGGCCAGCTCATTGTACTCAATGTGTATTCATCTGGTCTGAGGGAGTGTCCCCACTGCATCCAATAGGGAGGCCTGTTGGACAGTGGAGGAAACATGGCCAATGATACACAGGCTTTTATGGCAGTCCCAGTGGGAGGGTACCACCGCAGTGCATCCTGGGATTGACCATAAAAGCCGAGAGCACATTAGGCAGGGTGTCTTTGGGCGGGAAGCAGAGTCCCAGGAGGAGGGTGACGGCTGTCTCTCCTCCTGTAAAGAGGAAGGTGGTCAAAGGCAGTAAGCCTAGTGAGCCAGGTGTGGAGCTGAGCCAGAGAAGTCCTGAGGTAACTGACAGTGGAGCTGAAGGCAGAGCTACCTGGGAAAAACAGCATCCGTGAGCACCAGGGGGCTTGCCAGGGGTCTTCCCAGGAAAGGGACCACTCCAGTGAGGTCAGTGGACAGAAGGTCAGCACACACAGTCAGCGAGAAAGGGGGTGCCAAGTTAGACCCTGAAGAGCAATCTACCGCATAGTTCGTCTTTCAACATTTCACCTCAATGGCAGGGTGAAGCAGCGGCCTTGCCACATTCAATACAGATAGAAGTCCTCAAGATTGTGCATAGTTATCATGTTGGAGTATCCCACTCATTCCTTCTCCCTTCTCCCTTCCAAGTTCCAATAAAATACAAAAAAACCAAATCCCCTGGACATTTTAATGACTGCAAAACAATAAATAGCTGCGCTTTGATCCAAATTGAAACCGCTCAGGTGAAGATAGTTTTGATACAATTAGCAGCCAGCACATAAAGTTGTTAAATCTCAACCCTGTAATAAAAAACCTGACAAAGTGTGCAGCGCTTAATAAACAAAACCAAATGAAACAGGGAAAGTCCATATAACTCCAAAAAGTCACTTTTGAGATGTATATAAACAGGTTGATAATTTGAATTCAATCTCCCAAATTGTAAATGAAAGATGAAGACTTAAAGAGCAGTGAATCCACTTAAAGAAAAGTCCCATAGAAGTAAGCTGGTAAGCTGGAAAGCTGGCAAAAACCTCCACCGATCACCCAAAATGTGTGGCCGCTTACCAGATAGTGTAGATCCCCATAACAGAGATCCACACAAGCTCCAATGATAATAAGCCCCAGGTGTGGTATTAAACAGTGCAGGTGATGTCCCATCTCATCAGACCAGCCTATCCTACAGGTATATCAGTTCAGCATTCCTCCTAGGTTTCCGTACTCCCCAAAGTACACCAGCATAAACACTTATAAGTAGTCACGCTAGGACAATGCCACTCAGCCAATGGTAGTGTCAGCAACAAAGAGAAAGGGAACCTCTCATGGTGAAGTATGTCAGAAATGTAAATTTTATTAAAACAAGTATTGCACTCACATGTATGTTGCAGCAAGCGAGCATAGTACAGCATACGTCCTGCAGAGGTGTCCCCTTAAGATAGTGTGCAAGTTGTGGATAGCCAGCAGTCCGACCACAACCGATGTAAACCAGGGAGACTCACGAATGCTGATTCCCCTACCGGTTTCGTCAGAGAGTGAAGTCTTCAGGGGGTGTGGCTTCTATCCGGAATTGACTCCCTTTTTATCTGCAGGAAGCAGAAAGGAGGGAAGATGTGCGTTCCAACCCGCCCCTCCAGTAATCAGCATGGGTTTACAAAGGGAAGTTCGTGTCAAACCAATTTGTTAACATTCTACGAGGAGGTTAGCTGTGAGCTAGACAGTGGGAGACCTGTGGATGTGGTGTACCTGGATTTTGCTAAGGCGTTTAATACAGTTCCCCACAAACGCTTGATTTATAAATGAAGAGCGACAGGCATCGACCACAAGGCTTGCTCTTGTATATGGAACTGGTTAAAGGGGCTTGTGCAAAGGGTGGTAATAAACAACGCATACTCGGACTGGTCTGGGGTGGTAAGTGGGGTCCCCCAAGGCTCAATCCTGGGACCAATTTTGTTCAATTTATTCATAAATAGCATTGAGGATGGGATCATTAGCTCAATCTCAGTTTTTGCAGATGACACAAAATTGGGCAGGGCAATAACTTCTCATCGTGAGGCAGAAATCTTACAGAATGACCTGAGCAAAATAACAGAGTCTGCAACTACATGGCAAATGAGGTTTAATGTGGATAAGTGCAAGGTACTGTATTGCACTTAGGGACCAATAACATAAAAGCAAAATACACGCTGGGGGGGAACCTCTGGGGGTATCAAAAATGGAGAAAGATCTGGGGGTCTTAGTAGAAGATAGACTCAGCAATAGCATGCAATGTCAAGCTGCAGCTGCCAAAGCCGGCAGAGTATTAGCATGCATAAGGAAGGGGATGTATTCCAGAGATAAAACTATAATCCTACCACTTTATAAAGCACTGGTCCGACCGCATCTGGAGTACTCTATCCAGTTCTGGTCGCCAGTCCTCAGAAGGGATGTATTGGAGCTAGAGAGAGTACAGAGAAGGGCATCACAACTTATTAGGGGATTAGAGGACCTTAATTACGAAGAGCGTTTAGAAGCGCTTGATTTATTCTCCCTGGAGAAGAGACACCTGAGAGGGGACATGATAGCGATTTACAAATACCTCAATGGGGATCTGAGCATAGAAAAAAAACTATTCATTCGCAGGGAATGCATGAGGACACGAGGCCATACAATGCGTTTAGAGGAGAAGAAATTTAACCTCAGGCTATGCAGGGGGTTCTTTACTGTTAGGGCTACAAGACTGTGGAATTCTCTGCCACAAATGGTAGTAACTGTGGGGAGTATGGACACTTTTAAAAGACTCTTGGACGTACATCTCAAGGATCAAAACATTCAGGGGTATGGGAAATGATTCACACCTACACAGGTTGAACTGGATGGACTATTGTCTTCATTCCACCTCAACTACTATGTAACTAGGTAACAATGTAATTTGCCTACCATGGAGGTGGCACCCAAGACCGTTTAAACAATGAAATATATTGAAAGGCCACTGGAGAGGCTCTTCAAAACTACTTTTAGACCCAACCTTGTTTGGTACTTGTCTAAAACCTAGACTTCATTCATCTGATTATACAACTTCAGAGGGCCATCAGTTGCTACTGAGAAAGCCCAAACTTTTTAACATTTTAACTTTTTAACACTTTTATGCACTTTTATTCATGTTTTTTTTTCTCTGATTTGGCTTGATGATAGAAGTTTTGTGCTACTGTGGACTAACAATTCATAAGTTATATTTAATTTTTGTATTTCACTTGATTCTATGGTTGTTTTTAAAGTAGCAGCACTCGATTACAGTATTTATGCATTCAGTTCTGTAATATTTGGTTTTCACATTGTGAGGTAATTAGAGCACAGGAGATACTCACAATTTATCTAAACTTTTTTAACATGTTGATCTTTGCTGTTTTCATTTCAGGCTATTTTATGTATATCAGTAAAAAAAAATCTCAATCAAATCAATTTAAATTGCTGATTGTTACACAGCAACATGTGGAAAAGTCCAAAGTTGAGTGAAATATTTTTCCATAGAAATAGTTTGATTATTGAGCAAGAAATAAAGCATTTCCCCTCCACCAGCAAAAAGGAAGCTGTGAGGACAGAGCTATGGGGACTCCCATTGGCTCCTCCAGGTAATTCCAAAACCTAACACAAGTAGAAGGTTTTACTTATGTGAGTCATACTTTTTTATTTTTTTTTTTAAACAAAACTAGTATTTATTGTTAAATATATCAATATATACTGTACATACCAGTGCTGAGCTGATAGTAAAGATTCGCCATTGGAAATTTTAAAGAATCGTTTCCAAAGACCATGCCCTCCTTATTAGAGAAATACAAATCCAGGTGACTTCTGGAATCCATTCCATGTATGTGATAGAATTTATGTGTTGTGGAATCCATCGTTCCTGCAATTCTGAACAAGCCAAACTTCGCCTCTTTTTGACTTCTGCTTTCCCCTAAACATTACTAATGTTGGAGCTCATTTTATATTCCATTGAAATATGGTTCTCAAATTTTAGTTCAACATCTTCATAGATCTATTTACAAAGCAGTCATGGGGATCCAGCAGACTAAGCTACAGTGCCTTGCGAAAGTATTCGGCCCCCTTGAACTTTGCGATTTTTTGCCACATTTCAGGCTTCAAACATAAAGATATAAAACTGTAATTTTTTTGTGAAGAATCAACAACAAGTGGGACACAATCATGAAGTGGAACAAAATTTATTGGATATTTCAAACTTTTTTAACAAATAAAAAACTGAAAAATTGGGCGTGCAAAATTATTCAGCTCCCTTAAGTTAATACTTTGTAGCGCCGCCTTTTGCTGCGATTACAGCTGTAAGTCGCTTGGGGTATGTCTCTATCGGTTTTGCACATCGAGAGACTGAAATTTTTGCCCAATCCTCCATGGCCAAGTCAAAGTCCAGACCTGAATCCAATCGAGAATCTGTGGAAAGAACTGAAAACTGCTGTTCACAAACGCTCTCCATCCAACGTCACTGAGCTCGAGCTGTTTTGCAAGGAGGAATGGGCAAAAATTTCAGTCTCTCGATGTGCAAAACTGATAGAGACATACCCCAAGCGACTTACAGCTGTAATGGCAGCAAAAGGCGGCGCTAAAAAGTATTAACTTAAGGGGGCTGAATAATTTTGCATGCCCAATTTTTCAGTTTTTATTTGTTAACAAAGTTTGAAATATCCAATAAATTTTGTTCCACCACTTGTTGTTGTTTCTTCACAAAAAAAAAGAAAGAAAGGAAGAAAGGAAGAAAGGAAGAAAAGAGAGGTTATAACAAACCATCACCAAAACGCCACCGGACTTCTCTCTGCAACCTGCCACCATCATTTACATGGTCCAAGCAGTCTACCACAAAATAAAGAGAGGTAACTGACAGACCTGACATTAACCACTTTGCCACTGAGTACCGTAGTACTACTGCGGCAAAGTGGCTCGTTATCGTCTGACGACGTAGACCTACGTCGCCAGACACTCCCCCTTGTGGGCGGCGCTGCGCGCCGCCGGAGGCTCGCTCCCGCTGTATTCAGTCACAGCGGGAGTCGGGCCAGGGGAGGAGCAGCGGCGATCGCCGCTGCTCTGCCCCGATCGTCGGGGATCTAGTGTGGAGATCTGCCTGCCTGTGTAAACACAAGCGGGCGGATCTCCCAAGTGACAGGGAGTGACAGATCGGAGTTTTCAGCATAGCTGAACACTCCGATCTGTCCCTGTGTCACTCAGTCACCTCCCCCCCACACGTCAGTAAGCACCAGGCATATATTAACCCCTCCCTCTCCAATAAAGTTAACTCCTTCCCTGCCAGTGTCATTTTTACAGTAACAGTGCATATATATAGCACTGATTACTGCAGTAATGTCACTGGTACCCCCAAAAGTGTCAAAAATGTCAGTCAAGGGTCCGATCTGTCCGCCGCAATGTCGCAGTCCCGCAAAAAAAAAATCGCAGATCACCGTCATTACGCGTTAAAAAAAAAAACACCAAAAATGACAGAAATCTTTCCCTTTGTTAGTAAACGCAATAGCTTTTGCGCAAACCAATCAAAATACGCTTATTGTGAATTTTTTTACCAAACATAGGTAGCAGAAAACAAATTGGCCAAAAATGTAAAAAAATTTAGATTTTTACATTTTTTGGGGGGAATTTCATATAAAAAAAATTTGAAAAATATTGTTGTTTTTTCAAAATTTACGCTCTTTTTTTGTTTATAGCGCAAAAAGTAAAAATCGCACAGGTGATCAAATACCACCAAAAGAAAGCTCTGTTTGTGGGAAAAAAAGGACGTAAATTTCGTTTGGGTATGGCGTCGCACGACCGCGCAATTGTCAGTTAAAGTCGCACAGCGCCGAATCGCAAAAAGTGGCCCAGACGTAAGACAGCAAAATGCTCTAGTGGTAAAGTGGTTAAAAAACAGTTTGAAAACTTCCAAAACAACAACTATGAGATAAGCTCACAAGGTGTGAACCAGGCAACAAAGGACTTCCATAAAATACTACATACCATTTCAGAAGCAGCCCAGCTGAGAAAAGTCAACTACAAGAAATCATCCAACAAACAACCCAATAAATGGTTTGACAAAAAATGCAAAGCATTAAGGAACACCTTACGGATAGTCTCCAATAACAAACACAGAGACCCTGGCAACACTGACCTAAGGAGAACCCATAGCATCATAAAGAAAAAATACAAACAAACTCTTAAAAAGAAAAGGCAAAACTCCATCTTCAACAACCTGCAACAGTTAGAAGAGGCACTTCAGGAAAATTCTTTCTGTGAATTATTGAAGAATATTGTCTCAGCACCCAGGAAAGACAACCTCCACATCCAAAATGGTGACATCTGGCTTAACTACTTTAACCACTTCCCAACCACCCGCCGCCTCTTTACTACGGCAGGGTGGCTCACCTGCACAAACCGACGTAGGTCTATGTCAGTCGCGCACGGGAAGCTAGGGGGCGAGCGCGCACTGCCGCCAGCGCGCTCCCGCCCCCCACTCGGCAGTGGGGAAGCCGATGCATGGGTCAGGTGGCTCCAATTGCCGCCTGACACCCGTGATCGCTCCCCGCTGAGGGAGAAGGACAGTCGGCTGTTGTAAACACAGCTGACCGCTCTTCTCCCTGAAATGATCACAGAGCTTGTCAGGGGTGTTGTGGCAGACCCTGATGTAAGAGAAATGTCTCACCGGATATCTGGCGTGACACAGGTTCACCAGAGGCGCGGAGTCTAAGTGATAGCCGGTTTTCACCAGGGCCCCAGATGGTGGGGATGGACTTGGCTGCGTGCTAACACCAGGTCGCGGTCCTCCAGATTCCCCGGTTGAGCCAGGAGCAGGTCCAGGACCAATAACCGGTAACAGATAAGCAGATCAGGATGAGGCAGGAGAATAGTCAAGACAAGCCGAGGTCAGGACGGGGAGCAGGTAATCAGTGTCCAAAGGCAAGCCGGGTCAGATAAACAGGAACAGCAGATAATATCAGATACAGGGAACAGGAGAGCTGAAGATCACACAGCAAAGATTCAGTGTGATCACTGGCTTTAAATAGGACGCTTGGCGCCAAAGAGGATTGCGTGCGCATGCGCGTTCGCGTGAACGCGCGATATCCGCAAACTATCCAACGATAGCCTCAGCGCACGCACATGCGCATAGGTGTTCGCCGGTTAGCGGCGCCAGTGCGCCTGCGCATGGTAGTGAATCCCTGATATTGCCTCCTCCTTATGGGTAACCTCCGGGTGCCCAAAAGACTCCTTTTGTGAGAATGGTTGCGAAAAAAGCTACGGATTAGGTCTTGGGCATGAGCGTTCTGTGCCGGTTCCCAGGAGTTCTCTTCGGGGCCGTAGCCTTTCCATTTGACCAAGTACTGCAACTGATTCCTCCAAGATGGCCTCCACCTCAAATTCTTCATCACCATTGATAATGACAGAAGCAAGTGGTCCCGAGCTTCTACCCGGAAAAGGATCAGGTACAGCGCGTTTCAATAATGACACGTGGAAAACCGGATAGATCTTGAGTGAATCGGGTAGAGCCAGTGCGCCTGCGCATGGTAGTGAATCCCTGACAGAGCTCATGTGAACCTTCTATAAAGGAGCACATGTCTCTATGGTCATTTCACAAGCCACGCCCCCCCCACAGTTAGACTCACTTCCCTAGGGTCACATTTAACCAATTAATCATCCATAGGGTTAACCCCTTCCCTGCCAGTGTCATTATTACAGTAACAGTGCATATTTTTAGCATTATTGTAGTAATGCCACTGGTACCCCCAAAAGTGTCAAAAATGTCCATCAGGGGTCCGATCTGTCTGCCACAATGTCGCAGTCCCGCAAAAAAATTGCAGATTGCCGCCATTACTAGTAAAAAAAAAAACAATAAAAATGACATAAATCTTTCCCGTAGTTAGTAGACGCCATAACTTTTGCGCAAACCAAAATACGCTTATTGCCTTTTTTTTTTTTACAAAAATATGTAGCAGAAAACAAATTGGCCTAAAAATGTTAAAAAATCTAGATTTTAAAAAAAAAATTTGGAGAATGTCATATAGCAGAATGTGAAAAATATTGTTTTTTTTTTCAAAATTGTCGCTTTTTTTTGTTTATAGCACAAAAAATAAAAATCACACAGGTGATCAAATACCACCAAAAGAAAGCTCTATTTTTGGGAACAAAAGGACGTACATTTTGTTTGGGCAAAGCGTTGCACGACCGTGCAATTGACAGTTAAATGAACGCAGTGCCGAATTGCAAAATAGGGCCTGGTCATTAAGGGGGAAAATCTTCCGGTCTTAAAGTGGTTAAGAACCTCTACAAAGATATTTCAGAGGAGGCTCTAACTGTAGAACAAAAATACATCATCAAAAGAATAAATGACATGGAGGAAAAAATCAAGGACTTCCAGGACCCCCTAATGTACCGGTTACACTACAAGAAATTAGGGAGAAAATCCAATACCTGCAAACTAAAAAAAACAGTGGGATGGATGGAATCCTGCCAGAGATGATTAAGCACAGCTCCCTAGATGTACACGCTGCCATATGTAAAGTGTTCAATCTGGTCTTGAATGCTAGTTACTACTACCCTAAAGTATGGAAGCAAGGCCTCATAACACCCATCCCTAAGAGTGGCGACCAGTATGAACCAGCCAACTACAGGGGGATATGCGTCAGCAGCACACTAGGAAAACTATTACCCTTAAAATGTATGTCAGGGCAAAATAAAAAGAAACACTACATCTCTGCAATACATGCACATTCCACATGTTTTATCCCTTTAAAGCGGACCTCCCCCTCCATTAATAAACTTACTAATGCCTGATGTTTAGTAAACCTAATGAGGTTAGTAGTATTTATCTTTCTCCTTCATGCACTGTTCATCCAGTCTTAGCACTAAGTCCCCCCGCCCCCTACGAGTCGGAATACAGCCCTAATAACACATCATAACAAATTCAAGCTAATGTCAACAAGGCATCAAAATGTCCCCATTAAGGACCCCCTACTTGCTTCCTGAAGATGTTGCAGAAACCAAACTATATAGAAAGGCCATTATGCAACTGAATCAGTTCCTGATGATACGGAGTTGAGCAGGTATAAGAAGTCCAGGGAGACCAAATATTGTCAAATTTAGGAAGACTCACTGAAGCCCTACTGCTGTATTGAAAGATATATGAGCAGAGTTGGTGCACTGGCCGTGTCCCAATAGCTTCTTCATTCAAAGGACTTTATTTTTGCTCAACAGTGATAACAGGATAAAAAAAATGCTAACGTGTTTCAGCAGAAGCCTTCCTCATAGCAAATTTTTCAAATTGACCCTCTCAATTATGGAGAATAGCTGTCAATTGCTCCATCTTACAAATGTCTTCAACTCTAGTAAAGCACATTTGAATCGATGGAGATGTCATTGACATATGCAATACATCTCTGCAATACATGCACATTCCCCATGTTTTATTCCTTTAAAGTGGACCCCCTCCATTACTAAATCGACTAATGAGCCCTGTTAATAAACCTAATATGCTTAGTAGTACTTTCCTGTCTCTTTTAGGCACTGTTTATCCAGTCTCAGCACTCTTTCCTCTCTAAGGATTGTAAACCTGCACAGACATTTAAAGTGGAACTTTATGTAAAAAATTAGAAATAGGCAAACAGCCTGAATTTTTAATGCAGAAGAGAAATGCTTTGTCTTTTTTGCATTAACATTACTCACCTGTCTGTCCACCCCTGTACAGTGAGCTGCACACACACAGCTCATTGTACAAGTTCAGCAATGTCAAAGTGACAGAACTGAAGAGACTGAGCAATGTCAAAGTGACTGAACAAAGTGACTGAAATAAGGAAAGATTCTTCCTTATTTTTCTCTGATGGGATGCAACAAGATGAGGCTCATATATCATGTGCCTGATCTTGCGCATGCGCGGTATATCATTACACTCACCTGCTCTTAAAAAAATTAACCCCCCCTTTCCAAGATCTTGTAAAATCTCAAATCTTTGAAGTGAGATATTCGTGGTGACCTAGCCTTCCCAGAGGAAAGTCCTTCAAACACGTAGTGTCCATAGCATTACCCTAACTACTTGCCGCTCAGTCACAGTAGATTTGCAATTGAACAGACAAGGAGTCACTGCTCAAGGTGGTGTTATTGCCTGATGACTCACACAGGTGCATGCCCCGGCTCGCCTCCGTGGAAACTTGATAAAAGAAAAGGAATTGGCAGCACTCCAGGTTGAGTCAAAATCCAGATTTATTGACTGGACATCCAAATATGACAATCGTGACAAGGTAGACGCGTTTCACACACTGACTGTGTGCTTTACTGCATTACTGTGACCAAGCAGCAGCTGCAGGCTCAGCAATGTAAATAAAGGTTACAAACATCTAAATAAAGGTTGCCGACCTGCTTCCAGGTGTGAACAATTTAGTCAGCAGGTCCCAGCCAATGAGTTCTGGATGAGACCTGAGGATCGTCTCCATGCACAGAGCATCAATCTGGCTGTTTCTTCTCCCTTCAAAGCAGGGAGAAAAAACAGACAGATCTTTTAGTAAAAACAGCACATTTTACACACCTTACACTTGTTAGGCACCCGGTTAACCCCTTGATTTCCCCTAGATGTTAACACCTTCCCAGCCAGTGTCATTAGTACAGTGACAGTGTACAGTTTACCATGGATAACCGTATTAGTGTCACTATTGATGTCAGTGTCAGTTAGTGTACCTTCCAGCGTGGGTGTGTTAGCACCAGATTGTCCAACACATTATCACAGTCACCTTAAAGGTTGCTGATCACTGCCATTATTAGTGCGGCGTCATAATATATATATATATATATATATATATATATATATATATACACACCATAGTTTGTAGATGCTATATATTTCACATAAACCAATTATGGGTAAAAAGAAATGCAGTATGCCAATCTTTGGTAGGAACCTCAGTCCCTAGCTCTCTGGACAATAATTTAGTGATGTAGGCAGTATACTATGGGTGTGAGCCAATATTGATTGGTAGATAGCTGATATAGTATGGCGGGGCACCTCTGGAAGGATGCAAATGCGTTTAAAATCTATTAGGGGTCTATGATTTGAACAACATGTAACGACTTACAATAAGCAGACAAATGAAACGAAGATGTGGTATCAGGGTGAGCTATGAAGGTTCCAAGAGACGCATGCACATAAGAACGGGCTGTAGGCCAAGAGGATCTATCATATGACCCAAAATTTAACACCTCTCTACTCTCCGGAAGGGCTGAATTGTCAAATAACAGAGTCAGTGGGCCCGGGTCGGGAGAGAGTGAAAAGCTCTCTTTCCTATGGTACCAGACTTGGAGCGCTGCCATTGTCAGAGGGGAGAGAGTAGCTAGGGATTTAAACGAGGTGCTGTGGCCCCATAACAGTGCCCAAAGGTCTAAAGGAGACATATCCTGCTCCACTATAGTAGATACTTTAATTAGGGGGGGCGAGGGAACCATTCCAGCAGATGAGATACGATAGCTGTTGCATGATATATTTTGAAATCTGGTAGACCTGTCCCGCCCTCTTATTTATGGTAGCAGAGAAGTTTAAGTTGTAATCTGGGGTGGCCGCCGCGCCAGGTGAATAGAATCGCCAAGGAGCGAAGAAAGCGGAAAAAGGTGGAGGGAAGTGCAATTGGTATAGCCTGAAACAAATAAAGGAGTTTGGGGAGTATATCCATCTTTAGTACATTAATTCGGCTGAACCAGGAGGCACTAATTTCCTGCCACGATTCAGTAGACTTTCTAATTTTCTAAGTGGGCTGAAGTTAAGGGCGGATAAATCTTGTAAACGTGCTGGGATGGCAGTTCCAAATTAGGTAATGGCTTTGCTTTGCCAGCCAAATTGAAAGTTTGATTGAAGAATGGAGAGAGAACTGAACCTATATATTATCGCTAAAATAGATGGTATACTGATGTGTGGTTGAGTAACATATAGAAGAAGATCGTCCGCATAAAGTGATAATTTGCAATGTGCAGATGGGGTATGTTTACCATTAATGGAAGGGTTGGACCCAATAGCTTGGGCAAGATGTTCTATAACAATGGCGAAGAGTAGGGGGGACAAAGGGCAACCTTGTAGAGTTCCGTTTGTTATAGAGAATTTTTCAGAACTAATCCCATTTACCATTACCATGGGCAGTAGGGGCTGAGTATAGGGACATGATGCGGGAAAGAATTCTGGGGCCTGAGCCTATTTTGATAAGTGCCTGACGGAGAAAAGACCAACTGACCCGGTCAAAGGCCTTTTTGCATCACATGAAAGAAGGCAGTTTGGAATGTGGTTACGTTGGGCATATGCTATGAGATGGAGTGTCTTGGTGGTATTGTCCCTGGCCTCACATCCAGGGACAAAGCCCACCTAGTCCCTATGACTAAAAGAGGGAAGTAAGGGAGAAAGACAGTTCACAATAATTTTGAAAATAATTTTAAAATTGACGTTTAACAGAGAGATTGACCTAGAATTACTACAAATAGACGGATCTTTGGAAACGAAAACCCACTCCAGTATCCTTGCCAAGAAAACCTCATGAAAAGAAACAAAAGGCTAACAGATATGACACCAGAAGATGTAACAAATATGACACCGGAAGATGAGTCCCCCAGGCCGGAAGGTGTCCAATGTGCTACTGGGGAAGAGCTGAGGGCAAGTTCAAGTAGCTCCAGAACTAATGAAATGGCTGGGCCAAAGCCCCAATGACTCTCAGCTGTGGATAGTAAGAGTGAAAGGAAAGTCTGATACTGTAAAGAATACTGCATAGAAACCTGGAATGTAAGATCAATGAATCAGGGTAAGCTGGATGTGGTCAAACAGGAGATGGCAAGATTAAACATCGATATCTTGGGAATTAGTGAACTAACATGGACTGGAATGGGCGAATTCAACTCAGATGACTACTATATCTATTACTGTAGACAAGAATCTCTCAGAAGAAATGGTGTAGCCCTCATAGTCAACAAAAGAGTGAGCAAAGCAGTACTGGGCTACAATCCCAAAAATGACAGGGTGTTCTCAGTCCACATCCAAGGCCAACCACTCAACATCACAATTCAAGTTTATGCACCAACCTCTGATGATGAAGAAGCTGATGTTGACCGATTTTATGAGGATCTACAACAACTTTTAGAACTCCAAAAAAATATATCCTTCTCATAATGGATGAGTGAAATGCTAAAGTAGGAAGTCAAAGCATATCTGGAATAACAGGTAAATATGGCCTTGGAGTACAACATTAAGAAGGACAAAGGCTATTCAGGTTTTGTCAAAAATACACACTGGTAATAACAAACACTGTTTTCCAACAACCAAAGAGGCGACTCTACACATGGACATCACCGGATGGTCAATACAGAAATCAGATTGATTATATTCTCTGCAGCCAAAGATGGAGAAGCTCTATACAGTCAAGCAAAACAAGACCTGGAGCGGACTGTGGCTCAAACCATGAGCTTTTTATGGCAAAATTCAGGCTTAAATTGAAGAAAGTGGGAAAACCCACTAGACATTTCAGATATGATCTAAATCAGATCCCTTGTGAATACTTACTGGAGGTGACAAATAGATTTAAGGAATAACATCTGATAGACTGAGTGCCTGAGGAACTATGGAAAGAAGTGTGTAAAATCGTACAAGACGGAGCAATGAAAACCACCCCAAAGAAGAAGAAATGCAGGAAAGCAAAGTGCCTATCTGATGCGGCCACACAAATAGCTGAACAAAAAAGGAAGGCAAAAGGCAATGGAGAAAGAGGAAAATATACCCAACTGAAAAATAGGCAAGTGACCAATGCACTACCAGTGAAGTAAATAAGAATAATAAAAAGGTGAAATATGTAAGTGATAAAATCGATGAAACAACAATGAAAAAGCTGCCAATTTATGTAGTGTCACCACATACCAATAAAAAGTTTAAAATTTGTGTATAAATTGGCGATAACTCCAATAATAAATGTGAAAAATCCAATCACAAACAATATCAAACAGTATAACACTCTTAAAACAATAATTAATACCAACGGAATCCAAAGCATAAATCCCTGTGTAAAGGGTAAACTGCACTTAATCGAAATATTCATAAAGTGACAATTAATATAAAAAATCAATAAAAAAATCCATGTGAATGTGCGAAAAGTAAATATTTATAATGCAAAAAAAATGGGGATCCAAAACGTGATGTGAACAATCGATTCAAACAGTGTCACCGATGTGAGTAGATTCCAACACAGAATCCAACATTGAATGCAGTGGCCGCGCACCTCAATGATGGATAAATAAGGCGTTTTCATAGGTATAATAATCCTCTGTGGAACTCAAATGGTGATATTGGCTCAGTTTATAGGGAGTTTTGGATAGATAGCCACATGAATTGGAGGTATATATCCCCTTGGCAGTTCACTCATGAGAAATAGATAAAGACTGCATAGTGTAGTATATAAGATTAATTTTATTAAAGGACAATAGATAACTTACAATAAAATTCAGGTAGATGAATGTGGATACAGGGACGGAGTGGTCCGTATCCACACTCGTCAATTGGCACAATCAGCACTCGCCATTGGCTGAGAGCACTAACCAGTGTCTTATGGCCGGGGGGTGATCCCCTGTCAGAACACAATATCTCATCGGGGGAGATCGCTGTACCAACGTCGAATAGTTAGTACAGCGGCTCCTCCCAAGCTCTTCAATTTTTATTGTTCAGCCCGCTGTGTTGAAGGAAAAAAAAAAAAAAACTGTTAGTGTGTACCAGGCTTTATATACAGAAAAATTAAAGGAAAGTTGGAAATGCTTGTCTTCTGACTCATTCCGTTCTGAAACAAATTTTGCTTGAGCTACTGAGCTGTATAAAAGAGCTGAGAGCTCTATATGTGGCTAGAAATATTATTGTGTAGCCCACTTTCTTTTTGTGGGGGGGGGGGGTATGGGAAAAAGCAATCCTAAACAGGATATTGCGCTAAACCCCTTGGAAAATAAGAGAGACAGAAACGTTGGTAAGTGAAAGAGTGAGTTTGATAATAAAGTTGGCAGTTCGTCCACCCAGGACAAGATAATGTGTATATCTAACTAATATTTAAAGTAATTTATTTGTTATTTGATTGGTTTACAAAAAGTAGTTTATTATATATATATATATATATATATATATACACACTGTATTTTCTGGCGTATAAGACTACTTTTGAACCTCAAAAAAATCCCCCAAAAATGGGGGGTCGTCTTATACGCCGAGTATAATATCTCCAAGGTAACCTAAGTATAAGTATTACCGGTAGATGAAAATTAGGGGGGGTCGTCTTATACGCCCAGTCGTCTTATACGCCGGAAAATACGGTATACACTATAATATTGGAGCCAGAGATCATCAGCCAAGCACGTTATTAAAAGCAAATAGTCCCTTTCACTGTCAAGAACAGGCCAACAGAAAAAAACAGCTTGTCCTCTGGAAGCAAAAATAGTCGATCAATTGTTGGTACAAAACATAAATGCTCGGCTCACTGCCAGCCAGACTTCTCCTTAAATAGAATGTTTGAAAACTCCTGGATGCCTAACGGGTCCCCATAGGAAGGTCATTAGGGTTCAGCAACCTTCTTCAATTGAATCTATGTATTTATGCCAATATCTACTATCAGGACATTGTTCCACTACCTTATACTATTGTTATGGTTCTACTATACCATTTATACCTACATGGTTATTATTCATGTTTACCCTAAATGTATTGGTCACATGTTTTTATCTAGAGATATTGGCTTTACTATCATTAGTCTTCAGATGTATTAATAAACATACAATTTTTATTATATCTTTTTGTTTTCTTTGTTTATCAAATATGTTTATGTCCAATTTTCAAACTGGTCACTCCTCACACAAAGTCCCAAATTTTAATTTTGTTTTTTTTGCCTTGTTGCATAAAGGGATGGAGACTCAATATGGCCTTGAGTCTCATTTAAAGTCCCAACATAACCCCCTTTGGTTCAGCAACCTTGTCTCAGCCACCCGCTAACCCACATTGCTCATTTTCCTGTGTTCTTCTCTACTCCACTTCCCACACAGGTTCTGAGCATTTCCTCCTCCTCCTGAACTCTGATGCAAATGGGTGAACCCTTTAACGCATGAGAGAAAAAAAAAAAAGAGAGCCGATAACCGGCTTGTGGTAAGGGGACATCAACACTGATAATCAGAGCACTGATTATCATTGTTCTGATTATAAGTGCAGTCTGAACAGTGCCCACCAGTGCTGCCAATTAGTGCCCACCAGCAGGGCTGCTGATAAGGCAGTATAGCCAGCCCTCCCATACTGGACCCATGCCCCATAAGTTCAAAAGGGGGCCAGGGCACTTGCTAAGCAGGAGGGCTGGCTTTACTTATTGCAGCCGCTGTTCCTCTTCTGCCTCCCCTTGCAGCGGTGCCAGCTTCTCTTCCTCTTTCTCCCTCCAGCTGCACTGCATGGGGATTGGTCCTACACACGTGCCCCTTCCATCTGCTGTCTGGGCCCTCCATTTGTCCCTTTCCCCCGCAGCACTTCTGGCTTTCCTCCTCTCCCCTCCCGCCGGCAGCTACTGGAATATTTCAGGATAGAGAGTGAGGGAAGGGGTCGGTAAATATGTCATATACTTGCCCCTTCTTTTCCTGAATGAATACAGTGAGCGATCGGTAACCAATCACTCCTGTGTCTGTTCATCACCAAAGCATAGTAAACTGTGTTTACTATACTTCAGTTTGTAAATGAGCAGGAAACCTCAGAATGTTTCCTATTCATTAATCTGTGCTGCTGAGGCTGCAGAGAAAGGGACTGATAAATCTATGCCCCCGGTCATTTTTGGCAAGGAAGGGGGAGGGCTGTCAGGTAGGCTGTATGGGGCCCCGTGATTTCTAACAGCAACTCTGCCCACCAGTGCTGCCAATCAGTGCCTATCAGTACTGACAATCAGTGCCCATCAGTGCCTCCTCATTACTGCCACCTATCAGTGCCACCTACCAGTGCCCATCAGTGCCTCCTACCAGTGCCCCTCAGTGACGCCTATCAGTGCTGCCTATCAATGCCACCTATCAGTGCTCATCAGTGTCACCTCTCAGTGCAGCTAAATCAGTACCTCCTCATCAGTGCCCACCAGTGCTGCCTCATCAGTACCCATTAGCGCCACCTCATCAGTGCCCATTAATGCAGCCTATCCGTGCCTATCAGTGCAGCCTCATCAGTGCCTATCACTCAGTGCAGGTGAACAATTATCTGTTTGCCAAATTTTATAACAAACTATGATTTTTTTTTCCAAGTTTTTGGTCTTTTTCTTTGTTTAGCAAAAAATAAAAAAAACATGTGGTGATTAAATACCACCAAAGGAAATCTCTATTTGTATGAAAACAATTATTAAAAAAAATTCATGTGGGTACAGTGTTGCATGTACAGCGCTAAAAGCTGAAAGTTGGCCTGGGCAGGAAGGGGGTAAAAGTGCCCAGAAGGCAAGCAGTTTAGGGAAACAACCCAAATAGTGGGGAAATGTAGCTGCCATCCAGAAACCATCCCTGCCATCCTGTACAACACTTATTAATTGAATCTCTTCTATATTTTATCTCCTCATAAACTATTAACGTTTAGGTACTGAACCTGATAATGTTATTTTTTTCTGTTTTCTAATATATTATCCATACACTGCATCTGATATTGTATTTTTGTATAATCTTTATCCATATTCTGATGAGAGCAACACCGTAAAATGTCCTGAAATGCCTTGGTTATCAATAAATAGATAAAAAGATATGTTGTATACATATAAAGTTTACAATATCGTTCCAAGACAAGTCAACACACATTTATATTCTGAATGATCTTTATTAAGATAGCGACATTTGTTAACACAATTTAACACAGATTAATGCAAAATGACTTTTCTGACTTTAGCACAGCGCTGTGATTTCTGACTGCTATTATTGGGTCAATGATTAATTCTATTTATTGCCTGTAGATTCCTTGTAAGATTTCCACACTGACATTAATGCTATTGGCTCCAATCATCTATTCCCCTTTGCGTCCTACAATGAACATAACAGCTTTATAATCAGTGAGATCGCTGACATTGCTTCTCTTCTGCACTGCACAGTAATCAACGACCAAACCCACCTTACCAAAGGCATTTCTCACAAACTCCTCATTATATGTTAAACAATGGAGCCGTTTTCCTGCAACAGTCCAGTAAGTTTCATCTAATAGCCCAATAAGTATCAGCTGGCCTCCGGGTTTTAGCAGCTTTATTGTCTTCTCCAGATTCTTAATGTATTCATCTTTATTTTTACTGATGATTTCCAGTATCCAAGCACTGATAATGCAGTCAGCAAGTGGTAATAGCACCGGGGAGGTTATGTTTTCCTGTTCATAATCACATATCAAAATCTGCGAGACGGATGACCTTAGGCGCATTTCTTTTTCCTGAATTTGATCTCTAAAAAAAAAAAGAAAAAAAAAAAAAACTTAATATACACAATACAGTTAAGATTTCAATATACAGTGATATGGCATGATGAGCGATGCTGCCAAAATTTGGTTAGACTGTAATTTGGCAAGTTAAAATAAAATTGTCATACTAGTGTAAGAATTACCACCCTAGGAGTTGCTGATGTCAGGGTGTGCACAGCCAGTCACACAGCATTTCCTTCTTGTATCCAGACACAGTGATCAGAACTTTGGCTTTTTTTTTGTTTGTTGTTGTTGTTTTATTAGGGGATGATAACTTGGATGGTGTAGGGGATTACAGGATACCCAACTTGAAAATGTCCAACAATCAAAACCAGGGACAACTTCCTCACTATTTAAAGATTCCTCTTCTTCCTTTCACCTGCACAAACTTGGTTCCCTTATACAGCTCCTACTGGTTCACTCCTGGGAGAACTAACAGTCTCTAGTTAGTTCAGCAACAGCCCGTTACAGGCTAGGAACTTGAAGTCCCTTGGTAAAGTAGCAATGTGGAGTGAACAGCATCTTACACAACCTTCTGCCTCTTAATAGACACTGATTCCAGTTCTACTGCTTGCAGAAATTCCAGTCCACCTGGCTGTCACTAGTCAACCTGCCTGCTTTCTTTTCCCAGTCCTCCTGACTGACACACACATGAGACTCCCCAGGGCTAGGTTGGATGAAGGCTTGGCACACTGCTACAGCTGGCAGTCTCCCCCCTTGTCTGTCCTTGCACTGTGCTGATCTACTCACTGTTTCCCCTTGCTCTCTCCACTGCCTCTCTGGTTAGGGTCCCTCCAAACGCCTGCTGTGGTGGGATCCTTCCAGGCCAGCCTCCCCAGCCCTTCCCTGGAAGCAGTCCATCAAGAGCCACCGACAAACTCTCTTCAACACTGCTTCTCCATCTTCCACCCAACTCCCCGCTGGCATGGCTCATGTTTATTTATAGGCTTCTTAGTTCCCTGCCAAGCCCCCAACCTGGGGATTGGCTAAGGGCCCCTAAATAATCAAGGAAACCTCTCCTAGCTTCCACCCACTATCTTCATTCATTCTCCAACATTCTAGAAATGGCGGGGGGGGGGGGCATCAGAGAGATTCTAGGATGAGTCAACCAGCACTGGCCTAATAACTGAAAATACAAAGCAAAGAAAAGGGCGCACCAGCCTAGCGCATTATCCTCAGCGAGTTTATTTAGATAAAAATTTAAATCAGCTACTCACAAACAATCGTGAAATTCAGGCACAACAATTCCATAAATCTGCCTCCTGCCAGAGGATCAACGTCTTTACTGGAAGCAGAGGGCTGACGCGTTTCGAGGCCGTGCCTCAGAGCCTGGAGGCCATGGTCAAGTCCGTAGTTTAAATATGGTATGGAAGGCCAGGCCTCCACATGGCCCTTGGGGATGTGGGAGGAGATATCGCCCAAGTGGGCGTGACTACACAGCTGATTGCCCAAAACTATTGCAGATCACAATTATAATGACAATTTCAATTCGCTAGCCCTAAGCAACCATTTATTCCACTGGCCTCTAATAACCCTGACCCAAATTCAGTGACTCAGTAACTCTCTTCAACACTGCTTCTCCATATTCCAACCAACTCCCCTACTTGCATGGCCCATGTCTATTTATGGGCTCCTTAGTTCCTTGCCAGGCCCCCAACTTGAGGATTGGCTAAGGGCCCCTAAATATTCAGGGAAACCTCTCCTAGCTTCCACCCACTATCTTCCAGAACATTCTACAAAATTCTAGAAACAGGGGCGGGGAGAGCTCAGAGAGCTTCTAGGATGAGTCATCCAACCCTGGCCTCTAATAACCCTAACCCAGATTCAGTGACTCAGTTGGGCCAGACTATAATTTGCCCACTCTTACTTCTAGTAGCACACATTAGAAGGTGCTAAAGTAGGAATTTGAAACTGAATTGCATTGCAGTCAATATGAGGTCATATTTTATGTTTAAATTGGATCCTCTGGAGGGCTGCTGGACAAGCTATTGTCACTGAAATGACATGTTTGTGTTTACTTGTTGTTCCTTGAACTAGTAAGACAATGGGGTTGGTTTAATAAAGGCAAATAGTCTGTTGACTTTTCAAATTAAGTTGCACTTTGCAAGGGCATTTTCCCCAGGGCTTAGTTAATGAGGTGATATTTTACTTTGCAAAGAATACCCAATCACACACAAAGAAAATTTAAAAAAAAGCATTTTTACTTGCATATGATTGGATGATGGAAGTCAGCAGACCTTAACTTTATTCATTAAGTGTGGGGTAAATTTCCCTTGCAATGTCTGTTTGTCTGTTTAACTCTAAAAGGTGTGATACTAGCATTCTAAAAAACAAAGAAGCGATACAATATGTGCATTTATTTTAATGTTATTTGATATTTCTTACCACTAGAGTACAATACAGCCAAACACAGTACATGGCTCTTGCTGTCACTTTATCACGCACAGTTTGTTTCTTTGGTCAGCACCTGTTAAGTTTAACCTGCCTAATAGTACTTTCCTGTATATGGCATGGCAGCAAACTGATGGGTCAGACCTTACAGGGCTACAAGACTGACTACTATATAAATAAAAGCTCTACCTAGCACCAGAATTCCTTTTTTTATCCTCACGTCAATAGGATGCAGCTACTGTCCCTAGCAAGAAATGAATTACTAATGAAATACATTTTTTTGTACTATTTTTACCCTTACCTGACTGCTTCCTTTGGTCCTTGTCAGGCAAGTTCTCTGAAACTCTCCTCCCTGAATTCCTCATACCACAGGTGCTAAAGGCATCCCTCATGAGGAACCCTATTCTGGTGGTCTTGGGGGTAACAGAGTACTGTGGTGTTCTATCATTGAAGCAGAGGACACATGTTCCATGCTTTTATTTCCTCTTTCTCTGTCACCAAGCCTCAATAATGGTTGGTGTGGTTGCGATTGTCCCATACGAGTGGCTGAAGCCTGGTCATCTAACACTGATGTTTTGGCCAGATGAGGAGGTGGGCTATGGTCTGACAGGGGTTGGGGTTATAAGTAAGGCTTTTAAAAATGGAGGGCAGCCAGGGCAGTCACTTTTTGTCTTGAGTATATCCTGCAGTATCTCCTCTTTTTTGCTTCCGGTATTGGTAGGTTCTTACTTCATGTCTGGAGATCCCATCTCAAGCATTTACATTTTATCCCTATTCACAAATATTCTGATATAACATTGCTTTTTCTTAATGGATAAAGCAATAATAGATCCTTCATACAATAAAAGGTAGGGGGTGATAAGTATTGAAGAAAATATGTAGAAGAGCATTTTAAACAGTAAAGATTAGACATCATTATCATTATTATTATCTCTCTAGGGATAACATTTCCTCTCATTCACATCATTGGAGTTAAAGCTCAAGGGCACGGTCTGCTCACTAGAGTTGGACCGAACACCCTCCCAATTCGGTTCATGCCAGAACTCTCGAACATCAAGAACATTTTGATTAGACATGAACATTGCTTTGTTGCGGCTCTTTTTATCATTATCTATCTAGCGATAAGAATTCCTCTCATTCAGAGTTAAAGATCAAGGGCAAGGTCTGCTCACTATTCCTCACTCTCTCATCATAGTGCCAGTAGACACAGGTTACGTTTTCACAGACATAGCCGGCTGTCTGGGAAACAATGCTGGGCATGCGGCAGCCTGGCTCTTCAAGGCAACTTTGTTTTTGTAAGCTGTCTGTCCAAAGTCTCAAGAGAAAGAGAGACTGATAACACACAAAGTGATGGTTATGATATGTCATACAGTACAGGAATCAGTCAGGATTCGTTTAGAGATTGTCCCCTACAGCGTGTTTGGCTTTTCATTCATTTGAAAGCCAACAATTTCTGGTAAGCAGCCACTCCTTACCTTCACTTCACTGGACATCTTGGAAGTCTTTGGGTCTTCATGTCTTCTCTATTAGAAGCACCTTCTCTGTTGCACATTTTTGGACTTTTTCATTAGTTTTGTTTGTATCCTTTTTTTTATTTATGGACTGTTTTTGAGGACTGTTTTTCTATGACAATTTTTAAATACTGCTATGTACTTGTGTCTCATTAATTTATGATAAGCGCTGCACTTTGTTTTGTAAAGCAAAAACTAGCCATATCCCCAAACACCATAACACGGATAGGGAAGAACAACCACTGTGTATCAAAGCACAGTGTAGGACTTTGCTTGTGCAAATTCACAGGCAGTGGATCTGTGATGAACAGATATCAAACCAAGGCCTGCTCGCAAGGGCATGGAAGACGTCAGATGTGACTAGGAGCAACACTCACCGAGTGATGTCAGAAAAGTTATCCACGAGTCCCTAGTGAATAGGGATGTTCAAACGGTTCGGGTCGACCATCGGTTCGACCCGAACATTGGGTGTTAGAAATTCGGCCGAATTCCAAACTTTTTGCAGTAAAAGTTCGGAATTCGGTCACCAGAACCGCCCAAAATGCAATGGGACAGGAATTGGGCTTTAAAAGCCCGTGATTGGCCCAGAACTGTCAGTAAAAGCCAATGAGGGGGGCAGGAGTCTGCTAGGAACGTGATTGGAGTAACTACGGGGACCAGAGACCAATCATGAGTGAATACGACCCCCACTATATAACATAGCCCTGCCTAACCTCTAGCACTGTATACAGAGGCTTTTGAAGAGAGTGGAAGCATTTGTGTTTGTCCTGCTGCTTGTAAAGCTCCAGTGTCATTTTGCAATTATCTTCTGCTGTATGGAGCTGTTCTTTTAGTGTGAGGAAAGGGATATGCAGTGTAGTTAGGGTACTATATATCACTATAGTTAGATTCAATAATCTAGTTTTTGTAGGGATACTTTTAAGTGTCAGGGTGACCGGAGTTTAGGGTGACCTGACTCTGCCATGCTTGGGTGACCAAACTCTGCCATGTCAGGGTGACCGTAGTGTAGTTTAGCTGACTCTGCCGTACCAGGGTGACCGAACTCTGCCATGTCAGGGTGACTGTAGTGTAGTTTAGCTGACTCTGCCATACCAGGGTGACCGAACTCTGCCATGTCAGGGTGACCGTAGTGTAGTTTAGCTGACTCTGACATACCAGGATGACCGAACTCTGCCATGTCAGGGTGACCGTAGTGTAGTTTAGCTGACTTTGCCATACCAGGGTGACCGAACTCTGCCATGTCAGGGTGACCGTAGTGTAGTTTAGCTGACTCTGCCATGCCAGGGTGATCGAACTCTGCCATGTCAGGGTGACCGTAGTGTAGTTTAGCTGACTCTGCCATGCCAGTGTGACCCCACTCTGCCATGTCAGGGTGACCCCACTATGCAGATTTTGGGTTAGGGGTATACATATATATATACATATATATATTGTGACAGGAAGTCAGGTAAATCTGTGGATGTAGTCACAGACAGGAGATACATTTCCACCTGGTTTAGAAAATTCACCAATTACTATAGGGTGTCGGCTGCAGAGGTAGCCAGAACTGTCTAAGGACGTTGAACAGACGTCAGCTATTCAGAATGAGGCAATTAAGGCCTCTATAATTTGTCCAGAGGAAGTCGATTGATTGCTGCCTCCTGACGCTGTGTGAGCTGGGGAGAGGAGGACAGTCAGATATGTGCCTCCCGACGCTGTGTGAGCATGGGAGAAGGATTGCTGCCTCCTGACACCGCGTGGGTAGAGGAGGACAGTCAGATGTGTGCCTCCCGACGCTGTGTGAGCATGGGAGAAGGAAAACCTCCTGGAGCGATGTGCGCTGAGGAGGGTAAAAAGTGTGAAGACTACTCAAGGTGAGGTCTTGGATTGTTTCTATGTGAAAAGAAATAAATGAACTATTTCTATGTGAAGAGAAAAGGGACATTTGCTGGGTGAAGAGAAAAATAAAGGAATGTGTTCTATGTGAAGAGAAAAGGGACATGTTCAATGTGAAGAGAAAAGGGACATGTTCAATGGACATTTGTTGTGTGAAGAGAAAAACATGGACTATTGAGTGTCTGCTGTAGGATCAGCAAAGTCTGCCCAACAGTAGGTTGGGGACAGACTCCTTAGGTAGGTTCCTGAGTGTGAGAAGGTAGCCGCCCACAGTGGCAAGAATTTATTTTGTGTTTTATTTTATTTTTGATGTTTTTGACGCTTGCACTTGTGTGAAGAAAATTGCATGAATAAACCAAACTGTTGTTTGCAACCACTTCTCGGCTATCTCCCTGTGTAACAAACCCCCCCAAGGGGTCATCCATACCCGCCACCGAGCTAATCCCCACAATATATATATATATATGTATATATATATATATATATATATATATATATATATACCGTATTTTTCGGACCATAAGGCGCACTTAAAATCCTTAAATTTTCTCACATATCGACAGTGCGCCTTATAATGCGGTGCGCCTAATGTATGGCTGTGTTTTCCCCTTCTCATCCCAGTTACCTAGAACTGATTTATGTGGTACACGGCGCTCAAAAATCTGTCAATGTTTTAGCATGGCCTTGGTAAGCTACGAAGCTGCACTGCTTTGATTGAGCATTACGGCCATCGTAGTCAGGAGGTGTGTGCATACCCGCTGCCCCAAAAATGGCTCCTGTAAAGAGACATGCTTACGAAGCGGATTTCAAACTCAATGCTATCAGTCACGCAATACAACATGGAAATAGAGCAGCTGCGAGAGAATTCAACATTAATGAATCAATGGTACGGAAGTGGAGGAAGCAAGAAGACGCCCTGCGCCAAGTAAAGAAGACCAAACTGAGTTTCCGAGGAAACAAAGCAAGATGGCCACAGTTGGAGGACAAAATTGAACAGTGGGTTATTGAACAGAGAACCACAGGTAGAAGCGTCTCCACTGTCTCTATTCGACTCAAAGCAACAGCTATAGCACGTGAAATGGAGATAAACGACTTTCGAGGAGGTTCCTCTTGGTGCTTCCGTTTTATGAAAAGGCGTAATCTCTCCATCCGCACAAGAACTACCATCTCGCAGCAACTGCCAAAGGATTACCAAGAAAAGCTGACCATTTTCCGCACCTACTGCAAGAACAAGATCAATGAACAGAAGATCCAGCCAGAACACATCACCAACATGGACGAGGTCCCCCTTACCTTTGATATCCCCGTAAACCGTACTGTCGAGAAAACAGGGACCAGTACGGTATCTATACGCACTACGGGAAACGAGAAGTCATCCTTCACTGTAGTTCTCGGTTGCCAGGCTAATGGCCAGAAACTACCACCCATGGTAATTTTTAAGCGGAAGACTTTGCCGAAAGAAAAGTTTCCGGTTGGCGTCATCATCAAGGTTAACCCGAAGGGCTGGATGGACGAGGAGACGATGAGTGAGTGGCTGAGAGAGGTTTACGTCAAGAGACCGGATGGCTTTTTCCACAAATCTCCGTCCCTATTGATCTGTGACTCCATGCGCGCCCATCTGACCGATACTGTCAAAACCCAAGTGAAGAAAACTAATTCAGTGCTTGCCATCATTCCGGGTGGATTAACCAAAGAACTCCAGCCGCTAGATATTGGTGTCAACAGATCATTTAAAGTTAAATTGCGAGCTGCGTGGGAGCATTGGATGACAGAAGGCGAACACACGTTCACCAAGACAGGGAGGCAACGCCGAACAAGTTACGCCACTATCTGCCAGTGGATCGTGGATGCCTGGGCGAAGGTATCAGTCTCCAGTGTCATCCGAGCTTTCAGGAAGGCCGGAATTATCACTGAACAGCTAAGTAACAGCAACGAGACTGACTCCGATAGTGATGATAATGATGAGAGGGATCCGGACGTGCTTGATGCCGAGATCCCCCAACTGTTAAACTCAGACACTGAAGATGAAGACTTTGATGGATTTGCGGTAGAGGAATAAGCTGAAACAGTGAGTGTATTGTTTTGTATTGTATTTCACTGAACAATGTTGAGAGTTATTGTTAAAAACCATTTTATGGTTATTGTGAAAGAGTTGAATAAAGTTTGACTTATCAGAGTTTTGTGTCATTTAATGCGCCTTATAACCCGGTGCGCCTTATGTATGGAAAAAAACACGTTAGCGGTCGATCAGTGATACTGCGCCTTATAATCCGGTGCGCCTTATAGTCGCGAAAATACGGTATATATATACAGTATATATATGTGTATATATATATGTACATGTATATACACACACTTATATATACACATATATATATATATATATATATATATATATATATACACACACACACATATATATATATATATATATATATATATATATATATATATATATATATATATATATACCCCTGTGACGAGACCAATCTCGCCACTGGGCATTGGAGAAGCCTGGTTGCTCGCCTCCTGCAATGTGACTATGGACCCTCTCATCAGCCCATGCTAAACGTAAACCCCATGGCGATTTGACTGTGTTTGTGGCATCTGAGCGCTGTTTGGATATGTTGAGCGCTCAGATCCAGGCTATCTGGGGATGGGTTGAATGTGGGGGTTTTGTTCAGTAGACTGGGAGTTATGCATTTTTGTGTATTTTTGTGTTTCTTTAACCATGTGGCTAATGGAGTCTTGCCTTTATCCTGGAAGCTAAACCTTATTCCTGTAAACTGTAAGGCACAGGAAGTGCACTCCTAATATGGTCATTCCAGGAAGTTCAGGAAGACTGTCTGAGGTGGCTCTCCATTCACCTATTGTCGGGTGTGCTAATGAACTTGCCTGCTGTCTGCTAAGAGATGTATTGACACTCAGAGTAATGTGTTATGAGGGCTCGTTAGGGAACCATTGTTCTGTGTCTGGCTATTGTGTACATTGCCCCCCCTGGGGGCTTCTGTCTCCCTGCACATGGCAGTCCTTCTGGTCAAGCTATCTGATCAATCACTGCTGACTCATTTTCAAGCCCTCATTTGCATGGCTGGAGAGGACCTTATGGGGAACTGCAGGTACTGTGCAATTGACCAATGGGAAAGCGGTTGTTGGGGGAAGGATGTTCCAAATTCTGTATAAAAGTGTGCTGTGTTCTTCCAATAAATGTTGTTCCTGTTTTACCCTCAACTCGGAGCTTTGTCTCGTTATTGGGGGGATTTATTGTATGCTGTTCCAGTTTGACTGCAAGGAGTGCAAACCCTTCATATGGTTTTTCCTATTCAGCTGTATGCAGCATTTATAAGGTTCCAGCTACGCTGTTTGCATCATTCCTTGGTTTCCAGTTCGGGAGTTTGGTGTCCTGCAAGTAGCTGTGCCTGTAGCTCTGGAAGGGGAAGATCTCCTAAACGGTTTTAACCCTTTTGTGTCCGGGGTGCCGTTAAAACCCCTATACAGAAGTTCAGATGTTATGCCTGCCTCCAAACGCCTTCAAAAAAATGCCTGAAAAACACCTGAAACAAAAACGCCCAGGTGTGAAAGGAGGGTAACACCATCCCTGCACTACTGAAATTCTAAGAAAAATAATCATTTTTTTTTCTGGTTCTGGACATGCTACAGAGCTGAAACTTCACAGGTACACTTTTTAGACCCCCCCAGACACTAAATCCATTTTTTTTCCAATAATTTTTTCAATAATTGGCTCTCTATCAAAAACGACAATTTTTAAGAACTTTTTTTTGCCTGATTCATAGTCCCTGGGGCATGACCCTGAACCCTAGGCACTTTTTAGGGGCATTTATTGGGCTTCAAAATGGTGTTTTTTGATTCCCAAAGTTCGAGTTCCATTGATTTCAATGGGGTTCTGGAATCCGAACCGAACTTTCGGGAAATTCGGGTGTTCTGGTCGAACCGAACTTTTCAAAAGTTCGATCATCCCTACTAGTGAACAAATATATAACAAAACATCAAAGTTTGTTTTTTGGATGGTTCAGTCTGCAAGGTAATGTCAGCAAAAAAGTTGCCACAGCAGGTCATAGACATGATATCTCTGCCTTCTTTCAGGCCTGAGGTAACATCTTAATTTCACTTAAAAAACACTTATCCATGGACGTCCTTGAGTTGAAGTGGTTATACCGGGATGATGCTTGCAGCTACAGGCATCATTCCGGCATCAAAACTTGCAGCCAACGATACTTTCTTAAGCAGAAGTGATTTGAGTTTCTGAACAGCCATTGGATCACTTCTGTGGGCAGCTGAAGTGGGTCGCTGTGGCCAGGGGCTAAAGCTGCACTAAACAGAGAAAGAGGAACTGCTGTTGTTCCTCCCCCTCTGTGAAGGATTTCATCACTTCCGGTTTTGGCTTTTCGTTTACTTGCCCGTTAGTGGCCAGGAAAGCAGCCAAGCTGATTTGTGTCTGAATGGCTGCATTGGAGGCCAGAGGAGAGATTTGAGATCTAATAGACCCCAGATCTCCCCATAAAGGGGACCTGTCACGGCCCAAGCTGTCACAAGGGGTGTTGTTCATCCCTTGTGATTGCAATAAAAATAATTTTTTTAAAAATCTGTCCCCGTCCCCCCGTGCTTACATGCAAATGTGAACGCATACATAGGTCCTGCCCGCATATGTAAACAGTGATCACACCACACTTGTAAAGTATCATCGCAAATGTCAGCACAAGAGTAATAATTCTTGTTTCAGACCTCCTGTGTAACGTAAAGGTGTTTAAAGTGTCGCCTATGGGGAATTTTAGGTGCCGTAGTTAGGCGCCATTCCACGGGCGTATGCAAATTTTAAAGTGTGACATGTTAGGTATCTAGGAAAAGATAGCCCAGTCACCGCACACCTTACCCAGCCCGTGTGGTTAGCCTGTGCACTGAATAGCATATGAGTCTAAGCCCCTGAAATGCAACCACAGTCAAGAATGTCACGTGTAATGTAGCAATAATGAGAATTGATAGACATTTTGGAGGCATGCATACACAAGTTCAAAAAATAAATAGGGACTAAAATAAATAAGTGAAACAAAAAAAATTAAAATGTTGCATAAAACCTGACATCTCTGCACCATGGTGTGAATGAGGATTAAAGGCTAATGGTAGAAATGTTTTTAATCCTGATCTGATGAAATGTGTATGAAAGGTAGGTGATACTCTCCTCGATACTGGTATAGACTATAATCCAAAAAACTGGTGGTCTCCAAACCGCGACCTGAGAGGCAGATGCAGCCTTTTGCCTGCTTTAGGTACTCTTTCACCCACTGATACCAAGAATGGGGCATAATTCCTCCCACTGACACCAATGAAGGGGCACGATTTCTCCCAATCACACCAACAGTGGGGCACAATTTCTCCCAATCACACCGATAATGGGGCCTTATGACACCAACGATGGGGCCTGATTAGAGCAATGATGGGGAACAACTCCTCCAACTGACATCAAAGATAGGGGCATTGTTTTTTCCACTGATGTCGGGACCTTCTCTACTCCCAATGTCCACAGTCCTGCCCTCCTAAAGTCTGAAGGACAATAAACTGGCCCTTTTGTTTATAAAGTTTGGAGACCATTGGTCTATACCAACATGCAGAGGAATCACTCCATTGGAGATATTTAAGGCAGCAATATGCTACCTCCTTGACACATGACAGGGTCAGTCCTGCTCAGGGGAGGGCTGGCAGCCTTAAGCCTGGGGGGCAAGTCCAGTCAAGTGGCCCATTGAACCACCGAATCAACTCACCATCCATGCCCACCTGGTTTTAAAACGGATATTCATGTTATATAGCAAGACAAATTTGATACAATGTGGTATCATAATTAAATTTTAATAGCAACAAAGGGGTTTAACAAAAATAAAATCTACAGTTGTAACAAATGAATGTATTTTATGTACACAATACACTTAAAGAATATGTGATACAGAAAATACAGAAGCCAGAGAAAGAAATATCTGTATAAAACTTGTAAACTAAATATTTGTTTAAACAGTTAGCAAAGACCTCATCAAGGAAGAACTTTGACGAATAATTTCCAATACATCAAGAAACTGGACCAGTTCCAGAAGATCTCTCTCCACTGACATGAGCATTAGGGCATCAAGCAGTTCTTGTCCCATTGTGGCTCGGAGTCGGTTCTTGATGATTTTCAGCTTGCTGAATGCTCTCTCACATGACACTTGTGTAAAAGAAAGGGTCAACAGGTACTCGTAGGTGATTGACAGATTTTCATAAGCTGTAGAATAAAGGTTGTATTTTAGCAAAAACCTGTGACAGCAAAAAAAGCACTGCCTGCAAGAACCACACTTCGATTCTTTTTGTACCTCGACTAGTTTTTCGGTAGGGGAAATCCTGTCATCTTCATCCTCCTCATTATCATCAAGAATTATTTCCACTTTCTGTGTCTCATCTTCAGAAAGACATCCTGTAAGACTGGGAAATAAGTTGGCAAAACTTATTAATTCAGTTTTGAGAGAACATTCGTTTACTCTGGCTAACTTAGAAATTCTCTCCAGTGCCCCTCCATCCAGCACTTTGGGATCTGTCCTAATTTTCAGAAAAGTGCAAGGATCCAAAAAGTGGTAATCCATAACCAATTGCTTATTTTCTGAAAATCTCTCTATTAAACTTTGTATGATTTGGTCCAGAATTGGTCTGAACACACTAGCTCGAAAGTATTGCATTTCATCTTCAGGTCGTTCATCGTGTGAAGATTCTCCAGCCATGCATTTTTTTCGTGACACTCTTCGAACTGGAAGCACAGTCTCAACTTCCAAGGAGCTGAGAATGTCACTTTCATCCATCAACTCATTTGTTTTTATTGCAAAGTGTTCAGCCTTTTGTTTTAGATAGTTGAAATCTATTTGTTTCAGTTGTTCAACTGCACTTTCAATCATTTGCCATGCTACCATGAAGTCAAGGCCACTGGTTTGTAGATATTTCGAAACTGGCCATATAACATCAAAAACCTGCAAAAATATGTTTGCTGTTAAGATAGTCTTAAACTGACAAAGATTTTTAAAAAGGGATGAGGCTTCAGAAGCGGTTTTTGATTCAAACAAGTTGCTCTGGGAAATTACATATAAAACTTCAAGGGTGTCCAAATAAAGAGAATGTTTCTCGCCAAAAATCCAGTTCAGGGCCTTTTCTTTTGCCCACCATCTTGTCTCTCCAAGTTTTTGCAATTTTAGAAGTTTTTCTTGTCCATGTCTTTTATCCAGTTGATCTTTCCAGATATTCATTCTCTTGTGGGAGTCTCCAATAAAGGTTGCCAAACGATTTAGGAGACCAAAAAGATTTTTTGCTTCCAATACTTGACAGCAATCTGAGACACACAGGTTAAGGATATGACTATAGCACCAAATATAGACCGCATCTGGCACTACCTTCGCAATCTGTGCACGTAGTCCCACATACTCACTCCTCATATTTGCTGCACCATCAAATGATTCACCAGCAATTTTTTGGAAATCTAATCCAAGTACATCAAAACAGGACACTAGAAGTTCATGAAATGCTTTTCCTGTAGCATCTTTAACAGGGAGAATCGCCACAAGCCGTTCCTTAATTTCTTCATCTTTCACATATCTCACAACCACAGTTGCTTGATCTACAATTCCAACATCCTGTGTGGAGTCAACCTGTATACTAAAACGTTTCTCTCCGATTTCAGACACAATTAAGGTTTTCATGCATCGAACTATTGCTGCAAATACTTTCTTTACTGTCTTACTGGACAAAAATGTTACAAGAGATCCCCGTCCAGTTGTCGGTTTTCCTGATGTTTTTCTGTCTTTCAATCGCTGTTTTCTTTTTTCACTGTCCTGAATACTTTTATCAAGGTGATTTTTAAGAGGAACATCATATTGTGATAAAAGTAGGACAATTTCCAGAAAGTTCCCATGGTTTATTTCACTGTTATTTAAATTGTACAGTGATTCATTAGTGCCATGGGCACGAAATGGCAAACCCTGTTTTCCAAGCAGTTTTACAATATCAAATATACGGTTTAATACCTCAATATTTTGAAGTATCTCCTTTTTTCTTCTGGAAGCATGAGTTTGATTTATTAATGTGTCAATGCTTCTATTCTTTTTCACGGTGAAATAAGCACTAACAGCATCACAATGGCTTTTAGAAGATTCATGCTTATTTGCTGCCTGATAGCAATGCCGAAAATTAGTACAAACACTAGTGAACGAGGAAGAGGAATCAGAAAAGGCAATGCATATGCTGCAAAAAAATGCTTCTAACTTCCGATTCTTCATCTTACAACTTAGCCATGAACGCTTAATACGATCCCCATTAGGCTTTTTGCGGTAATAAAAGTCCGCTTCTTGAAAAGGAAGATCTTCGCATTCAGTCCTGGTTGGCTGAAAAGGGTGTTTTTCAACAAAATTTATTTTTTCTCCTATGGAACATGCAGGAGGAAGACAAAAAAGTATTTCTAATGGATCACTCATCACACTCTCTGATATGTCTTCTGGGGCGATACATTCTAATTCAGGAAGGTCTTCAAAAACATCTGGATCATTCATATGTGCTTGCTCTCTGCATTCTGACACCAGCTCTTCCTCATCCACCTGCATTTCTGCTTGTTCACTCACATCCTCTTCACCAGATACAACTGGCATGCTTGAAGAATGACTTGGTCCAGCAGAAACCTCATCAACAGGAGTTCTTTCATGTATACCATCAGCCTAAAACAAATTTTTTTTTGTCAACCTACTTTAAACTTCCCAAAAAGATCTAGATCAGGGTTTCTCAACTAGGTTTCCTTCTGAGGTTGCTAGTTCCTTGAGCAATGGGCAATTTCTGCCTCTCAGATAAGTTTCCAATGACACCATTGTTCCTTTTAGCTATCTGTAAGGGGGGTAATTATTCCCAATGATGACAAGTGTAAGGAGCATTCTTCCCACTGACTGTCACACTAATATAAGTTGTATATTTTTAATTTTTAGCAGGGGTTCCCTGAGACCAGAAATTTATTCAAGGGTTCCTCTGTGTTGAAAAGGTTGAGAAATGCTGCTCTACATGTAACCAAGAAACTCCGTGCATGGTAACACAATAAAAAAAAAAAAAAAAAAAACTCATGCAAACAAATGAGGTAATCAATACTTACCTTACATGTAAGATTTTATGTGATTTCAAATAGGTAAAAATATATCTAAAAAATAAAACTGTGATCATGGAAAGTCAAGTGTGCACACTCCTTGATTAGGGTTGAGCGGACACCTAGATGTCCGTGTTCGACGGGTTCGGCCGAACTTTAAAAAAAAGTCCGGGTCCGTGTCCCGGACTTTTACCGAACTTTTCCCGAACACCGAACCCCATTGAAGTCAATGGGGACCCGAACTTTAAGGCACTAAAATGGCTCTAAAACACCAAAGGAAAGGGCTAGAGTGCTGCAAATGGCAGCAAAACGTAATTAAGAGCATGGCAAGTGCTCTGCAAACAAATGTGGATAGGGAAATAACTTAAAACAACAAAAAAAAACAGAAAAATAAAAAAATGTTCTCCTTCATCTCTGAAGGACGAGGCCCATATGGAGTAGGAGGGAGGTTGAGGTGGTGGTGGATGTGGCGGTGACATAGGCGTGCGCACAGGGTGTGCCGGGTGTGCCTGGGCACACCCTAATCACCTAGGGCACATAGCATGATCACTCTGTTTGCCAGTGAGGAGATGGGAAAGATCTCCCTCGGACCTGCTCTGCTCTATTTCTCTTTGCCAGCAGGGAGAGTAATGTATCGGGGCCATGTACCTGTAGGCAAACACATGCATGTGTATTTCAACTTTGGGGTGCACACCTTAATGCAATAGGCTGCGCACACCTATGGGCGGTGTAGGTGGAAGCGGCGGTGGAGGAGGACCAGGGCCGGATTAAGAGCATCATGGGCTTGGTGCTGAGGATTTTGAAGGGCCTTAAGGGCCGTGCCTTGGCATGCACCCAGAGGAGGAAGGGTGCAGCCATGCATGCCTAATTCAACATGGGATGCTGTCTCTGAAGCCCATAAACACATCCATGCATCGGCAACTGTCCCTCCTTGTCCAGCCTTCGCGCTGTGTGGGGAGGTTCTGAGGGTGCTGCCTGGGGAAGCGAGCATAGAAGCCAGACTTCTGTGTTTACAAGTGACAGAAGAGCGGTAACAGTGAATATGGCCAACCCGGGCCCTGTATAAAAGGTAGGGGCCTGGAGCTGCAGCTCCAATAGCCCCTACGTTAATCTGGCCCTGAGGAGGAGGACGAGGTAGCCAATACTGCTTCTTTTCACAAATTTTAAATGAGGGTACACCCCAAAAGAGTGAGAAAGAGCAAAAATGGAACAATGGGTGGGTAAGGTCGGTATCCATTGCTATTCTGCATAAGGTACGGAAAAGTCCCGTGGGATCCATGCCTGGTTCATTTTAATGAACGTGAGCTTGTCCACATTGTCTCTGGACAGGCAGCTGCGCTTGTCTGTTATAACACCCCCAGCCGTGCTAAATACCCGTTCAGATAATACACTGGCTGCAGGGCACGCCAGCACCTCCAAGGCGTAAAGGGCAAGCTCAGGCCATGTGCCCAATTTGGAGACCCAGAAGTTGAAGGGGGCAGACCCGTCATTCACTACATGTAGGCGTGTGCACACATACTGCTCCACCATGTTGGTAAAATGCTGCCTCCTGCTAAGACGTTCCATCTGAGCTGCTGGTGCTGCTGTTTGTTGTGGCGTGCTGACAAAGCTTTTCCACATTTCGGCCATGCTAACCCTGCCTTCTGAGGTGCTGGCGGTGCCCTGGTTGCGTTGGCGACCTCCTCCTCCTCCTCCTCCTCTGCCTTCCACTGCGGCCCCGCTGTCAGATGGGAATGCCAGCAGCATGGCGTCTACCAGCGTGCGCTTGTACTCGCGCATCTTGCGATCGCGCTCCAGTGAGTGAATTAAGGACGGTACGTTGTCCTTGTAACGGGGATCCAGCAGCGTGGCCACCCAGTAATCAGCACAAGTTAGAATGTGGGCAACTCGGCGGTCGTTGTGGAGACACTGCAGCATGTAATCGCTCATGTGTGCCAGGCTGCCCAGAGGCAACGAAAGGCTGTCCTCTGTGGGAGGTGTATCGTCCGTGTCCTCTGTATCCCCCCAGCCACGCACCAGTGATGGCCATGAGCTGGCCTGGGTGCCACCCTGCTGTGAACATGGTTCCATCTCCTCCTCCAGCTCCTCCTCATCCTCCTCATCCTCCAGAACTGTGCCCCTGCTGGACAATTGTGTCCCTGGCGTTTGTGTGTGCAGGAACCCACCCTCGGAGCCCCTTGCGAATGACTGCCCTGAAAGCCTTGGAAATGTTACCTCTTCATCCTCCTCCTCCTCCTCATCCTGTGCCACATCCTCTTCCATCATCGCCCGAATTGTTTTTTCAAGCAGGCATAGAAGTGGGATAGTTAAGCTGAGAACGGCGTCATTGCCACTGGCCATGTTGGTGGAGTACTCAAAACAGCGCAACAAGGCACACAGGTCTCGCATGGAGGCCCAGTTATTGGTGGTGAAGTGGTGCTGTTCCGCAGAGCGACTCACGCGTGCGTGCTGCAGCTGAAACTCCACTATGGCCTGCTGCTGCTCGCACAGTCTTTCCAGCATGTGCAAGGTGGAGTTCCACCTTGTGGGCACGTCACATATGAGGCGGTGAGCGGGAAGGCCGAAGTTACGCTGCAGCGCTGCCAGGTGAGCAGCAGCAGGGTGAGAACGCCGAAAGTGCGCACAAACGGCCCGCACTTTCTGCAGCAGCTCTGACATATCGGGGTAGTTTTTAAGGAACCTCTGCACCACCAAATTCAGCACATGCGCCAGGCAAGGGATGTGCGTCAAACCGGCTAGGCCCAGAGCTGCTATGAGATTTCGCCCGTTATTGCAAACCACCAGGCCGGGCTTGAGGCTCGCTGGCAGCAACCACTCATTTGTCTGCTGTTCCATACTCCTCCACAACTCCTGCGCGGTGTGTGGTTTGTCCCCCAAACAGGCAAGTTGTAAAACTGCCTGCTGTCGTTTACCCCTGGCCGTGCTGAAGTTGGTGGTGAAGGTGTTACGCTGTCCGGATGAGGAGGCGGTAGAGGATGAGGAAGCGGAGTAGGAGGAGTTAGGAACAGGAGGCAAACTGAAGCGCCCTGCAATCCTCGGTGGTGGAAGGACATGCGCCAAATTGCTATCCGCCTCAGGCCCATCCGCCACTGCATTTACCCAGTGTGCCGTTAGGGAGATATAACGCCCCTGACCGTGCTTACTGGTCCACGTATCGGTAGTTAGGTGGACCTTGGCACAGATGGCGTTGCGCAGTGCACACCTGATTTTTTCCCCCACTTGGTTGTGCAGGGAAGGGATGGCTTGCCTGGAAAAGTAGTGGCGGCTGGGTACGACGTACTGTGGGACAGCCACCGACATAAGGTTTTTAAAACTGTGCGTCTCCACCAGACGGAATGACAGCATTTCAAAGGCCAATAATTTTGAAATGCTGGCATTCAGGGCCAGGGATCGCGGGTGGGTAGGGGGGTACTTCCTCTTCCTCTCAAGTGTTTGGGAGATGGAAAGCTGAACGCTTCCACGGGACATTGTGGAGATGGTTGTTGGTGACCCAGGTGGTGGTGTTGCTGACAGATCGTCTGTTTGCGGGGTGGCAGGTGCCGGTATCACTACAGATGTGGCTGGAGCGGCCGAGAGGAAGCAGGATGAGCCAGAGACGTTTCTTGGTTTTGAAGGTGTGTACTCCACTGCAGCTCGTGCTTTGCACTTAGATGCCTGATCATGCAGGTTGTGCTCAGGTTGAGAAGGTTTATGCCTCGCTTCAAGCTCTGATTGCACAGGGTGCAAACCACTCGTGTGCTGTCATCAGCACATTTTCTAAAGAACTTCCACGCTAGAGAACTCCTTTGAGCTGTATTTGGTGCGCTCGTTCCCTTGCTGCGTTGGGCAGTAGCGGGCGTAGTGTCTAGGGCAGGGCCGCTCCGCTTCTGCACCCTGCTCCCTCTTCTGCTGTGCTGGTGGCTCTGTGCGACCACCGCCTCTTCCTCCAAACTACTCAGGTCACCTGCATGACGTTCATTCCATGTGGGGTCGAGGACCTCATCGTCCTCCACATCATCTTACACCCAGTCTTCACCCCTGCCCTCCTTGTCGGTCTCCACAATGCTGAACGCCGCAGCAGTTGGCACCTGCGTTTCGTCATCATCGGAGACGTGCTGCGATGGTCCTTGCATGTACTCATCTTGAGAAATAAGTGGTTGGGCATCGCTGCACTCAATCTCTTCCACTTCTGGGGCAGGGCTAGGTGGATGGCCCTGGGAAACCCTGCTGACAGAGTCATCAAAAAGAAGAAGAGACTGCTGTATGGCTTGGGGCTCAGACTGCTTGCCTGATTTGCAAGGGGGTGAGGTGAAAGACGGTTGGACATCGGCTGCAGGTGCCAACTGTGACCTTTCTGCAGTAGACTGGGTGGGAGACAATGTGAAGGAACTGGAGGCACTGTCAGCAGCAAACCAATCTACTATCGCCTCCACTTGTTCTGGCCTCATCACTTCTAGGGGCGTATGATGCCCTACCAAATACTGATGCAGGTTCTGTCGCCTACTCACACTTGAGGAAGGTGTTTCACTTGTGCGTGTAGCTGGCACAGATCGACCACGTCCTCTCCTTGCAACAGGAGCTCTACCAGCAGCACCACGACCCAGGCCACGGCCCTTATTTGACGGTCTCCTCATATTTCTGTAATTTAAGATCTTGCCCTAGAAAGGTTTTTATTGAATAGCGGAATAGGAAATATGATCCAAAAAAGTGTATGTATCTCGCACGTACAAAACCACACTAGGCCCCAATTACTATTGTTTCTACCCCTAAAAGGATGGATGAGGAGTAGGAGGAGTATGGAAC
This sequence comes from Pelophylax lessonae, assembly GCF_965119305.1. Lineage (NCBI taxonomy): Eukaryota > Metazoa > Chordata > Amphibia > Anura > Ranidae > Pelophylax > Pelophylax lessonae. The sequence goes on along the minus strand of NC_138779.1, from coordinate 36,863,763 downwards.
AGACAGCACCCTCAAATCTTCAGAAGTATGAGATGAACCTCAAAAACTTGGAAAGGTGGATCTCACACGTACCGACACAGACTATCACGTAATTTAATTGATCCCCAAAGGATTTAATTGAATAGCGGAATAGAAAATATGATCAAAAAGAAAGTGTATGTATCTCACACGTACACCACCACACTAGGCCCCAATTACTATTGTTTGTACCCCTAAAATGATGGTTGAGCATTAGGAGGAGGAGTATGGAACAGGCAGCACCCTCAAATCTTCAGAAGTATGAGATGAACCCCAAAAACTTGGAAAGGTGGATCTCACACGTACCGACACAGACTATCACGCAATTTAATTGATCCCCAAAGGTTTTAATTGAATAGCGGAATAGAAAATATGATCAAAAAGAAAGTGTATGTATCTCACACGTACACCACCACACTAGGCCCCAATTACTATTGTTTGTACCCCTAAAAGGATGGTTGAGCAGTAGGAGGAGGAGTATAGAACAGGCAGCACCCTCAAATCTTCAGAAGTATGAGATTGTGTTCACTGTACCCCACAAAGATTGTGTTCACTGCACCCCACAAAGATTGTGTTCACTGCACCTCAAAAAGGATTTTGTTCACTGCACCCCACAAAGATTGTGTTCACTGCACCCTAAAAGGATTTTGTTCACTGCACCCCAAAAATATTGTGTTCACTGTACCCCCCAAAGATTGTGTTCACTGCACCCCACAAAGATTCTGTTCACTGTACCCCACAAAGATTGTGTTCACTGCACCCCACAAAGGATTTTGTTCACTGCACCCCAAAGAGATTGTGTTCACTGCACCCCAAAAAGGATGTTGTTCACTGCACCCCAAAAATGATTTTGTTCACTGCACCCCAAAAAGATTGTGTTCACTGCACCCCACAAAGATTGTGTTCACTGCACCCCACAAAGGATTTTGTTCACTGCACCCCAAAAAGATTGTGTTCACTGTACCCCCCAAAGATTGTGTTCACTGCACCCCACAAAGATTCTGTTCACTGTACCCCACAAAGATTGTGTTCACTGCACCCTAAAAGGATTTTGTTCACTGCACCCCAAAAAGGATGTTGTTCACTGCACCCCAAAAAGGATTTTGTTCACTGCACCCCAAAAAGATTGTGTTCACTGCACCCCAAAAAGGATTTTGTTCACTGCACCCCAAAAAGGATTTTGTTCACTGCACCCCAAAAAGATTGTGTTCACTGCACCCCAAAAAGATTGTGTTCACTGCACCCCACAAAGATTGTGTTCACTGCACCCCAAAAAGGATTTTGTTCACTGCACCCCAAAAAGATTGTGTTCACTGCACCCCACAAAGATTGTGTTCACTGCACCCCACAAAGGATTTTGTTCACTGCACCCCAAAAAGATTGTGTTCACTGTACCCCCCAAAGATTGTGTTCACTGCACCCCACAAAGATTCTGTTCACTGTACCCCACAAAGATTGTGTTCACTGCACCCTAAAAGGATTTTGTTCACTGCACCCCAAAAAGGATGTTGTTCACTGCACCCCAAAAAGGATTTTGTTCACTGCACCCCAAAAAGATTGTGTTCACTGCACCCCACAAAGATTGTGTTCACTGCACCCCACAAAGGATTTTGTTCACTGCACCCCAAAAAGATTGTGTTCACTGCACCCCAAAAAGGATTTTGTTCACTGCACCCCAAAAAGGATGTTGTTCACTGCACCCCAAAAAGATTGTGTTCACTGCACCCCACAAAGATTGTGTTCACTGCACCCCACAAAGGATTTTGTTCACTGCACCCCAAAAAGATTGTGTTCACTGCACCCCAAAAAGGATGTTGTTCACTGCACCCCAAAAAGGATTTTGTTCACTGCACCCCAAAAAGATTTTGTTCACTGCACCCCAAAAAGGATGTTGTTCACTGCACCCCAAAAAGATTGTGTTCACTGCAGCCCAAAAAGATTGTGTTCACTGCAGCTCACACACAGAAAAATGGATGTGGATCACTGACACCTGCCTATCTCCTATCCCACACCACACAGCAATATCGATTGTAGTTTGTAGAACACAGTTTCCTAAAATTCAGCAGCAGCCTCTCCCTAACAGGATTGAGAAGAGATCGTAGATCAGGATTGAGTGCAGAGTCACCCCACCCCCCACACAGCAATATCGATTGTACTTTGTAGAAGACACTGACCCTATAATTCAGCAGACTCTATCCCTAAAATGCCTACAACTCGCCCTGCCTAAACACTCCGACCTGTCCCTCAATTCTATCCGGACACAAATGTTTTTTTCCTGCCTGTCTTTCCCTAATCAGCAGCCAGCACGTTGATGTGTGCTCTGTCCCTGATCTAAGCAGCAGAATGACGCCGCTGCGGCTGCCTCGAACTTATAAAGACTTGGTCACATGCTTCAGACGGCCAATCACAGCTACTGAGACATTTGCAGGCATGGCTGGGATGGCTTAAGGCACACCAGTTAAACGATTGTTGATTGGCTGTTGAAAGCCCGCCATGAAAAGAGCGCCAAAGCATGCAAAACCCGGAAATAAAACGACCGAACACGGATTTTTACCCGAACATACAGTAAAGTGTCCGTGTCCGTGTTTGGGTACAAAAAATCCAATTATTCGGTACGAACACGAATAATACAGTCCGTGTTCGCTAAACACTATCCTTGATAATCCATCTTGAATCTTAAATGTAAAACTCATCATGCACATGCAAACAGACTAGGTATAGTCACTCTTGTTATCAAAGAGTGAATATACACTTCTGCACCATAAAATGTAAGAACCAGCCTTAACTTTTGAACTTTTTACATACCACCAAAAAAGATAGTTTCATTTGCTTAGGGTCCCTTCCTGCTAACTCAAGTTCTTTCGACCGTTTTTCTTGTGTTTTCTGAGCACCACCCTTCTCTTTAGATTTTATTTTACGCCTCTCCATATTTATCAATATGAAAACAACTGTAAAATGTATAAAATACCAAAACATGACAATGAGCTACATAAAACCAGCAAACTTTTACTAATTCTGCAATCCAAAACTTCACTAATCACATGATAATATAGGGATAAACACAAAAGTAAAACACATATCTAATGTAGGACTCTGCTCACTTTAGGTGCAAACGTATGTGTAGAATGAAGAATCTGCCTGAAACAGTGGGCCACAAAATACCAGTAACATATGGCACTTTTCCACTGCAAGTACCGGCTAGTACCGGCTCGGCTCTACTCGGCCCTGCTTGGCCCGGTTTGCTTTTCCACTGCTGGTACCGCACCGTATAGTGTCGGAACGGTTCGGTACGGTATAGGTTTGCTTTTCCACTAAAGTAGTACTAAAGTTAAGTGGGTGGGATAACAATGGGGTGGGTGAGATTCTCTGACCAATCAGTGGCTAGTAGTGACTGCATGCAAAGGATTGTGGGATATGGTTCCAGTTTGGTACCTGTTGGAACCACAATCGAGTAGGTACTGTTTTTTCAGAGCCGTACCGTACCGTTCGGTTCCATGCAGTGGAAAAGCAAACCTATACCGTACTGTACCGAACCGTTCCGACCCTATACCATGCGGTACCAGCAGTGGAAAAGCACAAAAGCGTGCCGAACCGTTACGGTTCCATGCAGTGGAAAAGCGCCAATAGAAACATGGAATGTGTCGGCAGATAAGAACCATTGGGCCCATCTAGATTGCCCAATTTCTGCCTAAAAAAAATAGCATACTTCTATTAGCCCCTGGCCTCATCTTATATCTAGAATAGCCCTATGTCTACCCCCATGCATGATTTAACTGCTTCACTGTATTACCCTCTACAATTTCTGCAGGAAGCGTGCATCCACCACCCTCTCACCAACTACTTCCTGATCTTGCCTAAACACAACAATATTATAATGATAATATAATGCAGGATTGTATCCAATGCCATGTATTATAATACAGTAACAAGAATATGCAAAGTGCTGCTTAATACAAAGTGCTGCTTAATTGTGACTTTTACATTAACGGGAAATACACACAAAGAGCAAAGTTCTTTTATAGAGAATTCGATGTGAATTTTATAAATATACATGTTGAACAGATGATTACAGGGATACAGTTATTTGGATATCACCAAAACAACTTTAGCTTAGTAAAGCAGTTTGGATTTACAGATCATGCCTCTGAAGTCTCACTGCTCATTTGCCATTTAGGCGGTAAATCACTTTTTTTCTGTCCATGCAGCCCTAGCCACACTTCCCCTGACTGTTACTGACACAGCCTGCATGAAAAAAATGGTTCCATTTTCAATCAGATGTTACTTTCTTTAGAAGTTTCTATGTCCTGCTCTGTAAATTGAAATTTAATCACGCAAAGTTGTTTCAGTGACTAACTGTGGTGTCCCTTTACCCCTTCATGCTTAAGCCTTTTTCTGACACTTGTTGCTTACGCGTTAAAATCAGTATTATTTGCTAGAAAATTACTTAGAACTCCCAATTATATAAATATATATATATATATATATATATATATATATATTAGCATAGACCCTTGAGAATAAAATGGTGGTTGTTGCTGTTTTTTTTGTCACACTGTATTTGCGCAGCGGTCTTTCAAATGCAATTGTTTTGGAAGAAATACACTTTCATGAATTAAAAAAAATCTAAACAGTAAAGTTAGCCCAATTTTTTGTATATTGTGAAAGATGATGTTATGCTGAGTAAATAGATACCCAACATGTCATACTTTAAAATTACATGAACTCATGGAATGGCAAAAAACTACAGTACTTAAAAATCACCATAGTGAAGCTTTAAACATTTGTAATGGTTACCTTTTTAGAGGTCTGGTGCTGGATTTATTGCTCTCGCTCTAATGATGGTGGCGATACCTCAAATGTGTAGTTTGAACATCGTTTATATTTGCAGGTGTGACATAGGTATGTGTTCACTTATGCGTGAAAGCACGGAGGGATGGAGCACTTTAAATGTATTTTTTTCTTATTTATGTTACTGTATTTTTTTAATTTTTACACTGTACCTTTTATTACTTGCCTACCGGGCATTTCCACCCCCTTCCTGCCCAGGCCAATTTTTAGCTTTCAGCGCTCTCACGCTTTGAATGACAATTGCGTGGTCATGCTACACTGTACCCATATGAAATTTTTATAATTTTTTTCACACAAATAGAGCTTTCTTTTGGTGGTATTTAATTATCTCTGGGTTTTTTATTTCTTACAAAAAAAAAAAAAAAATACAGAAACATTTGAAAAATTTTTTTTTTCTCCTTCAATGATGTGCGCTGATGAGGCGGCACTGATGGGCACTGATAGGCTGCACTTATGGGCACTGATGAAAAAACAAAACACAGAGCGCTACGAAGACCTCCAGCATATGAAGGGTGGATGAACAGAACTAATAAGCAGCTGAATCCAGGGAGGGGGGGGGAGGGGAGGGAAGGGAAAAAAAAAAACCACAGGCAATAAAAAAGGTTGTAGCTGCAAATAGACATAGGCATAAAATGGTACCATACAATGGGGGACAATGGGATACAATAAATAGGTTGATGATCCTAAAAGGGATAAAGTCCGTGGGCACTGAGCTGCTCTTCCACAGATGAGGAGGAAGAATCTGTATAGACAAAAAGAAGAGGGGAGAAGCGCTCTAAGTGCAGACAATTTATTGCAGATAACAAGGCAGGTGATATACACTCACTAGACATGAAGACTGAAAAGCTGTATGTGTCAAAGCAATCCTGCAGCCATCCTCTGGAGGGTGTCCTCTGGTCACAGGAAGCCGTATGCAGTACTGTCACTGGCGGTGGGAGGGAAGAAAGCCGGCTGTCTCCCACAACATCAGCGGTGAGCGGTCAAGCGGCTCGGATCTGCGGTTCCGTGTTGCGAGTGATGGATGGAGGCACTCTCACCCACAGGGATGGTGGGATCTGTCCGATGTGTTACGGCATGCACGACGCGTTTCTGAGCATGCGCGGGGTCCTCTGCACCCGGCGCGCTCTTTCATCAGGTGCTAGAGTGCCGTAGTCTCTGTGGGGCTTTATGTAGTGCTGAACAAGAGGATAATTAGGCACAGCTGAAGTAAGGGGATGGCAACCGCCCACAGCACTGAGCAATAACCTAACCAATCAAACATTTTTGTAGCAATGGGAGAGATTAAAAACAACTTAGAAGTGGAGTGTGATCGGTCGGCTGCCCTTAAATACACATGTATGTGGGCTAGACAACCGCTTATCACAGTGATAGCAAACAATTAGGCAATACAAAACATATAATAAATGTAAAATAGGGGTAAGCCTGGGTTCATCAAGGCTTATGAAGAACATGTAAAAACGTTCCAGGTTTAAAATGATACAATTATAAAAATAAAAAAGTTAATAAAAAGCATCTTTAAAAGGTATATTTTAAGAGCTAATGCATAAAACCTATGCAGGCTGTGGTATGGAGAAACATATAAGCAAATGAAACAATAAAAGGAGGAAGGGGGAGGGGGGGGTAAAAAAGCCTTATATATTGGATAAGAAAATGGAGGATGGATATAACCCATATATAGGTGTACATATGTATATCCTAATAATTATATTTTCTGTATAAAGGATTTTTATATGGATTACCAACTACGGTACCACATGTATGATATATAGGGGAATAAGCCTTCTGATTGCTCAGTAGGTAAACCTTATAAAGTTTGTATAAAAGATTTATATACCAGAACCAGGGCCAAAGTGTATATATTAAAAAATCATCTGATATGATGTGATGAAAAAATAATAAATAAAGACCAACAGAAAACCCTGATAATAATTATAAAATTGTGTGCACGTCTAATTCTTCATTTAACCCTCGAGGAGCGAGAACATCTAACGTATAGATCCAGAAAGTCTCTCGCATACATAATTTGGAAAAACGTTCTCCCTCCGGCAAGTCTTTGGGAATCGATTCGATAACCCAAATTTTTAGTCCCTCGGTGGAGAAGTCCACGGAAAATCCACCGAGGGACTAAAAATTTGGGTTATCGAATCGATTCCCAAAGACTTGCCGGAGGGAGAACGTTTTTCCAAATTATGTATGCGAGAGACTTTCTGGATCTATACGTTAGATGTTCTCGCTCCTCGAGGGTTAAATGAAGAATTAGACGTGCACACAATTTTATAATTATTATCAGGGTTTTCTGTTGGTCTTTATTTATTATTTTTTCATCACATCATATCAGATGATTTTTTAATATATACACTTTGGCCCTGGTTCTGGTATATAAATCTTTTATACAAACTTTATAAGGTTTACCTACTGAGCAATCAGAAGGCTTATTCCCCTATATATCATACATGTGGTACCGTAGTTGGTAATCCATATAAAAATCCTTTATACAGAAAATATAATTATTAGGATATACATATGTACACCTATATATGGGTTATATCCATCCTCCATTTTCTTATCCAATATATAAGGCTTTTTTACCCCCCCCTCCCCCTTCCTCCTTTTATTGTTTCATTTGCTTATATGTTTCTCCATACCACAGCCTGTATAGGTTTTATGCATTAGCTCTTAAAATATACCTTTTAAAGATGCTTTTTATTAACTTTTTTATTTTTATAATTGTATCATTTTAAACCTGGAACGTTTTTACATGTTCTTCATAAGCCTTGATGAACCCAGGCTTACCCCTATTTTACATTTATTATATGTTTTGTATTGCCTAATTGTTTGCTATCACTGTGATAAGCGGTTGTCTAGCCCACATACATGTGTATTTAAGGGCAGCCGACCGATCACACTCCACTTCTAAGTTGTTTTTAATCTCTCCCATTGCTACAAAAATGTTTGATTGGTTAGGTTATTGCTCAGTGCTGTGGGCGGTTGCCATCCCCTTACTTCAGCTGTGCCTAATTATCCTCTTGTTCAGCACTACATAAAGCCCCACAGAGACTACGGCACTCTAGCACCTGATGAAAGAGCGCGCCGGGTGCAGAGGACCCCGCGCATGCTCAGAAACGCGTCGTGCATGCCGTAACACATCGGACAGATCCCACCATCCCTGTGGGTGAGAGTGCCTCCATCCATCACTCGCAACACGGAACCGCAGATCCGAGCCGCTTGACCGCTCACCGCTGATGTTGTGGGAGACAGCCGGCTTTCTTCCCTCCCACCGCCAGTGACAGTACTGCATACGGCTTCCTGTGACCAGAGGACACCCTCCAGAGGATGGCTGCAGGTTTGCTTTGACACATACAGCTTTTCAGTCTTCATGTCTAGTGAGTGTATATCACCTGCCTTGTTATCTGCAATAAATTGTCTGCACTTAGAGCGCTTCTCCCCTCTTCTTTATGGGCACTGATGAGGTGGCACTTATGGGCACTGATGAGGTGGCACTGATGAGGAGGTACTAATATGCCGCACTGATGAGCACTGATAGGCGGCATTTTGAGCACTTATTGGATGGCACTGCTGGGCACTGAGAGGTGGCACTGCTGGGCACTGAGAGGCGGCATTGAGAGGCGGCACTGCTGGACGCTGATGGGTGGCACTGATGGACGCTGATGGGTGGCACTGATGGACACTGATGGGTGGCACTGATGGACACTGGTGGGCAGCACCATCAGTGCCCACACTCAGTGCCCATAGTGCTGCCAGTCAGTGCTCATCAGTGCCTAGATGAGCAGGCACTGATGGGTACTGACTGGCAGCACTATGGGCACTGATTGTGGGCACTGATGGGGGGGCACTGATGGAGGGCACTGTGGGCACTGATGGTGGGCACATTGTATTTTATTTACATCTGTTGTAATCAGGGCACTGGTGATCAGTGCCCTGATTACATTCTTCTGTGTCCCCGGCGGCTGATCGGCTCTGCTCCTTCCTCACACTGCAGTCTCTGTGTGAGGAAGGAGTGCTGGCGATGAGAGATGATCAAATATGTTTACATATGAGATCATCTCTCATTGCATGGGCCGATCACGTGGTAAATGGCCGCTGTGATTGGCCATTTACCACGATCTGTGATTGGCTGTGTCCAAGGGAAACGGCAGACACAGATTTTCCCCGATGCGCGCTCGCGGGAGCGCGTGGGGAGCCTGTCACTGGGAGGCCGTTTAAAGATGGCCTCCCTGAAATTAGAGCCTGCGCTGCAGCCGTCTTTCGGCTATAGTGCGGGCCGGAAGTAGTTAAAAAAAATAAAATATTGATCACTTTTATTGCTGTCACAAGGAATGCAAACATCCCTTGGTGACAGTAATAGGCAGTGACAGGTACTCTTTATGGATGGATCGGGGGTCTATAAGACCCCAAATCCCTCCACTGCATTTTAAAGCACTCAAAAGCCAAGTGTGGTTGCTTTGAAAACTGCCATTTTGTTTTTTTTTAAATCTTTCGCCTTTAGGTCTCCAGTGACCGGAAGTGATGGTATGACACCCCCTTCCGCTGCTTGTGATAACAGCCAAGCAGCTGCTTAGCCACACTGGTTGTTATCACAAGAAAGTCGACTGTCTGCACTAAAAAACGGTACCAGGGTGATGCTTACAGCTGTAGGCATCACCCTAATACAATCCCTTGAAGCCAAAGAATGCAAATTTGCATTATGTCAGCGTTAAGGGGTTAAGTAAGCATTTTACAATCACCTAGCTCACACCTCACCTATTGTTAAATACAGGATGACTGCAGATTTACTGTCAGGAGAGACTGACCAATGTGTTTATACTTGATCAAAAACACTTGCTGAATCCTTTGCACATGTGTGGTAACTACACAGGGCACGGACAACTGACAGCCTCACAGCCACACACATACACCTCAGGATAGACAATTATTTTTTCAAAACTAAAACTTTTTAATTACATTTGCCTTTTTTGCACAGAGAATAATATCACTTTGTCTGTCTGAGCCTACCTTAACCACTTGCCGACCGCCGCACGACTATCTACGGCGGCGGTCAGCCCCTCACAGGCAAAGTGACGTAGGTCTACGTCGCTCGCCTGTGAGGGTTTAGGAAGCGAGCGCGCGCCGCCGGAGGCGCGCTCCCACTCCCGCGTGGTCACGGACCCCCCGCGCGTGTGACCGGCGGACCCGATCGCCGCCGGCCACTCTGCGATCGGCGGGGGAGAGGGAGAAAGTCAGGCAGCTTGTGTAAACAAGCCACCTGTCATTCTCCCCTCTGTATGAGAGATGATCACATGGATCTACTATGTAGATCCATTGATCACTCTGCATACAGTTGAAGCCACAGCCAATCACAGTTAGAATCACGCCCCTAGGGACACACACAGCCCCTCCCTCTCAAATAAAGTTAACCCCTTCACTACCAGTGTATTTTTACAGTAACAGTGTATATATATAGCACTGATTACTGTAGAAATGTCACTGGTAACCCCAAAAGTGTCAAAAATGTCAGTCAAGGGTCCGATCTGTCCGCCGCAATGTCGCAGTACCGCAAAAAAAATCGCAGATCGCCGCCATTACGCGTTAAAAAAACAACAACAAAAATGACAAAAATCTTTCCCTTTGTTAGTAAACGCAATAACTTTTGCGCAAACCAATCAAAATACGCTTTTTGCAATTTTTTTTACCAAACATAGGTAGCATAAAACAAATTGGCCGAAAATATTAAAAAATTTTGATTTTTACATTTTTTTTGGGGGGAATTTCATATAAAAAAAAGGGAAAAATATTGCTATTTTTGCAAAATTTACGCTCTTTTTTTGTTTATAGCGCGTGATCAAAAAATCGCACAGGTGATCAAATACCGCCAAAAGAAAGCTCTGTTTGTGGGAAAAAAAGGACGCCAAATTCGTTTAGGTACAGCGTCGCACGACCGCGCAATTGTCCGTTAAAGTCACGCAGTGCCGAATCGCAAAATACCCTCTGGTCGTTTAGCAGCCAAATCCTCCGGGGCTTAAGTGGTTAAAGAAGAACTTCAATACAATTAGTAACTGTTGAGAGAATGAACACTTTGGTTAGGACTGTGTAACATACAACAGAGAGTATTGAGTACAGAAGTCAGGGAGAGAAGGGGAGAGAGAATGAGAGAGGGAGAGGGAGAGGGGGGGAGAGGGAAAGAGAGAGAGGGAGAGGGGGGGAGAGGGAAAGAGAGAGGGGGGGGGAGGGAAAGAGAGGGAGGGAGAGAGAAAGATAAGAGATGGGGAGAAAAGACAGAGGCAATGAGAGAGGGGGGAAAGAGAAAGCAAGTGAGGGAGAGAGAAGAGAGAATCCTTATGGCACTACAAAATCCAGCAGATCAGGCTCCCACTTCTCAGCTTCCCACGCACAGCGCAAGGAGATGTCCACCGCAGCGCTGGGTCACTACCGTCTGTCAGCCGCCCCCCCCCCCCCCCCCATACAGATACACAACTACATGCCAGTTTTTATTACAAAACATACATAGGACAGCAGGCATCTTAACCTGCAAAAACTATTTTTTTTTTTTGCTGCAACCTGAAAGAGAAACCCATAATGAGCTAGTATGCATCGCATACTAGCTCATTATGAAATACTTACCTTAGAAAGAGCCCCCGCCGTGCTGCCCGCTTACCTGTATGACGGGCGACATGTCCAGTCACCCGTCTTCCGGGATTGCGGCATCTGGCCATCTGATTGGCCAGAGCCGCGGGAGCCGACGGTCACGGCACCGGACTCTGAAGGAACGGCACCAGCGGCCGTTCCTTCAGAGCGCATGCGCCAGTGACGTCACTGGCTGCATGTCAGGTAAATATCTCTTTAAAGAGGAAGTAAACCCTCCTCTGACACTTTTACCTATAGGTAAGCCTTTATTAAGGCTTACCTATAGGTAGTGTAAATATCTCCTAAAAATGCACCGTTTAGGAGATATTTACCTTACATGCAGCCAGTGACGTTACTGGCGCATGCGCTCTGAAGGAACGGCCGCTGGTGCCATTTCTTCAGAGTCCGGCTCGTGCACGGGAGTGACGTCACCGCGGCTCCGGCCAATTAGATGGCCGGATGCCGCGATCCTGGAAGACAGGCGACTGGACATGTCGCCCGTCATCCAGCTAAACGGGCGGCCATCGGGGGCTCATTCTAAGGTAAGTATTTCATAATGAGCTAATATGCGATGCATACTAGCTCATTATGTCTCTCTTGCAGGGTCAAAAAGAAAAAAAAAAAAAAAGGGGTTTACAACCTCTTTAACTGGACTGTATACAGCATGTATATTGATGTCTAGCTGCTCCTTGCTCTAAATACTTGTCTCATACCTGTATAATACAGGTATGAGACAGGTATATAGTGCCAGGAACAGCTATACATCAATATACAGGCTGTATACAGTGCCAGGGGGAAAGTACAGGGAAAAAATGTCCACATCATGTCACTTTTTTTTTTTAGTCACTCACTGGCTGCTGCTGCTCTTCTCCGAGTCCCGACCACCTCACAGACACTGTCCACCGCACCGCAGCAGGTAACTTCACTAGAATCAATCTGGATTGCCGCTGACCCGCTGTTGCCCGTTGCAGACTTGCAGTTTACTAGGCCAGGCCAACCACCTCTTCTGCATCGGCCCCACGTTGATGGGATGGAGGGAGGAGCCGGAGGTGGGAGGGGCCGGGCGGCGCTTTGCATGATGGGTCTCCTCTCCTCTCTGCTCTGGAGACCGCTACGTCACTGGTTGCTAGACGCTAAGCGGCCGCTGATCTAGCAACCAGGTCTCCAGGGCAGGGCTAGGGCAGGAAGTGACAGCGTGTCTGTGACTGTGACTCACTGACTAGCGACATACCGTACCGACGGACGGCGGGACTGACCCCAAACTGAGCGGCCTTTTCTGAGGGGGATTAGACCAGCCCGGGGGGAAATTGCCACCTTGCCCCCCGGGCCAGCCCGCCTCTCCTGCTGCCCTTACCACCATAGACTTGGACATGGAGATCTGTGGTTCTCTCTTCTACTTTCAATATTAATAATTAAACTCTATAGGTTATTTTTACCCTGTTTTTAGATTGTTATATACTTTCAGTATGATGCCATATATACTCTACGTGCTAAGAAAGGACAATGACCAAAGGTGAGTATACAGTTTTCTGATTTGTATGTGTCTTTCAATATTTTATATTTCAGTATCTACTTTGTACTTTCTAAAGCTAGCATGGCTTTAGCACATGGATCAAAATTATACTAATTTAGCAGGGACTGACAGAATTTCGACCTACGTATGGGCTCTGTGGTTGTACAGAAGTCGATCTACCGATTGACTTCTGTACAACCACCCTGTTGAATTCTCCACGCTCGATCGGTGCTGCAGGGAGACAACGACACAGCAGGGAGGATTCCTTCATCCACCTTGGGTGTGGATAGGAAGTCCGTTTTTTTAAATTCAGCCAGCTCATCCATGGGCAGCCCAATACACTACTCTAATACCTACCAGTTACTCCAACAGACCTAGAAAGCACATTCACTAATTTCTGATCTAATACAAATAAACATGATTTTATTTTATATCTACTCATATACTATATCTATCAATTTTAGGATTTTTTTTTTTTTTTTTTAAACAGAACTCCAGATACAAATAACAAGGGGAATAGCATGCTAAAAGATAAATACAAGCAGATTTTTCTGCAATATTCACCTTCAGTCCAGAGATATCCCCCATTGTACCATTTTTTCTACCACTTGATGTTCTCGGTCAGATGGCCAGAATCATTCAACTCATTTCCCCTAAGCCCAGGTTGTCCTGCACCCTCCCCCATCTGTGAATGGACAGTGATATGAGAAGCAGCACAATGATGGTCTCGTCTCTCTGTCACTCTGCTCTCTCCTTCTGTCAGCACATGAACTGATACATGTACTGTTTTTCCTCTCACACTCCAGTTCTGTAGTACAGAGACTGCAAGAGGCGGATAACAGGTCAGATTCCGGGTACTTACGCTGCTTGCATTTAAAATGATTACAGAGCTCCATAAGGCCTGGTTCACACCCATGCATTTTTTTAGTGCATTTTCAGTTTTGCAGAAACACACTATAGTCCATTTAACATGGATTTCTATGGGTCGCGTTCACATCTGTGCATTTTAAGGAAAGGGCCAGGGATTTTTTTGGGGGTTTTTGGTTCCATAGACTCAATGGATCAAAAATGTGTACTGAAAAATGCTAAATGCACCTGGGATATGCAAACTGCAACCTACATAGGTGTGAACCAGGTCTTAATCTGAGTCTTTTAATCTGCATAGAATTCAGTTTTAATATATATATATATATATAATACATCTCGTTATAGAAAATTATCATTATCTTTCTCTTTTTATCTGCATATATATTCACCTTATTTTTTCTACATATATAGGTAATGTGGTTGAATAAAGGGGTTGTAAAGAGGGAACAGTGGTCTGCTGTTATAAACACAGCAGAGCGTTTGTTCTCTCAGGAATCAGTACAGAGCGCCTATGATCCTCCTATTTAGGATCACAGGTATCTGTGTTGATTCCTCAAGCCCACCCCTCTCACAGTTAGAAAACACCCCCTACGAATACATTTAACCCTTTGATCACCCCTTGGTTAACCCCTTCCCTGCCAGTGTCATTATTACAGTAACAGTGCATATTTTTAGCACTGATTACTGTAGTAATGTCACTGGTCCCCCCAAAAAAGTAAAAAATGTCAGTTAGAGGTCCGATCTGTCCGCTGCAATGTCGAAGTCCCACTAAAAATCACTGATCGCCGCCATTACTAGTAAATAAATAAATAAATAAAAATGACATAAATCTTTCCCCTAGTTTGTAGACTCGATAACTTTTGCGCAAACCAATCAAAATACACTTATTGGGGGTTTTTTATACCAAAAATATGAAGCAGAATACAAATTGGCCTAAAATGATGAAAAAAAAATAGATTTTTACTTTTATTTTATTGGGAATGTTATATAGCGGAATGTGAAAAAAAAAATATATGTATATATACAGTGGGTACGGAAAGTATTCAGACCCCCTTAAATTTTTCACTCTTTGTTATATTGCAGCCTTTTGCTAAAATCATTTAAGTTCATTCTTCTTCCTCATGAATGTACACATAGCACCCCATACTGACAGAAAAACACAGAATTGTTGACATTGTTGCAGATTTATTAAAAAAGAAAAACTGAAATATCACATGGTCCTAAGTATTCAGACCCTTTGCTCAGTATTTAGTAGAAGCCCCCTTTTGATCTAATACAGCCAGGAGTCTTTTTGGGAAAGATGCAACAAGTCTTTCACACCTGGATTTGGGGATCCTCTGCCATTCCTCCTTGCAGATCCTCTCCAGTTCTGTCAGGTTGGATGGTAAACGTTGGTGGACAGCCATTTTTAGGTCTCTCCAGAGATGCTCAATTGGGTTTAAGTCAGGGCTCTGGCTGGGCCATTCAAGAACAGTCATGGAGTTGTTGTGAAGCCACTCCTTCGTTATTTTAGCTGTGTGCTTAGGGTCATTGTCTTGTTGGAAGGTAAACCTTCGGCCCAGTCTGAGGTCCAGAGCACTCTGGAGAAGGTTTTTGTCCAGGATATCCCTGTACTTGGCCGCATTCATCTTTCCCTCGATTGCAACCAGTCGTCCTGTCCCTGCAGCTGAAAAACACCCCCACAGCATGATGCTGCCACCACCATGCTTCACTGTTGGGACTGTATTGGACAGGTGATGAGCAGTGCCTGGTTTTCTCCACACATACCGCTTAGAATTAAGGCCAAAAAGTTCTATTTTGGTCTCATCAGACCAGAGAATCTTATTTCTCACCATCTTGGAGTCCTTCAGGTGTTTTTTTAGCAAACTCCATGCGGGCTTTCATGTGTCTTACACTGAGGAGAGGCTTCCGTCGGGCCACTCTGCCATAAAGCCCCGACTGGTGGAGGGCTGCAGTGATTATTGACTTTCTACAACTTTCTCCCATCTCCTGACTGCATCTCTGGAGCTCAGCCACAGGGATCTTCTGGGTTCTTCTTTACCTCTCTCACCAAGGCTCTTCTCCCCCGATAGCTCAGTTTGGACCGGACGGCCAGCTCTAGGAAGGGTTCTGGTCGTCCCAAACGTCTTCCATTTGAGGATTATGGAGGCCACTGTGCTCTTAGGAACCTTAAGTGCAGCAGAAATCTTTTTGTAACCTTGGCCAGATCTGTGCCTTGCCACAATTCTGTCTCTGAGCTCTTCAGGCAGTTCCTTTGACCTCATGATTCTCATTTGCTCTGACATGCATTGTGATCTGGAAGGTCTTATATAGACAGGTGTGTGGCTTTCCTAATCAAGTCCAATCAGTATAATCAAACACAGCTGGACTCAAATGAAGGTGTAGAACCATCTCAAGGATGATCAGAAGAAATGGAAAGCACCTGAGTTAAATATATGAGTGTCACAGCAAAGGGTCTGAATACTTAGGACCATGTGATATTTCAGTTTTCCTTTTTTAATAAATTTGCAACAATGTCAACAATTCTGTGTTTTTCTGTCAGTATGGGGTGCTATGTGTACATTCATGAGGAAGAAGAATGACCTTAAATGATTTTAGCAAATGGCTGCAATATAACAAAGAGTGAAAAATTTAAGGGGGTCTGAATACTTTACGTACCCACTGTATATATATATATATTTAAAAATTTCTTTTTTTCAGAATTGTCGCTTTTTTTTAGTTTATAGCACAAAAAAAAAAAAATTGCACAGGTGAATAAATACCACCAAAAGCAAGATCTAATTGTGGGGAAAAAAAGGACATCAATTTCTTTAGGCACAGCGTCGCACAACCGCGCAATTGTCCATTAAAATAACGCAGTGCAGAATCGCAAAAAAATGGCGTGGTCATTAAGGGGGTAAAACCTTCCAGTCCAGAAGTGGTTAAACAATGTGAATTGGCTTTTTCAGCACAGTAGATAAGGAGAGCCTGAATAAAAACATTATAAAGAGCTGAGAGCTCCATTGGCTGGATGGAAACAGATTTGAAGTTTTCAAATACAATTGTAGCCCTGTAGAGTTACACAGGCTGTATTATCTGAAATGCCCAGTAGATGGCAGATGGACTCAGTATGCTGTTAATTAAACATTGAGCATTGATCACAGGACTTGGCTTTTTCAGTCACATGATTGTGGCATCATCACAGTGTGACCAGGTGTGGTGTGTGAGGAGATGAGAAGACTGAGGGAGATAGACACCAGCTCTGGATTTCTTCTTATCCTTCTGCTCATGTTTTATCACCTATTAATGTCCTGGGAGGACTTCCTGCACAGCTCTGAGGAAGGAGGTCATGGAAGACTTCTAGAAGTTACCACATGCTCAGCCAGAGAAAGGACATGCGACTAGCTGTGAAAGACTGCTGCACAGAGATAGACCCCTGCTGAGAGAACCTGCTTCACCCAAGACCACACCAGCTGAGAGCCAAGCCTCTCCCTGTATCACCACAGGGCACCTGTCTCCTCACTCACAGTAAAGACTCTGAGGTCCAGAGTGGACATTGCACAGCTCAGGCTGCTTCAGTGACCCTGCGGAGCAGGACTTATAAGGGCCCCAACTCTCCTATGTGCACCAACGGCCATTAGGGTGAAGATAAGGGGGTGGGACGCAGGTGTGCTAGTGGGTGGGTGAGGAAAATCCACATTGCATTGTTATCTGTGTTACTCTATTGTATTTTCCCATGTATGTTGGTTCATTTGCTACTTACTATATAAAGTTAGTTCCAGTTAGGCTGTGTCAGTCTCATTGCACCAAGTATGTTCCCAGTGGGACCCCACATCCCTACCCCGGATGCCCCACTGGGTGGAGGCACTGCCGCAGACATGTACCCCAGCTCCCAGATAGCGGAGGCTCAGGATCCGCCTGTCAGGCATAGTGAGTTAACTAGGTTTAGGGACCCCAAAGACACTAGGGGGCGCCCTCAAAACCCCGTTACACAATATTTCAAAGTTACCTGACTAAAAACATGAAAAAAGTTTGTATTTAGCCACTTGCCGACCAGCCGCCGGCAGGTCAGCTCTGTCCCGTGAAACGACGCACATATACGTTGTTTTGTGGGACCGCTAGTAGGGGAGCGCCAATTGGCCACAGAGAGAGCCAATTGGCCACAGAGAGAGCCAATCAGTGGGTCCAGAGGCCGCGATTGCCGCAGGGAACCCGCGATCGCTCCCCGTAGAGACAGAATGGCGGTCTGCCGTTGTAAACCTGGCAGACCGCTGTTCTGTCATTTATGAACACAGGGATCCTGTGTTCCTCCTATTTAGGAACACAGGTCTCTGTGTTCATGCAGCAAGCCCATCCCCCACACAGTTAGAAAGCACATTTAACCCTTTGATCACACCTGGTGTTAACTCCTTCCCTGCCAGTGTCATTAGTACAGCAACAGTGCATATTTTTAGCACTGATTACTGTAGTAATGTCAATGTCAAAAGTGTCAAAAATGTCAGTTAGGTGTCTGGCCTGTCTGCCGCAATGTTGCAGTCCCGCTAAAAATCACTGATCACCGTCATTACTAGTAAAAAAAAAATAACATAAATCTTTCCCCTAGTTTGTAGACGCGATCTATCTTTTGCGCAAACCAATCATAATACGCTTATTGCGATTTTTTTTTTACCAAAAATTTGTAGCAGAATACAAATTGGCCTAAAATTATGAAAAAATTAGATTTTTTTTTTTTTATTTCATTGGGAATGTTATATAGCAGAAAGTAAAAAATATTGTTTTTTTTTCTTTTTCAGAATTGTCGCTCTTTTTTGTTTATAGCGCAAAAAATAAAAATCGCAGAGGTGATCAAACACCACCAAAAGAAAGCTCTATTTGTGGGTAAAA
This sequence comes from Pelophylax lessonae, assembly GCF_965119305.1. Classification (NCBI taxonomy): domain Eukaryota; kingdom Metazoa; phylum Chordata; class Amphibia; order Anura; family Ranidae; genus Pelophylax; species Pelophylax lessonae. The sequence continues at coordinate 36,845,033 of NC_138779.1, read as the reverse complement.
AGGACATCAATTTTATTTGGGTACAACATCGCACGACCGTGCAATTATCAGTTAAAGTAACGCAGTGCCAAATCGCAAAAAATGGCCTGCTTATTAAGTGGGAAATTCTTCCAGTCCAGAAGTGGTTAAACAACTTAATAAATGAAATCTACTCAAAACCAATAAAAGTGTATTTTAAAGAAACAATCTTATGCAACCTAAAATACAAAAATCAGAAAGTGAGGAATCATTAGGGGACAAGTCACCTCGTTCCTTCTAACTCAGCTGCGGCTGCTGATGTATGCGACCAATCATATGCTCCGGTACGGTCATGTAGCCATCTTGTCAGTTCCATGATACATTTCTCTTGGAATTTTAATATAACTATTTTTTTGAAGAAACCGGAGCAGGCATAAAGATGGTGAATGATGGAACCAACGCTGATGTCAATCATAAATGTACCCTTAACATGACCTGCAGGGATAATACAGATTCAGATGTTATTTTCCCAAAACATTTTAGTGCCAATAAAGAGATTTCATAACAATTGGCATTTAATGACACTGCTAGGTGAATATAGCTTTAAAAACTTGTTCCCCACCAATATTTGATATGGTCATGGGATTCCCTGCTAGGCCCAGCCACCATTATATGTCAAATTTTCTTCTATTATATGTCACATTATCTTCCGTTATATGTCAAATTATCTTCCATTATATAAGGTAAAAGGAATCAGTGCAAAATATTCTAAAATTGGTGAACCAGACTAACTCTAATAAATAAATTAAATGACAATGATGACTGGTGAAATAAATAAGGTTGAACCAATATAAAATCACAATAAAACGATGTAAATTAATCAAATCAATAAACTAGATCTTCTAATAGCTGATATGTATAAAGTGCAAAAAAATGTGAAGTGCTCAAGTGCTGAGAAAATAATAACCATATAATAATCACAATGAATTTGATCCCCGTGGTAAAAAGATACACTTGAGGAATATTCCGCAGAAACTATTAAAGTGACAAAGTGATGAGTAATAACTCAGAGATAAAGTGATAGTGAAATATACTGAATATATATCCAGTGAAGAAATATAGGAGTGTGGACAGCACCACAAGGCGCTGAAGAAAAAAATAAAAAAGCAAAGTGACAGTGCAATGAAGTGTTCACTTGTAAAAAGTTCTAGTAAATAAGATGACACGTATAAATATTAAAATTTCTGTGAAATATATTAATGCAGGGAAGATCATAACGTCCCAAAAAAAGTGCTTACCCTTGATAAAGTCACGTGTCTGTGACGCAACACGTCGGGAAAAGCCGTGGTGACGTAACTTGCGGTCTACATCCGAAACCGGAAGTATCGGAGCGGACCGCATCGGCGGCATCTGTATCTATACACAACGCTGTCCTTGTTCATTGAAACTGTAGGTGTATTTCTGTATGGTAATATTAAAATCTGATTATACATACTACACCATGAGAGTCTTCCCCTGTTTTTCCCTGGTGAATTGAGTACTTTTGGAGCATCGTTATTATCACCATCCACTTTCCATGGGATATGATTAGAAAAGGCATCTGATCCATTTGCGGGATATACTGCGAGGATTAACTGGTGACTATCGAGTGTCCTGTTGACTGATGTGAGAGGAGTTCAGAGGGGTTATTGAACATACCCAAAACGCTCATCTGAATGTTAATGGAGGTGAGCGGCCATTACACTTAGTTGTGGATTTCAGCTCACGAAATAATCGCACTGGGCGGTCACCGGAAGGGTTCTGTGTTTCTCCCCATCACCATTGAACTGTTTTATTGCCATTTTTTTTGGCGTTCGTTAGCACTAGTCGCACTTTTTTTGGGACTTTATGATCTTCCCTGCATTAATATATTTCACAGGAATTTTAATATTTATACGTGGCATCTTATTTACTAGAACTTTTTACAAGTGAACACTTCATTGCACTGGATATATATTCAGTATATCTCACTGTCACTTTATGTCTGAGTTTTTACTCATCACTTTGTCACTTTATCAGCTTCCGTGGATCATCACTGTCACTTTATCTCTGAGTTATTGCTCATCACTTTGTCACTTTAATAGTTTCTGCTGAATATTCCTAAAGTGTATCTTTTTACCACGGGGATCAAATTCATTGTGATTATTATATGGTTATTATTTTCTCAGCACTTGAGCACTTCACATTTTTTTGCACTTTATACATATCAGCTATTAGAAGATCTATTTTATTGATTTGATTAATTTACATAATTTTATTGTGATTTTATATTGGTTCCACCTTATTTATTTCACCAGTCATCATTGTCATTTAATTTATTTATTAGAGTTAGTCTGGTTCACCAATTTTAGAATATTTTGCGCTGATTCCTTTTACCTAATATTATTTATAGTATGTGGGGAAACTACTGAATTGGCTGCAGAGTTCTGGTGCTCCATTCTTCTCTCAATATTTCCGTTCTTCATCCTTTCTCTCATTTACCTACTGGTAGCGCATAGGTCTCTTTTTCTAACATCTTCCATTATATGTCACATTACCTTGCCAGATGAGCAAGGTGCTGAGATGTAGTGCAGGTAAGGGGAGTATAAAGAGGTCAGGGGACACAGTCACTTTGCTCTACATTTGTTATGATCTTTTGTTATGCTCCATTCACACTCATGCGACTTCAAAATTGTGCAATTTCCATTGTGACTTTACAGTGTGACTTAATGGGACTTTGATGCCACTTTGGGCATGCTACTTTGGGCAAGTGCGACTTTGGCTTTGACCATGTGACTGTGCGTGCTCTACAAAGTCACACACACACATATATATATATATAAAATTCAGGTGCGGCTTTCATGTGACTTTTAAGGTTTACATTGAAGTCTATGGCCCTCATGTTGCATGAAAGTCAGATAAAAGTAGTGCAGGAACTACTTTAATGTCGCTGTGACTTTAAGGACGTTAAAAAAAAAAAAAAAAAAAAAACAAGCTGCAAAACCAGTACTGACACCAGGAAAAAGCAGCTGTAAAAACACGCTTTTAGTAGAGTTTTGCATTGGTGCTAATGCACATTTTTCCGCATTTAATTACGTTAGCAGTGTTTTTTTGCCCTTTTCTATTTCCTAAAAGCAGCCGGAAAAAACACCCTGTATGCACGAAGCTTAAATCACACAAATATGAACGGTACTCATTGAAAAAACATGGGGTGCAACTTGTCATGTGACTTTGGGGTGCATAGTTGCATGACAACTCGTACAAGTGTAAACTGGCCCTTAAAGTTAAAAAACAAGTATGATAATGTTTGTAAATTAACCTTTTGCAAGCAAATACATAAAATGTGATAATATAATGACTAGGAGTGACACATTCACCAAAAAAACCCCCAAAAAAACAGTCATAGAATTTGGACTCCATTGTCGGCAATCTTCTTTTCTTTCCCCTCGACCCCCCCTTCTACCTTCTACTTTCTACTGTCCTCCTCTTCTCCCCCCCCCCCCCCTAACTACTGTTCTCTTCTACTGTATCGCTTTCCGTGTTTCAATAAATTTATATTTGTAAAATAAAAAACTGTCATAGGAAATACATCATTATTTGTTATTGTCTCATCATGATGTGGTACTAGTTTATACGGAAGAGCCCGGGGCCATGATCAAAAAAAGAGTTTGAAGATATATATATATATTTTTTTTTTTTTACAAAACTCTTAGTTTGAAAGTCAGAATTCTGAGATTAAAAGTCAGAATTCTGACTTTAAACTCAGAATTCTGACTTTTTAAACTCAGAATTCTGACTTTTAATCTCAGAATTCTGACTTTCTGACTTTTAATCTCAGAATTGTGTTTAATAAATCAGAATTCTGACTTTCAAACTCAGAATTCTGTAAAAAAAAAAAAATATATATATATATTTTTAAACTCTTTTAAAATCTTTGAAATTTTTTTATGATGGTCCCAGGGCTCTTCCATAAGTTTATGATCCTCTTTTAAAATATTTTTTTTTAGACCAGCCTGCCACTGTTGACCTCTCCACCTCACGATGGAGTTCTCCATTCCTTCATTGTGCCATTGGATGGAATAAATGGCACAGAGGATTCATCTTGAAGTTGTTGGTTGCCTCCCAAGACAGCTTTTCACAATTAAAAATGTTGAAAAGCCCACTGGAGAAGTTTTTAAAAATAATTTCTAGAACCCAACCTTGATTGGTACTTGTCTAAAACCTTATCCTGGACTTGCTTATACTAGGAACATTAATTACCCAAAAGTAGACTTTATTCAACCAATTATACAACATCAGAGGGTGATTGTTTGCTCCAGAGGAAGCCCAATTTTTTGTGTTAATTGTTGTTAATTAATTACAAATTGAATTAAATTTTATATAATTATTTATACATTAATTTTAATATACATCATATATATAAAATCTCAATAAAATCTATTTAAATTGCAATTTGTAACACAACAAAATGTGGAAGAGTTCAAAGTGAGGTGAATAACTTTTTCTATAGAAATAGCTTGATTTTTGAGCCAGAAATAAAGTATTCTCCTGCTACCAGCAATAGGAAGCTGTGAAGACAGAGTTATGGGAACCCCCACCCCTGTGAGTGATATGCTTAGATTTATTACCAAAATTAGTCTTTTTTGTTAAATATATCAATATATTCTGTACATACCGCTGCTGAGCTGATTGTAAATATTCGTCATTGGAAATTTTAAAGAATCGTCTGCAAAGACCATGTCCTCCTTATTAGAGAAATATAAATCCAGATGATTTCTGGTATCCATTCCATGTACATGATAGAGTTCATGTGTTGTGGAATCCATTGTCCTGCAATGCTGAACTTCACCTTATTGATTTCTGCTTTCAACTAAACTTTAATGTTGGAGTTCTATTTATATTCAGTTGAAAGAAGGTTGGTATATTTTAATTCAATATAATTGTAAATATATTTACAAAGCAGCCATGGTAACAGAGCTGACTGAGCTTTGATTGCCACCCGAGTTTGCAAATGTTTAACCACTTTAGGACCGGGCCTTTTTCTGACACATGTTGTTTACAAGTGAAAACCCGTATTTTTTGCTAGAAAATTACTCAGAACCCCCAAACATTTTATATATATATAGATATATATATCTATATATATCTATATAGATATATATATATATATATATATATATATATATATATATTTTTTAGCAGAGACACCAGAGGATAAAATGGCAGTCATTGCAATATTTTATGTAGAGTTGTATTTGCGCAGCGGTCTTTCAAATGCAATTTTTTTTTTTAAAATAAACTTTAAAGAGTTCAATAAAAAACAAATAAAAACAGTAAATTTATCCCAATTTTTTTGTATAATGAGAAAAATTATGTTATGCTGAGGAAATAGATAAATAACATGTCATGCTGTAAAATTGCACACGCTCGTGGATTGCTGACAAACTGTGGCACTTGAAAATCTCTATAGGCAATGTTTAAAAATTTTTACAGGTTACCTGTTTAGAGTTACAGAGGAAGCTCTGTGCTAAAATGATTGCTCTCACTCTAACAATCGAGGCGATACCTCACATGCGTGGTGTGAACAGCACTTACATATGCTGGCGCAACTAACATATGTATTTCCTTCTGCGCACGAGCACGGAGGGATGGGGCACCTACATTTTTTTTTTCCTATTTTACTTTTTATTTTTGCACTGTCCCTTTATTTATTTATTTATCGCTTTTATTCCTATTACAGGGAATGTAAACATTCCTTGTAATAGAAATAAGCATGGCAGGTCCTCTCTATTAAGAGATCAGGGGTCAAAAAGAATCAAGATCTTTCATTTACCTTTAAAAGCAAAAGAAAACATTTTTTTTGACACTTTGACTTGCAGAAAAAAAAATGCAGATGGATTAGAATGCTTGGCAGTGTTTATTGCAGTCTGTGCCGATCTTAAAGAGATGTACCCTCTCTATTTGTCCTGTTTACCATTATCAGTGACAGTGAAAGTAAAAGAAAAACCCACATTTTGGGTTGTCAAGTAATAGAGGGGAAATTTTCTAATAGGGACACTAGTTCTGGTGACCTGGGGTTCTCCAAGGAATTCCCTTAAGGGATTTCTTCTCACTTCATGTTTGGCTATGGGACAGGAAGTGAAGGGAAATCTCTTCAATGGAACATAGATAGCAAACAAATAAATAAATTAGATGGGGTTATAACCCTCCCTTGTTCTATCCAAAATGAAAAAAAAAGTTTTGCCTATAAGTCTACTTTAAGCCTGAGAACTGGAAGTGACGTCGGAAGGTCGCTCCAAGGGCATTGAGTAGAGTGGGGGGATACCTATGCCTAGCTATGGGCCGCATTAGATTGGTTCTCAGAAAACGTTTTTACCCAATAAATGGATATGATGGTGTACGCTACATGAGCGAGATGGGGCTTAAACATCATCTGCCCGATCTTGCATATATGCAATACATAATTATACATAATTACACTCATCTGCTCATAAAAAAGGAATCTCCTACCTTCCCAAGATCATACGAGATCTAAATGTTTAGAAGTAAGATCTCCATGCAAGGTACTGGTGACAGTCTTCCCAGGGGATACCTGTGAGGCCCTGGCTTTCTCACCAATACCTCTGAAGACCTGGAAATAGAAAACATCAAAATGTAAGTACACATTCCACATTTCCCCCCTGGGCAACATCTGCAAAAGTTCACATGGTCACTTGGTGGATCAACAAGGGCCTTTACAGGATAGATCATAGAGTTATTAGAAAACACTCTTATTTTCTGGAGACTTTACAAATGCCCCAGTCGGAGACATTTAGACTGTGTCGAGATCAGGGTGATATTACCACACAGACTTTTTATGAAAATAAATGTTTGAGTGGCCCGGGGGAAGAGCGGGAGTATATCAGAGTTGTACACTCTGTTTGTGGATCAGAGTTCTAAATTCTCTTACCAACTAGCTTGGGAGGCAGATCTGGGGGAGACTATAGATGAGGACATCTGGTTCCAGTGGTGCACAAGGGAATTTTAAATTCTTCCCTGGTGGAGGTGAATTACCCACACGATTAGCAAAAGCTACCCGGATGCATCACCTCTCTGTTTCAGGGGCTGCGGCCAGGAAGGAAGCATTCTCCACATTTGGTGGACATGCCCAAAAGTAAAATTACCCCATCAGTACTTTTTTTGATCTATCGAGTGAGTTACCAAAAAAATCTTAGGACTCTCACCTTCTTTATCTTCCTGGCAGCTAAGATCACCATAGTCAGAGTATGGAAATCTCCTCCATTAAACCTAGCAATAGTGAAAAACAAAATCTCTTTGATCTTATTAAATGAAAAATTGGCTAGCATCCTTCGTGACCAACAACATCTCTTTGAAAAGGTCTGGAACCCCTGAATCCGATACCTTCAGTCCCCGTAGGGGGGGGATAGGTGGTCTGGGGCGTGGGGATTGGTGGTAAATCTTCTTTCTTCTTTCATTTCTTATCCTTTTCTTTCTTTTATCTTCTTATATACAGTATCTCACAAAAGTCAGTACACCCCTCACATTTTTGTAAATGTTTTATTATATCGTTTCATGTGACAACACTGAAGAAATGACACTTTGCTACAATGTAAAGTAGTGAGTGTACAGCTTGTATAACAATGTCAATTTGCTGTCCCCTGGAAATAACTCAACACACAGCCATTAATGTCTAAACCACTGGCAACAAAAGTGAGTACACCCCTAAGTAAAAATGTCCAAATTGGGCCCAATTAGCCATTTTCCTTCCTCTGTGTCACGTGACTCGTTAGTGTTACAAGGTCTGAGGTGTAAATGGGGAGCAGGTGTGTTAAATTTGGTGTTATCGCTCTCACTCTCTCATACTGGTCACTGAAAGTTCAACATGGCATCTCATGGCAATGAACTCTCTAAGTATCTGAAAAAAAAAGAATTGTTGCTCTACATAAAGATGGCCTAGGCTATAAAAATATTGCCATGACCCTGAAACTGAGCTGCAGCATGGTGGCCATGGTGGCCATGGTGGAACCATGTCCTGTGGTCTGAAGAGACCAAGATAAACTTATTTGGTTCAGATGGTGTCAAGCGCGTGTGGTGGCAACCAGGTGAGGAGTACAAAGACAAGTGTATCTTGCCTACAGTCAAGCATGGTGGTGGGAGTGTCATGGTCTGGGGCTACATGAGTACTGCTGGCACTGGGGGAGCTACAGTTCATTGAGGGAACCATGAATGCCAACATGTACTGTGAGATACTGACGTAGAGAATGATATCCTCCCTTCGGCTGGGCAGCAGGGCAGTATTCCAACATGATAATGACCCCAAACACACCTCTAAAACGACCACTGCCTTGCTAAAAAAGCTGAGGGTAAAGGTAATGGACTGCCCAAGCATTTTTCCAGACCTAAACCCTATTGAGCATCTGTAGGGCATCCTCAAATGGAAGTTGGAGGAGCGCAAGGTCTCTAACATCCACCAGTTCCGGGATGTCGTCATGAAGGAATGGAAGAGGACTCTAGTGGCAACCTGTGAAGCTCTGGTGAACTCCATGCCCAAGAGAGTTAAGGCAGTGCTGGAAAATAATGGTGACCACACAAAATATTGACTCTTTGGGCCAGGGGCGTTGCTAGGTGGGAATAAGACCAGGGGCTTCAACCCAAAGGTAAATTTGATTTTAAAGTAAGTCCCACCCAAGCTCCTTCCACATTTAAAAGTAAGTACTGCCCAAGCTCCACCCAATGCAATACATGGTCAGGAGGAAAGCCTTGAAGGTATAAAGAATAAAAAGGCAGTATACTGATTTTCAAACATCTGGAGACATTGCTAATAATGTTGTTTTTGCTTCCTGGTGCACGGCTTGCAGGGATTTGGCTATGGTCTAAAAAGACACAAATGTAGATACAACCAGAACACTCATAAGCATCTGTAAGCATCTGTTTTTGTGCATATTTGATGTTTAGTTTGTAACATCCCATACTGACCCCTTGCAAAATAAAGTAAATGGCAACACCTGTCTATACTCCCCACTATACAGGGCCACCATTAGAAATCACGTGGCCCCGTACATTATACGTGACAGGGTATCCAGTAGTCTCAGTTGGATGTAGCTTAAATGAGTTAGGCTGTAAAAATGTGAGAATACTGTTTTCCTTTTCCACCATACACTTTTACATTTATTTATCACAAAATCCTAATGCATTATACTGTATCTGTTTATGTACACAGGGCATGAATACAAGATAACAAAAGCATTTTGCTGGGTACTATGAGCTTGGGTAAACCTGCTTTTGGTTTTGCCACACAGCACTCACACACATGGGCAGAGGGGGGGCGGATTAGTCAAGATCATTCTAGAGAAGGGGGGTAATAATGAGCATGGGTCTAACTGGTCTAGTCTCAGTTGGGGGAATCCCAGGGAATGCTAGACACATGAGTAATCTTGAGCTATGCAGGCCAGAAGAAATGTGGCATCTTCTCCACTTCCTGGTCCTTGCTCCCACTTGGAAGTTTGCACAAATCGGGAGAGACCAGGTGGATCACATGATATCCACACGTGACCCAGGAGCTAATACTTGCAGATACACCCCTTCCCACCATCAAAGAAAGAGGACTTCCGGCACAGGCAGCCAATACCAGAACAGGGTTTAACAAAAAAGTCACCCAGTTGGCAAGCTGGATTAGCTGCTGATTTCCACCAAGCTTGCCAGGGGCTCCGCTCAGCTTCTTCTTCTGGAGGGGTTAGTCCACTATTTGGTTTTTCACGTACTTCTTGAAACCTGATCCCATCACCACACTCACAACTGTTTTCAGGAACAAAGCCCACCTTATTAAATAAAGAATGTCCACACAGAGCACTGCTTTAACTATTTACTGTAGAACTTCACGTATTTGCCTTGGCACCAACCCAAACTCTAAGGTCCATTCATCTTACCAAATGCTCTTTCATGAGTCCCCAGCAATGGGTCCTCACACAGTGTGTCTATGCTTGGCCTACCACCTTTCCTGGCTACAAACCTACACTTAGATTAATTCAGTGATAGCCATGTCCCATCCATCTTATGTAGAGATGTCCAGAACTATTCGCCGGCGAACATCGCTTGTTTGCGTTCGCCGCGACGGGCGAACATATGCGATGTTCGGTCTGCCCCCTATACATCATCATTGAGTAAACTTTAACCCTGTACCTCACAGTCAGCAGACACATTCCAGCCAATCAGCATACCCTCCCTCCCAGACCCTCCCACCTCCTATAAAAAAGCAAGGACAGCATCCATCTTAGATTCATTCTGAAGCTGCAGTGTTAGTTAAAGCAGGGTGAGTGCTGCTGCTGCTGAATTAATAGGGAAATTGTTAGCTAGGCCAGTGGTCTGTGTCCACTCCTGCTGTAAGGACAGCATCCTGACAGCACCCCAAAAAGCCCTTTTTAGGGCTGGTTTATCAGTCTGCTATCATTTATATATATATAATATATATATATATATATATATATATATATATATATATATATATATATATATATATATATATATATATATTGCAGTTGCCTGCCCGCCGTGTGTGAGAGGCCACAGACTGTACTTTATGCACACCACTCATATCGGGTGGCACAGTACCTTGCAGATAAAAAAGTTATTTCATTTTTTCTCTGTAGTATAATTGCAGTTGCAGTTGCAGTTGCAGTTTTCTCTGTAGTATAATTGACAGTGAGTGTCAGGTCCACAGACTGTACTGTGCCCACTGCCCAACACTCATATAGGGTGGCACAGCACCTTGCAGATAAAAAAATAATTAATTTTTTCCTCTGTAATAAAATTGCAGTCGTCTGCCAGTGAGTGTCAGGTCCACAGACTGTACTGTGCCCACTGCCCAACACTCATATAGGGTGGCACAGCACCTTGCAGATAAAAAAATCATTTATTTTTTTCCTCTGTAATATAATTGCAGTTGCCTGCCAGTGAGTGTCAGGCCCAAAGACTGTACTGTGCCCACTGCCCAACACTCATATAGGGTGGCACAGCACCTTGCACGCATAGTACCACTAATCTAAAAAAAAATGACAGGCAGAGGCCGTCGTGGTCATGGTGCTGTGATTTCCTTTGGCCCTAGAATAATGTCCAGCGTTCAGAGGCCACGTACCCTGAACTCGAAAAATTCTGAGGACATAGTTGACTGGCTTACACAGGACACCCAATCTTCTACAGCTTCCGCTCGGAACCTTGATGCACCATCCTCCTCCAGCTCAGCTTCGGGCACCTCTCAAGTTACCACTCGCCCGCCCGCCGCCACCACCAACACTAGCACCACAGCCGCTTCACTTGATCTGTCAGAGGAGTTATTTACACATCAGTTGGAAGAAATAAGTGATGTGCAACCATTAGTGCCAGAGGATGTAGATAACGGGGATATGTCTCAATCAGGCAGCATTACACACATGGACGTACGGTGTGATGATGATGATTTTGTACCAGCTGTTGCTGCCTCTGCTGAATTGTCAAATACAAGTGAAGCGGTTGATGATGACAATGTGTCCGTGGATGTCACGTGGGTGCCCGCTCGAAGAGAAGAAGAACAGGGGCAAAGTTCAGATGGGGAGACAGAGAGGAGGAGGAGACGAGTTGGAAGTAGGCGGAGGTCATCGCAAGGAGCTAGTGGCACAGTCAGACAGCATGTATCGGCACCCGGGGTCAGCCAGACAGCATGCCAATCAACGCATGCTGTTGCCACCACCAGAATGCCGTCATTGCAAAGCTCAGCAGTGTGGCATTTTTTTTGTGTGTCTGCCTCTGATAACAGCAATGCCATTTGCAACCTGTGCCAAAAGAAACTGAGTTGTGGGAATTCCAACACCCACCCAGGTACAACTGCTTTGCGAAGGCACATGATCTCACATCACAAACGCCTATGGGATCAACACATGATGAGTACAAGCAGCACACAAACTGAAAGCCACCATCCTCCTCCTGGTCCAGCATCTTCAGCCACGTCAACCACTACTGTCCTCCTTACCCCCTATCAACCACCCGCCACTCCACCTCTCACCTTGAGCAGTTCCTGCTCATCTGCCCTCAGTCAGGTGTCTGTCAAGGAAATGTTTGAGCGTAAGAAGCCAATGTCACAGAGTCACCCCCTTGCCCGGCGTCTGACAGCTGGCTTGTCTGAACTCTTAGCCCCCCAGCTTTTACCATACAAGCTGGTGGAGTCTGAGGCCTTCAAAACATTTGTAGCTATTGGGACACCGCAGTGGAAGATACCGTCCGAAATTTTTTTTCACAAAAGGCAATCCCCAACCTGTACTCTATTGTGGAAAAGGAAGTCATGGCATGTCTGGCACACAGTGTTGGGGCAAGGGTCCATCTGACCACTGATACCTGGTCTGCAAAGCACGGTCAGGGCAGGTATATCCCTTACACTGCGCATTGGGTAAACCTGCTGACGGCTGCCAAGCATGGAATACGTGGCTCTGCAGAGGAGTTGGTGACACCGCCATGAATTGCAGGCAGGCCTGCTGCCACCTCCTCTACTCCTCCTACTCCATACTCTTCGCCAACCTCCTCTGCTGAATCTTCTTCTGCTGCTGCGTCTTGCTCTACACCAACTGCACCCCCCCAGCTCCCCAGGGGCTATTCCACATCCCGGATACGACAGTGTCACGCCATCTTGGGGTTGACTTGCCTGAAAGCGGAGAGTCACACCGGACCAGCACTCCTGTCCGCAGGTGGATCAGTGGCTGACCCCGCACTTTTCCGCTATTCAGCAGCGAAACAACATGCCAGTGAGGTGCTTGATTTGCGACAGCCCGACACGTTGGAATTCAACACTCCTAATGTTCGACCGCCTGCTCCAACAAGAAAAAGCTGTCAACGAGTATTTGTATGACCGGGGTGCTAGGACAGCCTCTGCGGAGCTGGGTATTTTTTTGCCACGTTACTGGACGCTCATGCGCAATGCCTGTAGGTTCATGCGCCCTTTTGAGGAGGTGACAAATCTAGTCATTTAGTCATTGGTTGTCTAAAATCTATCCGATACACGTCCCCTGATAGTGGATGTAACAGGGATTAAACTGATAAGAATAGTACTACTTAACACACCACTCATATAGGATGGCACAGTACATTGCAAGGCGCACGCGCAGTGCCCCAAATTGGAAGTAAGAGGACCGACCAACCATCTTTTTCCATCTCCCGGTTCCTAAAATCTATTCCATACACCGGCCCCAGATAGGGGACGTAACAGGGATTAAACTGATAAGAATAGTACTACTTAACACACCACTCATATAGGATGGCACAGTACATTGCACAGCGCACGCGCAGTGCCCCAAATTGGAAGTAAGAGGACCGACCAACCATCTTTTTCCATCTCCCGGTTCCTAAAATCTATTCCATACACCGGCCCCTGAGAGGGGACAAAACAGAGATTAAACTGGTAAGAACAGATTTTTTTAATTTAAAAAAAAGAGGACAGCCTCTGCGGAGCTGGGTATTTTTTGGCCGCATTACTGAACGCTCATGCACGGGGTTGTAGGCTCATGCGTCCTTTTGCGGAGGTTACAAACCTGGTCAGTCAAACCCAAGGCAACATCATCGACCTCATCCCATATGCATTTTTTCTGGAGAGTGCTGGATCAGGCCATAGATGAGCATGAAGAGGAAGAATTGTGGTCACCATCACCACCAGAAGCAGCCTTGTCGTTGTCAATTGCTGGACCTGTGGCAACGCAGAGAGAGGAGTCTGAAGAAGAGAAGTCAGAGGAGGAAGGTGGCTTTGAGGAGGTGGAAGACCAACCACAGCAGGCGTCCCAGGGGGCTTGTTGTCACCTTTTGGGGACCCTTGGAGTTGTACGTGAAAGGGTGGAGGAAGAGACCTTCAATGACGTCAGTGAGGATAAAGAACGGGACATGGCTAGCTTGGTATCCAACCTTGTGCAAATGAACTGACTGTTTGCGGTTGTTTGCGGTGCGTTAAACAGGAAGTTTGGTCTGTAAGAGTTTGGTCTGTCACTGTGAAGCGGGCATAACCCTTACACTACCTGATCGACACAGCATCATACCTGATCGTATACACACACACTGGATGTTTTAAAGCACGTTATTCCAAACAATTTAGGAATGTTAGGTGATTTATGCCCTTTATGGAATAAAACCCGACTCTGCATCAACTACGTAATTTTCCATGGGAGTTTTGCCATGGATCCCCCTCCGGCATGCCACAGTCCAGGTGTTAGTCCCCTTGAAACAACTTTTCCATCACTATTGTGGCCAGAAAGAGTCCCTGTGGGTTTTAAAATTCGCCTACCTATTGAAGTCTATGGCGGTTTGCCCGGTTCGCCCGTTCGCGAACATTTGCGGAAGTTCGCGTTCGCCATTCGCGAACGGAAAATTTTATGTTCGCGACATCTCTAATCTTATGCCCAATGCCTCTCTCACACCAGAAAATAAAGGGGTACAACACTCCACCCACTACATCATCAGGGGAGTGTTCTCTCTAAAAAGGGGTATTACACTTGCTTACAAGCCACCCCATGGCTGGGAACACTATTACTGAAACTAGATAGTGATTGCAGATGCTTTCTTTAAAACAGGGATGAAATTGAGGACACTTAATCTGGGGACAGCTTCCTAAATCTGGGAACTGTCACTAAACCAGAGACATCTAGTAACCCAACTTTAAACATCCTGCAATTAGCAAAAAATGTCTGCTGATCTTCAAAAAATGAACTCAGTTCCTAAGTCCTGTTGTGGGCTAACAGCGTATAGATGTTTGTGGACTGAGTAGTTTCAAGCCTCCCGTTTTTGCTAAACGAATCAACCACTCGGTGCCAGGACAAGGTCATCCAGTGCCTAGGGCGAAAATCCCAAACTGCACTTCCCCAGAGAAACAGAGTAAAAAAGTCTCGGTTTTAATGATGTCACTGGAAGTGAAAAATGTCCCTGTGTTAGTGGTGTCACTGGAAGTGAAAAATGTCCCTGTGTCAGTGGTGTCATTGGAAGTAAAAAATGTCCCTGTGTCAGTGGTGTCACTGAAAGAAAAAAAATAATTGCTTCTGTGTCTTTGGTTTCAATCTGAAGATAACGAATATGGCATTTGCTGGCAGAAGGAGTGCCGACAACATCTCCCTCACTGCTAGAGGTCATTTCACATTTAACAGATAAAAGTCCAAAATTCAAAAACATAATTCTTCCCTAATTTCCCAACTCTAGATTCAGGCTGTGTGCTGTCCTGGCATACCTGCAAAGGTAGTGTCCTGTAACACAGAATCTATCAGAGGCATTCATCCAGTGGCTGGGGTCTTCGGGACGAACCCCGGGTTCCAATGACTTTACATCCAGGTAGAAGTAAGCGACATTCTTCTGCTCCTCGAAGGTGTCATTCTTTGTCTCACTCCCTTAAAGGCATCGGTCCTAGCTCTCTACTAGGCTTTTTTCAGGAACATACTGTTAGAGAGAACCAAATCCTGAACCGTACCAACCCATCCACAGTTCTGGACCACTTTGCCTTATTTATAACATGGGATTTGTAGGCTGGGCCCAGAAAGAACCCAACAAAAGACCAAAGAACCAGGAAAGGCATTAACTCCTACCCTCTCGTCTGGGACAGCACCTGACTGGCTATTTTTAAACCTGCAGTGCTTACATGATGCAACAAGGAAAGTAGGGCCAGTTAAAGGGGGCAGGTCCAAGGTGATACAGTGTGGCATGGCTCTGTAGGAGTGTGGCTGGTGGAGTAGCTGTATCAGCAAGTGAGGTACCTGTACTGAAGAGGTGTGTTCTCAGAGTTCAGGAATGCACTACATGCAGAGTTCAGAGTTCAGGAGTGTGCGATATATAGAGTACAGAGATCAAGTGTGTGATGGAGTGTGCAGAGTTCAGAAGTGCACTGTGTACAGAGTGAAGGTCTCCGGAGTGCGCTACTTATAGAGTGCATGAGTGTGCTATGTATAAAGTGCAGAGTTCAGAAGTGTGCTATGTACAGAGTGCAGAGATCAGGAGTTAGCTGCATATAAACCTCCCAAATTTCAAACCTAAGAATGAGGGACACTTGAAGGTGGTAGAGACCTGCGGCAAATAGTTGGAGTGGCTGAACTTCACAGTGGGAGGGGCTTTAAGGGCACGGTCAAACAAAACCCCAGGCTTGGATATGTGCTGGGGGGAGCTTTGGGAAGAGAGAAGACTTGTGCTAGAAGATGGGGAGGGGAGTGGGGGTATTTTGGGAGGGGAGAACCTGTGCGGATATATTCTGGGGGTGCCTTAGCTGGGGTGTTTTTTTGAAAAGTGGATGGCTGCGCTGGACTGACCTGCTCGATAGAGGGTCTGTGAGTGGCTGGTAGGTGAGAGAGGGCAACTTGGGGAAATTAACTCCCAATTAATCTGGCCCGACTGGATGAAAAAAGACAGTGGACCTTTGTTAAGGGGTCTGGGCTGCTACCTTAAGATACGACCTAGTGGTCGTTTCCAAAGTTTCTAGTGGTAGTTGGTTAAAGGAGCGCCCAAAATCAGCAATAAGAATCCCACTTAGATCAAAAGATCATTGTTTTATTGGTAGCAGAACATGTTAAAGCCAATGCATTTCGGGGGAACAGAGACTCCCCCTTCTTCAGGGTGTAAATGTTGACGTTTAGCTATGATGTGGACTTGTGCTAGAAGGTGGGGGATAGGGAATATGTGATGAGTGGGCACTTTGGGAGGGCAGTGAACTTGTGCTAGGAGGTGGGGTGGAAATGTAATGGGGGGTTTCTTTGAGAGGAAAGAGGACTGAATGTGAGGTGAAGGGGTCAGATATGTGCTGGCGGGGGGGCTCTTTTTGAGGGAAATTGACTTGTGCTAGAAGGTGGGGGGTGGGCAACTATGTGAGGAGAGCTCTTTGGGAGGGATTTGTGCTAGAAAGTGGGGTGGGTGTAGATTTCAAGGAGTGGTGACATTATTGACCATCCTTAGTTGGCTGACTACAACTGGATTTGAACGGTGATCCATTCATCCATCCCAGAAGGGATTTCTCCCTAAAGCGCTGTCAGACCTTCTGTTACAGAGGTCTATGCTTCCGGTAAGAGCCTTTTATATCCTCCTTTGGTGGAGTGCAAAACATTGAGGGTTGGAGGCACATGATTGCTGTGATTGTTGCTTGGTGCACAATTAGAGCATGTTTGTTTCATGCAGTACTGCACTTATTTGTTCTTTCATCATCTATGAATTTTCATGAACTTCTTCAATCACCCACAGTATTTACATTTATTTATATTTTATGAAATTTCCAAATCACTTATTTATTATTATATTACACTTAACTTTATATGAATGTTGTACTTTATATTAAATTTTTTGTTGCGGTAGTAGTTATATTATATGTTTTATTGAATTTATAGTTGGTTCACATTATTAATTTGGCAGCGCAACACATACAGAAAGACACACAGGCATTCTCTTACACACACTCCCATGCACGTGCGCACACACACGCTCTCCTATACACACATGCACACACACTCCCATGCACGCACGCACACACGCTCTCCCATACACACATGCACACACACTACCATGCACACACTACAATGCACCCACACACACTACCATACACACGACAGCAGATATCCTTACAAAGTCTCTGACCGCTGAAAGACACTCAAGGCTTACAAAGAAGATGGGTTTAATACACTAAGCCTTAGCTGTTGAGAAGGGGTGTTGGAGATACAACAGCACACACACACACACACACACACACACACACACACACACACACACACACACACTACCATGCACACACACACACATTGTAAATTCAATAAGACACGGGGGCACTCACTAAAACTAGAAGAAAAATGGTTTAACCTTAAACTGTGTAAGGGCTTCTTTACTGTCAGAGCAGTAAGGATGTGGAATTCTCTTCCACAAGAAGTGGTATCAGGAGGGAGCATCCATAGTTTCAAAAAACTTTTAGATGGGCACCTTAAAGACTGCAACATATAGGGGTATACAATGTACGGTTAACGGCAAACACACACACACACACACACATCATAGGTTGAACTGGATAGACTGATGTATTTTTTCAACCTCACTAACTATGTAACACACACTACCATGCACACACACACACTACCACACACACACACACACATTACAATGCACACAGAGACCCTACCATGCACGCACACACACACACACACACACACACACTACCATGCACACACTACAATGCACAGACACACACTACCATACACACACACACTACCATGCACACACACACACACACACACACACACACACACATACTACCATGCACACACAGACTACCAAACACACACACACACACACACACTACCATGCACACACACTACCGTGCACAAACGCACAACACCATGCTCACACACACACACACACTACCATACACACATTACCATACACACACTACCATACACCCACTACCATACACACACACACTATAATGCACACTAATACTTACACACTTCCTCTGCTTAAAGGTTGTTGAATGAGACATCCTCACCCCCAGTCCTCTTCTCTTCCAGTCAGTGGCAAGTAGCTGAAATTCAGAGTTCTCTGATCAGCAAAATTTAGGCGGGGCCAGGATTTTGTTTTGCTGCCTGCGTTGAGTGGCCAGTCTCCGCCTCCAGTCTTCACCTTCAATCAGTAGTAGGTGGGTGTGGCTTGGAGTTTCCCCATCTGTTCTGATGTTTGCCAGCCCAGAGCCCACATTCGTGAGTTCTGCTCCATAAGCAGTTTGTGGTATGTCTGGGCTACCTGCAGGAGGGGGAGGTGCAGAAGACCTTCCCTAGTGATTTGCTAGGGCACGGGAGGTGCGATTGAGGTTCCCTGGTGATCAGCATGCCTCTGTGAAATACATACAATAATGGAGCCGTGCATTCCAGCACTGGCTGCGGGACTTAAGCCAGATTTACTTGCAATCCCTAGACACTCCTGGCAAATCCGGGATGGTTGGGGGGTATGTGCATACAGAGTGTAGGGATCAGGAGTGCGCTACATACAGAATACAGGGTTCAAAAATTGCTGTAACTGACTATAAAGTATGAACTGAAATTAGGCTTCGATTTGTTATGGATTTAAATTTGCTAGTACATGAAACACTCCCTTCCCTCAAGACTGACAATGCTGCTGTTCAAATGAGCCCCCTGTGCGCCTTCATCCAGAGTGGGGGAACTTTAATTCAGGAGGTGTGTTATTGGCCAGATCACTAGGTGAAAACAGAGGGAAAATGCCTAAAA
The DNA here is from genome assembly GCF_965119305.1 of Pelophylax lessonae. Taxonomy (NCBI): domain Eukaryota; kingdom Metazoa; phylum Chordata; class Amphibia; order Anura; family Ranidae; genus Pelophylax; species Pelophylax lessonae. The sequence continues at coordinate 36,825,825 of NC_138779.1, read as the reverse complement.
AAAAAGAAAACAAATGCAGCCATAACATCTAAGGACTGGTAAGCTGCAATAAATTACATTTTTTATTTTGGGTTTATTACCGCTTTAATTAATTCATACATACAACTGCTGGATATAAAGTATAATGAATATTCATCATTTGAAGCTTCAAAAAATTGTCTCCAAAGACCATTATTTTTTTGTCAGAGAAGAAGAATTCAAGGTAACTTTTAACATCAAATCCATGGATGTGGTAGAATTTTTGGCACAGAATCAATCTTGTGATGTTGACAGGGTGAGCTTCGCTTCTTTTGTTTAAACTTTACTTAGTACTTATCATTCAGTATATATTTATTTTTGATCAGCTAGGTAAACTCATTTTAATGTTGTTATTAAATTCGCAGGCCGGTCACAGGGAATTCAGCTGACAGAGCTGTGAGCTGTGATTACCAAGTCCTTTTTTTTTTTAATAAAAAAACCTTTGCAATTCAACTCACTATTCATTATTATCTATTTTATTCTAGACTATATGAAGGTAACTTGTATTATTATTTAGTCTATGTTATATAAATTGTTCAAGATGTTCAAAATTTCAGAACAAAAGACAGTACCTCAGTAAAGCAATAAAAAAACTTACTGGAGACCGGTGTCCTTCTTTATCATCATGCTACAGATAGAGTTAGTAATAACTAATTATACAGTAATAAAATATATGAAAATATGAAAAAACTTTTTTAAGTTTGGATAAAGTAAGGAAGGGTTAGGCCCTTTGTGAAGTTTTTATTGCTGTCTGTGCCCCTGCTGGGAATATTTATAAATAGGGGGCTATTCGTCCTGGTGACCGTTGTCCCTGAGACAGCCAATGGATGAAGGAAAATCCTTCAAAAGGGGAAACCTGGTCCTATGACAACTCTTTAAGATGCGGGAAGATTTCCTTTTCTTGTTACATCAGGAAGTGAAGAAAAACCTCTCCAGCTAGACCCAGACAGTAAAAATACTTTGATAAGGGTTTTACCTATCTCTATCCAAAAAAGTATTCGCTTTCCATACTCTTTAGCTATAAAAGAATTTTAAAATAAAAAAATATAAGTATGTAATAACACAAGAGATCCAAGTCACCTCTTATGATATTATTTCCTTGTAGCCATTGTCTACAAGTACTAGAATTGCTAGGGGAGTGTTTTTCAAAAGGATTTCTCAACAAAATAAAGCATGAAGGTATGGATAGATTGGTGGGTTTGCTTTGCTTTTGGTGTGAGGCCAGGTAGCCGGAGCGCTGTGTGTGAGGGCAGGCAGTGGTAGATGAGCGGTGGTAAATGGGAGCAAGAGGAGTTAGAGCGGAGGCTGTGTGTGGCTATGGGGGAGGATCACTGGAGCTGGGACTGTGAGTGTGTTGGGGGCTCTACTGGCATTGTGAATAATGTGGACTGTGAGTATCTGGGAGCACTGTGAGTAGCTGGGAGCACTGTGCATAACGAGGGCTGTGAGTAACTGGAAACATTGTGAATTGCTGGAAGCGTTCCGAGTACTAAGGGTTGTTTGAACCTGGTTGCATTGAAAGGACTGAGGTCTGTGAGTATCTGGGGCATTGGGAGTAACTGGGAGAACTGGGGTACTGATGGCTGTAACTTGGAGTATTGTGAGTAACTTGAGTCAATTATAACATTGCAAGTAACTGTGGGTAATAATACTGGGGAGTAACTTGGAGCTTTGTGAGTACTTGGAGTACTGTGAGCAATTTGGAGTAATCTGCAATATTGTAACTATAGGGAGCATTCTGTATATAGTGGGGACATTGCCAGTAACTTGGAGTATTGAGACTAACTTGGGTCACTGTAACCTGAGACAGCAATTTGGGGCACACGAGTCGGTGCAAGTAACTTGGAGCACTGTGTGTAAATGGGAAATTGTATGTAACTTGGAGCACTATGTGTAACTGGGCCATTGTGAGTAATTTGGAGCACTGTGTGAAACTGGGCCATTGTGAGTAACTGGGGCACTGAGAGTAACTGGAGTATTGTGAGTACCTGAGGAATTGTAAGTACTCTGAGCACTGCAAGTACAGAGGCATTGTGACTGGGACATTGTATGTACTCAAAGCACTAGGAATACTCAGGCAGTGTGTGTAATCTGGCGGCACTATGAAAACTGAGGCTTTGAAGGTATCATTGAGTACTGGGGCACTGTTGGTACTGAGGCACTGGTTGTATAAAGGCACCCCAAGCGAGAGCAGGAGGAGGGGACACGGGGACTACATGATACTGAACAGGAGGAGAAGACGCATTGTAACCAGGGAGCCCCCTATCCTGAAGGACGAAGACCTATCTCCTTTCACAGTTGAAATGGTGGCATGGTAGAGCAATGTTACTATCATAGGGGAATATAATTATCCAGATATTGACAAGGCAGATGGAACTGCTCACTCTTCTAAATGTCTTTTGGGACAATTTTATGTTTCAGTTGGTGGATGGCACAACTAAAAACAAGGCTCTGCTTGACCTATTGATAGCGGATGTGGAAGTAAGGGATACCTTAGGAAACAGCGATCACAAGGCAATTACGTTCACTGTAAATCATAGGAAAAGCAGACATGAGAGTAGGACATGTACATTAAATTTAAAGAGAGCCAGCTTTACCAAGCTGTGCTCCACACTCTATTGCGTTAAATGGGAGAATTTTCTAAAAACAAAAAAACATGGAGGAAAAATGGGAATGCTTTAAGAACATTTGAATTAATTCCATTAGCCAGTGTACTCCATTGGGTAACAAATATAAAAGAATTAAGGTTAAACCTGGGTGGCTAAATTGTAGTGTGAAAAGGCACATTAAAGAAAAAAAAAACCTGGGTGGTTAATTCTAACGTAAAAAGTTACATTAAAGAAAAAAAATGTCCTTTAAAAAATATATGGCAGAGAGGACATTGCCAGTGTTCCAACACTTCTAAAGTATGCAACAAGAAATGTAAGATCAGGGCAGCAAAAATAGACCACGAGAGACACATAGTAGCTAAAGGGAGTGAAAAGAATCCCAAACGTTTTTCAAATATATAAATAATAAAAATGCAAAGTAAGAGCATATTAGCTCCATGAAGGATGGTCAGAATAAGGTTGCTTTAAGTGATAGGGAGAAAGCAAATGTAATAAATACATTCTTTTCCTCAGTATTCACTGATGAAAAGAAGGGGTATAATAGACAAGATGATATCGTTAGCAAAAAAGCAATGAGTGTACCATTGTGGCTAACATAAGCCAGTGTTCTTAAAATACTTGAAAAACCTAATGTGAACAAATCACCAGGGCCAGGTGGATTACACCTGAGAGTAGGGTTGAGCGGACACCTAGATGTCCGTGTTCGACGGGTTCGGCCGAACTTTAAAAAAAAGTCCGGGTCCGTGTCCCGGACTTTTACCGAACTTTTCCCGGACACCGAACCCCATTGAAGTCAATGGGGACCCGAACTTTAAGGCACTAAAATGGCTCTAAAACACCAAAGGAAAGGGCTAGAGTGCTGCAAATGGCAGCAAAACGTAATTAAGAGCATGGCAAGTGCTCTGCAAACAAATGTGGATAGGGAAATAACTTAAAACAACAAAAAAAAACAGAAAAATAAAACAATGTTCTTCTTCATCTCTGAAGGACGAGGCCCATATGGAGTAGGAGGGAGGTTGAGGTGGTGGTGGATGTGGCGGTGACATAGGCGTGCGCACAGGGTGTGCTGGGTGTGCCTGGGCACACCCTAATCACCTAGGGCACATAGCATTGCCAGTGAGGAGATGGGAAAGATCTCCCTGGGACCTGCTCTGCTCTATTTCTCCTTGCCTACAGGTACATGGCCCCGATACATTACTCTCCCTGCTGGCAAACACATGCATGTGTATTTCAACTTTGGGGTGCACACCTTAATGCAATAGGCTGCGCACACCTATGGGCGGTGTAGGTGGAAGCGGCGGTGGAGGAGGACCAGGGCCGGATTAACAGCATCATGGGCTTGGTGCTGAGGATTTTGAAGGGCCTTAGGGCCGTGCCTTGCCATGCACCCAGAGGAGGAAGGGTGCAGCCATGCATGCCTAATTCAACATGGGATGCTGTCTCTGAAGCCCATAAACACATCCATGCATCGCCAACTGTCCCTCCTTGTCCGGCCTTCACGCTGTGTGGGGAGGTTCTGAGGGTGCTGCCTGGGGAAGCGAGCATAGAAGCCAGACTTCTGTGTTTACAAGTGACAGAAGAGCGGTAACAGTGAATATGGCCAACCCGGGGCCTATATAAAAGGTAGGGGCCTGGAGCTGCAGCTCCAATAGCCCCTACATTAATCTGGCCCTGAGGAGGAGGACGAGGTAGCCAACACTGCTTCTTTTCACAAATTTTAAATGAGGGTACACCCCAAAAGAGTGAGAAAGAGCAAAAATGGAACAATGGGTGGGTAAGGTCGGTATCCATTGCTATTCTGCATAAGGTACGGAAAAGTCCCGTGGGATCCATGCCTGGTTCATTTTAATGAACGTGAGCTTGTCCACATTGTCTCTGGACAGGCGGCTGCGCTTGTCTGTTATAACGCCCCCAGCCGTGCTAAATACCCGTTCAGATAATACACTGGCTGCAGGGCACGCCAGCACCTCCAAGGCGTAAAGGGCAAGCTCAGGCCATGTGCCCAATTTGGAGACCCAGAAGTTGAAGGGGGCAGACCCGTCATTCACTACATGTAGGCGTGTGCACACATACTGCTCCACCATGTTGGTAAAATGCTGCCTCCTGCTAAGACGTTCCATCTGAGCTGCTGGTGCTGCTGTTTGTTGTGGCGTGCTGACAAAGCTTTTCCACATTTCGGCCATGCTAACCCTGCCTTCTGAGGTGCTGGCGGTGCCCTGGTTGCGTTGGCGACCTCCTCCTCCTCCTCCTCTGCCTTGTGCTTCCACTGTGGCCCCGCTGTCAGATGGGAATGCCAGCAGCATGGCGTCTACCAGCGTGCGCTTGTACTCGCGCATCTTGCGATCGCGCTCCAGTGAGTGAATTAAGGACGGTACGTTGTCCTTGTAACGGGGATCCAGCAGCGTGGCCACCCAGTAATCAGCACAAGTTAGAATGTGGGCAACTCGGCGGTCGTTGTGGAGACACTGCAGCATGTAATCGCTCATGTGTGCCAGGCTGCCCAGAGGCGACGAAAGGCTGTCCTCTGTGGGAGGTGTATCGTCCGTGTCCTCTGTATCCCCCCAGCCACGCACCAGTGATGGCCATGAGCTGGCCTGGGTGCCACCCTGCTGTGAACATGGTTCCATCTCCTCCTCCAGCTCCTCCTCCTCCTCATCCTCCTCATCCTCCAGAACTGTGCCCCTGCTGGACAATTGCGTCCCTGGCGTTTGCGTGTGCAGGAACCCACCCTCGGAGCCCCTTGCGAATGACTGCCCTGAAAGCCTTGGAAATGTTACCTCTTCATCCTCCTCCTCCTCCTCATCCTGTGCCACATCCTCTTCCATCATCGCCCGAATTGTTTTTTCAAGGAGGCATAGAAGTGGGATAGTTAAGCTGAGAACGGCGTCATTGCCACTGGCCATGTTGGTGGAGTACTCAAAACAGCGCAACAAGGCACACAGGTCTCGCATGGAGGCCCAGTTATTGGTGGTGAAGTGGTGCTGTTCCGCAGAGCGACTCACGCGTGCGTGCTGCAGCTGAAACTCCACTATGGCCTGCTGCTGCTCGCACAGTCTTTCCAGCATGTGCAAGGTGGAGTTCCACCTTGTGGGCACGTCACATATGAGGCGGTGAGCGGGAAGGCCGAAGTTACGCTGCAGCGCTGCCAGGCGAGCAGCAGCAGGGTGAGAACGCCGAAAGTGCGCACAAACGGCCCGCACTTTCTGCAGCAGCTCTGACATATCGGGGTAGTTTTTAAGGAACCTCTGCACCACCAAATTCAGCACATGCGCCAGGCAAGGGATGTGCGTCAAACCGGCTAGGCCCAGAGCTGCTATGAGATTTCGCCCGTTATCGCACACCACCAGGCCGGGCTTGAGGCTCGCTGGCAGCAACCACTCATTTGTCTGCTGTTCCATGCTCCTCCACAACTCCTGCGCGGTGTGTGGTTTGTCCCCCAAACAGGCAAGTTGTAAAACTGCCTGCTGTCGTTTACCCCTGGCCGTGCTGAAGTTGGTGGTGAAGGTGTTACGCTGTCCGGATGAGGAGGCGGTAGAGGATGAGGAAGCGGAGTAGGAGGAGTTAGGAACAGGAGGCAAACTGAAGCGCCCTGCAATCCTCGGTGGTGGAAGGACATGCGCCAAATTGCTATCCGCCTCAGGCCCATCCGCCACTGCATTTACCCAGTGTGCCGTTAGGGAGATATAACGCCCCTGACCGTGCTTACTGGTCCACGTATCCGTAGTTAGGTGGACCTTGGCACAGATGGCGTTGCGCAGTGCACACCTGATTTTTTCCCCCACTTGGTTGTGCAGGGAAGGGATGGCTTGCCTGGAAAAGTAGTGGCGGCTGGGCACGACGTACTGTGGGACAGCCACCGACATAAGGTTTTTAAAACTGTGCGTCTCCACCAGACGGAATGACAGCATTTCAAAGGCCAATAATTTTGAAATGCTGGCATTCAGGGCCAGGGATCGCGGGTGGGTAGGGGGGTACTTCCTCTTCCTCTCAAGTGTTTGGGAGATGGAAAGCTGAACGCTTCCACGGGACATTGTGGAGATGGTTGTTGGTGACCCAGGTGGTGGTGTTGCTGACAGATCGTCTGTTTGCGGGGTGGCAGGTGCCGGTATCACTACAGATGTGGCTGGAGCGGCCGAGACTGCAGCAGAAGAGGAAGCAGGATGAGCCAGAGACGTTTCTTGGTTTTGAAGGTGTGTACTCCACTGCAGCTCGTGCTTTGCACTTAGATGCCTGATCATGCAGGTTGTGCTCAGGTTGAGAAGGTTCATGCCTCGCTTCAAGCTCTGATTGCACAGGGTGCAAACCACTCGTGTCCTGTCATCAGCACATTTTCTAAAGAACTTCCACGCTAGAGAACTCCTTTGAGCTGACTTTGGTGCGCTCGTTCCCTTGCTGCGTTGGGCAGTAGCGGGCGTAGTGTCTAGGGCACGGCCGCTCCGCTTCTGCACCCTGCTCCCTCTTCTGCTGTGCTGGTGGCTCTGTGCGACCACCGCCTCTTCCTCCAAACTACTCAGTTCACCTGCATGACGTTCATTCCATGTGGGGTCGAGGACCTCATCGTCCTCCACATCATCTTCCACCCAGTCTTCACCCCTGCCCTCCTTGTCGGTCTCCACAATGCTGAACGCCGCAGCAGTTGGCACCTGCGTTTCGTCATCATCGGAGACGTGCTGCGATGATCCTTGCATGTACTCATCTTGAGAAATAAGTGGTTGGGCATCGCTGCACTCAATCTCTTCCACTTCTGGGGCAGGGCTAGGTGGATGGCCCTGGGAAACCCTGCTGACAGAGTCCTCAAAAAGAATAAGAGACTGCTGTATGGCTTGGGGCTCAGACTGCTGGCCTGATTTGCAAGGGGGTGAGGTGAAAGACGGTTGGACATTGGCTGCAGGTGCCAACTCTGACCTTTCTGCAGTAGACTGGGTGGGAGACAATGTGAAGGAACTGGAGGCACTGTCAGCAGCAAACCAATCTACTATCGCCTCAACTTGTTCTGGCCTCATCACTTCTAGGGGCGTTTGATGCCCTACCAAATACTGATGCAGGTTCTGTCGCCTACTCACACTTGAGGAAGGTGTTTCACTTGTGCGTGTAGCTGGCACAGATCGACCATGTCCTCTCCTTGCAACAGGAGCTCTACCAGCAGCACCACGACCCAGGCCACGGCCCTTATTTGACGGTCTCCTCATATTTCTGTAATTTAAGATCTTGCCCTAGAAAGGTTTTTATTGAATAGCGGAATAGAAAATATGATCCAAAAAAAGTGTATGTATATCACACGTACACAACCACACTAGGCCCCAATTACTATTGTTTGTACCCCTAAAAGGCTAGATGAGGAGTAGGGGGAGTATGGAACAGGCAGCACCCTCAAACCTTCAGAAGTATGAGATGAACCCCAACAACTTGGAAAGGTGGATCTCTCTCACACGTACCGACACAGACTATCCCGCAATTCAATTGATCCTCAAAGGTTTTTATTGAATAGCGGAATAGGAAATATGATCAAAAAAAGTGTATGTATCTCGCACGTACACAACCACACTAGGCCCCAATTACTATTGTTTGTACCCCTAAAAGGCTAGATGAGGAGTAGGGGGGGTATGGAACAGGCAGCACCCTCAAACCTTCAGAAGTATGAGATGAACCCCAACAACTTGGAAAGGTGGATCTCTCTCACACGTACCGACACAGACTATCCCGCAATTCAATTGATCCTCAAAGGTTTTTATTGAATAGCGGAATAGGAAATATGATCAAAAAAAGTGTATGTATCTCGCACGTACACAACCACACTAGGCCCCAATTACTATTGTTTGTACCCCTAAAAGGCTAGATGAGGAGTAGGGGGGGTATGGAACAGGCAGCACCCTCAAACCTTCAGAAGTATGAGATGAACCCCAACAACTTGGAAAGGTGGATCTCTCTCACACGTACCGACACAGACTATCCCGCAATTCAATTGATCCTCAAAGGTTTTTATTGAATAGCGGAATAGGAAATATGATCAAAAAAAGTGTATGTATCTCGCACGTACACAACCACACTAGGCCCCAATTACTATTGTTTGTACCCCTAAAAGGCTAGATGAGGAGTAGGGGGGGTATGGAACAGGCAGCACCCTCAAACCTTCAGAAGTATGAGATGAACCCCAACAACTTGGAAAGGTGGATCTCTCTCACACGTACCGACACAGACTATCCCGCAATTCAATTGATCCTCAAAGGTTTTTATTGAATAGCGGAATAGGAAATATGATCAAAAAAAGTGTATGTATCTCGCACGTACACAACCACACTAGGCCCCAATTACTATTGTTTGTACCCCTAAAAGGCTAGATGAGGAGTAGGGGGAGTATGGAACAGGCAGCACCCTCAAACCTTCAGAAGTATGAGATGAACCCCAACAACTTGGAAAGGTGGATCTCTCTCACACGTACCGACACAGACTATCCCGCAATTCAATTGATCCTCAAAGGTTTTTATTGAATAGCGGAATAGGAAATATGATCAAAAAAAGTGTATGTATCTCGCACGTACACAACCACACTAGGCCCCAATTACTATTGTTTGTACCCCTAAAAGGCTAGATGAGGAGTAGGGGGGGTATGGAACAGGCAGCACCCTCAAACCTTCAGAAGTATGAGATGAACCCCAACAACTTGGAAAGGTGGATCTCTCTCACACGTACCGACACAGACTATCCCGCAATTCAATTGATCCTCAAAGGTTTTTATTGAATAGCGGAATAGGAAATATGATCAAAAAAAGTGTATGTATCTCGCACGTACACAACCACACTAGGCCCCAATTACTATTGTTTGTACCCCTAAAAGGCTAGATGAGGAGTAGGGGGGGTATGTAACAGGCAGCACCCTCAAACCTTCAGAAGTATGAGATGAACCCCAACAACTTGGAAAGGTGGATCTCTCTCACACGTACCGACACAGACTATCCCGCAATTCAATTGATCCTCAAAGGTTTTTATTGAATAGCGGAATAGGAAATATGATCAAAAAAAGTGTATGTATCTCGCACGTACACAACCACACTAGGCCCCAATTACTATTGTTTGTACCCCTAAAAGGCTAGATGAGGAGTAGGGGGAGTATGGAACAGGCAGCACCCTCAAACCTTCAGAAGTATGAGATGAACCCCAACAACTTGGAAAGGTGGATCTCTCTCACACGTACCGACACAGACTATCCCGCAATTCAATTGATCCTCAAAGGTTTTTATTGAATAGCGGAATAGGAAATATGATCAAAAAAAGTGTATGTATCTCGCACGTACACAACCACACTAGGCCCCAATTACTATTGTTTGTACCCCTAAAAGGCTAGATGAGGAGTAGGGGGGGTATGGAACAGGCAGCACCCTCAAACCTTCAGAAGTATGAGATGAACCCCAACAACTTGGAAAGGTGGATCTCTCTCACACGTACCGACACAGACTATCCCGCAATTCAATTGATCCTCAAAGGTTTTTATTGAATAGCGGAATAGGAAATATGATCAAAAAAAGTGTATGTATCTCGCACGTACACAACCACACTAGGCCCCAATTACTATTGTTTGTACCCCTAAAAGGCTAGGAGTAGGGGGAGTATGGAACAGGCAGCACCCTCAAACCTTCAGAAGTATGAGATGAACCCCAACAACTTGGAAAGGTGGATCTCTCTCACACGTACCAACACAGACTATCCCCCAATTTAACTGATCCCCAGAGGTTTTTGATTAAATAGCGGAATAGAAAATATGATCCCAAAAAAGTGTATGTATATCACACGTACACAACCACACTAGGCCCCAATTACTATTGTTTGTACCCCTAAAAGGCTAGGAGTAGGGGGAGTATGGAACAGGCAGCACCCTCAAACAATCAGAAGTATGAGATGAACCCCAACAACTTGGAAAGGTGGATCTCTCTCACACGTACCAACACAGACTATCCCCCAATTTAACTGATCCCCAAAGGTTTTTGATTAAATAGCGGAATAGAAAATATGATCCCAAAAAAGTGTATGTATATCACACGTACACAACCACACTAGGCCCCAATTACTATTGTTTGTACCCCTAAAAGGCTAGGAGTAGGGGGAGTATGGAACAGGCAGCACCCTCAAACCTTCAGAAGTATGAGATGAACCCCAACAACTTGGAAAGGTGGATCTCTCTCACACGTACCAACACAGACTATCCCCCAATTTAACTGATCCCCAAAGGTTTTTGATTAAATAGCGGAATAGAAAATATGATCCCAAAAAAGTGTATGTATATCACACGTACACAACCACACTAGGCCCCAATTACTATTGTTTGTACCCCTAAAAGGCTAGGAGTAGGGGGAGTATGGAACAGGCAGCACCCTCAAACCTTCAGAAGTATGAGATGAACCCCAACAACTTGGAAAGGTGGATCTCTCTCACACGTACCAACACAGACTATCCCCCAATTTAACTGATCCCCAGAGGTTTTTGATTAAATAGCGGAATAGAAAATATGATCCCAAAAAAGTGTATGTATATCACACGTACACAACCACACTAGGCCCCAATTACTATTGTTTGTACCCCTAAAAGGCTAGGAGTAGGGGGAGTATGGAACAGGCAGCACCCTCAAACCTTCAGAAGTATGAGATGAACCCCAACAACTTGGAAAGGTGGATCTCTCTCACACGTACCAACACAGACTATCCCCCAATTTAACTGATCCCCAAAGGTTTTTGATTAAATAGCGGAATAGAAAATATGATCCCAAAAAAGTGTATGTATATCACACGTACACAACCACACTAGGCCCCAATTACTATTGTTTGTACCCCTAAAAGGCTAGGAGTAGGGGGAGTATGGAACAGGCAGCACCCTCAAACCTTCAGAAGTATGAGATGAACCCCAACAACTTGGAAAGGTGGATCTCTCTCACACGTACCAACACAGACTATCCCCCAATTTAACTGATCCCCAGAGGTTTTTGATTAAATAGCGGAATAGAAAATATGATCCCAAAAAAGTGTATGTATATCACACGTACACAACCACACTAGGCCCCAATTACTATTGTTTGTACCCCTAAAAGGCTAGGAGTAGGGGGAGTATGGAACAGGCAGCACCCTCAAACCTTCAGAAGTATGAGATGAACCCCAACAACTTGGAAAGGTGGATCTCTCTCACACGTACCAACACAGACTATCCCCCAATTTAACTGATCCCCAGAGGTTTTTGATTAAATAGCGGAATAGAAAATATGATCCCAAAAAAGTGTATGTATATCACACGTACACAACCACACTAGGCCCCAATTACTATTGTTTGTACCCCTAAAAGGCTAGGAGTAGGGGGAGTATGGAACAGGCAGCACCCTCAAACCTTCAGAAGTATGAGATGAACCCCAACAACTTGGAAAGGTGGATCTCTCTCACACGTACCAACACAGACTATCCCCCAATTTAACTGATCCCCAGAGGTTTTTGATTAAATAGCGGAATAGAAAATATGATCCCAAAAAAGTGTATGTATATCACACGTACACAACCACACTAGGCCCCAATTACTATTGTTTGTACCCCTAAAAGGCTAGGAGTAGGGGGAGTATGGAACAGGCAGCACCCTCAAACCTTCAGAAGTATGAGATGAACCCCAACAACTTGGAAAGGTGGATCTCTCTCACACGTACCAACACAGACTATCCCCCAATTTAACTGATCCCCAAAGGTTTTTGATTAAATAGCGGAATAGAAAATATGATCCCAAAAAAGTGTATGTATATCACACGTACACAACCACACTAGGCCCCAATTACTATTGTTTGTACCCCTAAAAGGCTAGGAGTAGGGGGAGTATGGAACAGGCAGCACCCTCAAACCTTCAGAAGTATGAGATGAACCCCAACAACTTGGAAAGGTGGATCTCTCTCACACGTACCAACACAGACTATCCCCCAATTTAACTGATCCCCAAAGGTTTTTGATTAAATAGCGGAATAGAAAATATGATCCCAAAAAAGTGTATGTATATCACACGTACACAACCACACTAGGCCCCAATTACTATTGTTTGTACCCCTAAAAGGCTAGGAGTAGGGGGAGTATGGAACAGGCAGCACCCTCAAACCTTCAGAAGTATGAGATGAACCCCAACAACTTGGAAAGGTGGATCTCTCTCACACGTACCAACACAGACTATCCCCCAATTTAACTGATCCCCAAAGGTTTTTGATTAAATAGCGGAATAGAAAATATGATCCCAAAAAAGTGTATGTATATCACACGTACACAACCACACTAGGCCCCAATTACTATTGTTTGTACCCCTAAAAGGCTAGGAGTAGGGGGAGTATGGAACAGGCAGCACCCTCAAACCTTCAGAAGTATGAGATGAACCCCAACAACTTGGAAAGGTGGATCTCTCTCACACGTACCAACACAGACTATCCCCCAATTTAACTGATCCCCAAAGGTTTTTGATTAAATAGCGGAATAGAAAATATGATCCCAAAAAAGTGTATGTATATCACACGTACACAACCACACTAGGCCCCAATTACTATTGTTTGTACCCCTAAAAGGCTAGATGAGGAGTAGGGGGAGTATGGAACAGGCAGCACCCTCAAACCTTCAGTATGAGATTGTGTTCACTGTACCCCACAAAGATTGAGTTCACTGCACCCCACAATGATTGTGTTCACTGCACCCCACAAAGATTGTGTTCACTGCACCTCACAAAGATTGTGTTCACTGTACCCCCCAAAGATTGTGTTCACTGCACCCCACAAAGATTCTGTTCACTGTACCCCACAAAGATTGTGTTCACTGCACCCCAAAAAGATTGTGTTCACTGCACCCCAAAAAGGATGTTGTTCACTGCACCCCAAAAAGGATGTTGTTCACTCCACCCCAAAAAGATTGTGTTCACTGCACCCCACAAAGATTGTGTTCACTGCACCCCAAAAAGATTGTGTTCACTGCACCCCAAAAATGATTTTGTTCACTGCACCCCAAAAAGGATTTTGTTCACTGCACCCCAAAAAGGATGTTGTTCACTCCACCCCAAAAAGATTGTGTTCACTGCACCCCAAAAAGATTGTGTTCACTGCACCCCACAAAGGATTTTGTTCACTGCACCCCAAAAAGATTGTGTTCACTGCACCCCAAAAAGGATGTTGTTCACTGCACCCCAAAAAGGATTTTGTTCACTGCACCCCAAAAAGATTGTGTTCACTGCACCCCACAAAGGATTTTGTTCACTGCACCCCACAAAGATTGTGTTCACTGCACACCAAAAAGGATTGTGTTCACTGCACCCCAAAAAGATTTTGTTCACTGCACCCCAAAAAGATTGTGTTCACTGCAGCCCAAAAAGATTGTGTTCACTGCAGCCCAAAAAGATTGTGTTCACTGCAGCCCAAAAAGATTGTGTTCACTGCAGCCCAAAAAGATTGTGTTCACTGCAGCTCACACACAGAAAAATGGATGTGGATCACTGACACCTGCCTATCTCCAATCCCACACCACACAGCAATATCGATTGTAGTTTGTAGAACACAGTTTCCCTAAAATTCAGCAGACTCTGTCCCTAACAGGATTGAGAAGAGATCGTAGATCAGGATTGAGTGCAGACCCCACCCCCCACACAGCAATATCGATTGTAGTTTGTAGAAGACACTGACCCTATATAATTCAGCAGACTCTATCCCTAAAATGCCTACAACTCGCCCTGCCTAAACACTCCGACCTGTCCCTCAATTCTATCCGGACACAAATGTTTTTTTCCTGCCTATCTTTCCCTAATCAGCAGCCAGCACGTTGATGTGTGCTCTGTCCCTGAATCTAAGCAGCATAATGACGCCGCTGCGGCTGCCTCGAACTTATAAAGACTTGGTCACATGCTTCAGACGGCCAATCACAGCTACTGAGACATTTGCAGGCATGGCTGGGATGGCTTAAGGCACACCAGTTAAACGATTGTTGATTGGCTGTTGAAAGCCCGCCATGAAAAGAGCGCCAAAGCATGCAAAACCCGGAAATAAAACGACCGAACACGGATTTTTACCCGAACATACAGTAAAGTGTCCGTGTCCGTGTTCGGGTACAAAAAATCCAATTATTCGGTACGAACACGAATAATACAGTCCGTGTTCGCTCAACACTACCTGAGAGTCCTTAAAGAACTTATGTAAAGGTGCAACCTCGCGCTTATGGTAAGTAATGTGCGTATATTAATTAAATCATTAATTAAATAATTAAATTAGTTTAAAATTAAATGTGCAATCAATAGCTGCTTGCTGCAAAGTGCTGGTGCCTTTAAAGTGATTAGAACATAGTGTTGTAGCGCTCCTCTCAATAATACGCTAAATTGTGCAAATAATATCAATGTGCAACCTGTTGCAATAATAAGCTGAAATAGTGCAAAATAAGCCGAAATTGTGCAAAATAAACTATTGTGCAAATATTGCAATCAAAACAACAACCTATTCAGTGAATTCATAAAATTAAATAAATAAAAATAACTAGCGATTATATAAATAAATAGCGATTGGCTGAGCGTACCTTGACGTCACTTCCGGCCGCTGAAGCGCACGCTGCGGGAGCAGCGTACCACCGAGCTGTGCTCTATCTGCCTTGTTATCTCTTTATTTTTGTAAGTAAGTTTCGTTAGCAATAAATCCTTTTATACATACATACTTCACCATGGATGGCTTTTTATTATTCCTCATGAGGGAACTCGGAATTTAAAGCGGTTGTAAACCCTAAAACATAAAAAAAAAAAAAAAAACCTGCAAGACAAAGGCATAATGAGCTAGTATGCATCGCATACTAGCCCATTATGTATTACTTACCTTAGAACGAAGCCCCGACACGGACCCCCGGACATCGCTGCGGGCGCTGCCATGATCCCTCGCCGTCTCTTCCGGGTTCGGCGGCTCCGGCGCGGTGATTGGCCAGAAGAGACGGCTCCGGCGCGATGATTGGCCGGAGGCGCGATGACGTCACTCCCGCGCATGCGCGCGGGAGTGATTTTTCCGGCAAGCTCCCGGCAAGTTAATTGAAGGTCCCCCGGACCTTCAGAGCGCATGCGCCGCTCGCGCGTGCGGCTGCATGCACTGTAAATATCTCCTAAACCGTGCCGGTTTAGGAGATATTATTTGTACCTGCAGGTAAGCCTTATTATAGGCTTATTATAGGCTTACCTGTAGGTAAAAGTGTCAAAAAGCGGGATACTACCGCTTTAAGAAGAACCATCTCCAAGGATCTCTCCCATCAAAGTGTATATCCTAGGCTGTTACTGAAAGAAGCTGTGACTACACTACAGAATTTATACTTAATGCCTATATACCAAATGTTTTGTGGTAAGTAGACAACCACAGGGGGAGCACCCCACACGTTTATATAAGTGAAGCACAGAAGCACTTTTTTCTGCACTGGATGGACACTTTATTGATTCTTGTATATTAATATATGGACAATTTTTTTTTTATTTATTTAATTTTATGAATTCACTGAATAGGTTGTTGTTTTGATTGCAATATTTGCACATTGGTTTATTTTGCACAATTTCGGCTTATTTTGCACTATTTCAGCTTATTATTGCAACAGGTTGCACATTGATATTATTTGCACAATTTAGCGTATTATTGAGAGCAGCGCTGCAACACTATGTTCTAATCACCTTAAATAACGTAGCCAGGTCATTGCCAGACCGTTATTCTTAATCTTTAAGGACAGCTTATTGATCACAATGGTACCAGCAGACTGGCAGAAAGCTATTGTGGTGCTAATATTCAAGAATGAGGCAAGATACATACCAGGAAACTACAGTCCAGTCAGCCTTACATCAATAGTTTGTAAATTTTTGGAGGCATTGATATAGGGCCATATCCAAGAATTTGCTAATGAAACTAGTATCATAAGTGGTAACCAGCATGGGTTTATGAAAGATCTTGCTCCTCTGGGGTTGGGGTAAGTCATTTTTAGAGTCTTGGAGAAAATTATAACATCTTCCCGGTAAACTAGTACAGTCTCAAAATTAAAGTCTACCAAGCATAATTTCATTAAGCGTTGAAAAGTGCTGGAGGCATTGCTTGGCCTAAAGGACATGTGGTTGAACTCAGACATTCCCAAGGGTTTGATAAAGCCAGTCTTTTCACAATCCTGATCTCTTACTGGGACTTTCCACTAGCCGATTGCCAAATCAAGGATAGAGAAGCACTTGGTATGCCACAATGACATTAGTGATCCTTCCACCCAAGGTAATGGGTAGGCATCCTGGTGGGTACAGACACTTAACTTGCCATAGTCCACCCAGAATCACAGGCTTCCTCCTTTCTTCCCCACCAGAACCACCAGAGCAGCCCAGGAGCTGAAACTCTCCAGGATTACACCATTTCATAGCAGGTTGTGGAGCAAGTCTCTGACCTCCTGGCACAGAGCTGGGTCAGAGAAGTGTTTGTAGAAAACATCATGGTCCCAGCTGGGCTCAGCTGGGGGCCTGCTGAAGAGAGAGGATGCCTGAGCTAGAGTCTGAGTAGAGGCAAGAGATCTGGGGACTGGGGTCAAGAAGCTTCTCATACAGTATGAGTGAGTACTTAATCCAGCCATACTTTCAAGAGAGGTGACTGTGGAGTGGAATACCCCACCAGTCAGGTCCAGGTGCAGTCAGAATTGAGTGCAAACAACCAATGGTACACCAACTCCCAGTGGCTGAACTAGAGCAGTCAGGTGCAGTGCAAGAAAGCCACACATTGTATTACTACTTTAACTTCTACCACTACTATTTTTCACCAGTACTACTTTCTATAAATGCTTTACAGAACATTGCAACATACTGCTGTGCAATACAGCTTGCAACCTGTTTCAGAGTAGCCAAGGACTTAGCAGTCCTCAGTTTTTGTGTATAAAGTTCTAAAAATGTCTTCAGTTCAGGGTATACCATGCTCCTATTTCCCATCAAAGTTAACAGTTCTCAAAAACACATAAAACAAGAAACAAAACCCCTAGTCTGTTTTTTGAGTCATGTGGCTGTGGGCAGCACTACACTTAGCTAGCACAGGTGCCTGAATATAATTGGATCATTCAGAGACATCTAATCAGCCTCTAGAGTTAATAGCCAGCTTTAGAGCTGGACTGTTGGCATCTTGACTGGTTTGGTAAAATCTACCTTTATTTTCAGTGCTCAATACTTATAACATCACAGCTCAGCTATGAGACTATTAGCCCACTAGCAGGTGATCATTTGCATATCTGAATCTTGGTGTTTGTAAGCCTTAGTTAGGCAGCACTTCCCTCTGCTACAACATGGTCAGGTTTTTTTTTTTTTTTATCCAAAATATTTTTATTAAATATCACCTTTTTTAATAAACACCATCTTTTGCCCACACTGTTGGCTTGGTGGTGAAAGTCCTAGCTGGGTTTTTACCCCCTGTGCAATCCCCATAGTTAATAGACAATAAGCACAGTAGCTATCACTTTCAGTGCCATACCTATATTTTAATATGGAGCTAGATGTGAAACCTTAAGCAGGACCATCTCCATAAGGAAGAGAATACTCTAATCCTTTGTCTCTGTAATTCCATTGGCCCAAGGCACAGTATCGACAAATACATAAAATGAAATGCAAAGCCAGTCAAATAGTATCCTGGGTTTCTGTCATCATTTATGTTCCACTATTGTGCTTTACTTGTAAGACTCCATGTATGTGGCCTCAATCATCCTGGCCAGAGAGTGCCATTACTAACTGCTATACATCATCTCGCTGGAGCAACTGCAGATCCTATTTTGGAGATACCTTGGCCACCCTCATCCTTTCTCTCTTTGATTCCTTAGTAAAGCCAGGAAAAACCTACCAGTGTCCTTCTATATCATCATTCTACAGATAGAAATACTTTGTAGTAATAACAATTATATACTGTTGTATTTGAATATATGAAAAGGCTTACTTTTTATTTTGGATAGGGTAGGGATGGGTTAATCCCTTTGTCAGGTTGTTTTTGATTTCTGTGCCCCTGCTGGGAAGATTTATAAATAGGGGCTACCTGTCCTGGTGGCCATTGTCCCTAAGAGAGCACAAAAGAGTGAGAGGAACTTCAAGAGAAGCTGATACTTAAAGCAATTGTATAATCTCTTTTTTTTTTTTTAAACATCAAACATGTTATACTTACCTGCTCTGTGTAGTTGGTTTTGCACAGGGCAGCCTGGATCTTTAAAGCGGAGTTCCACCCAAAAGTGGAACTTCCGCTCCTCTGCTTCCTCCCCCCTCTGGTGCCACATTTAGCACCTTTTAGGGGGAAGGGGGAACGGGTACCTGTTTTTGACAAGTATCTTTCCCCACTTCTGGGAGACAGCACTGCGGGAACCGTCCCTCAGAAGTCCGTCCCTTTTCTCCTTCCTCCACCGCCGAGCCAATAAGAATGTGCAGCGCACTTCACGTATGCGCAGTAGGAAACCAGCTGTGAAGCCGAAAGACTTCATTGCCAGTTTCCCTTAGAATGAATGCCGTTGACAGCACCCGGAAGCACCAGCAGCCGGCAGCCGATCCAAAAATCGTCTGGGGTGCTGACATCGCAGGCTCTTTGGACAGGTAAGTGTCTATATATTAAAAGTCAGCAGCTACAGTATTTGTAGCTGCTGACTTTTAATTTTTTTTTCCACAGCTGGACCACCGCTTTAAGTTATGACATACACTGCCCAGCCAAAAAAAAAAAAGTCGTCACCAAAAAAAAAAAAAAAGGTCACACACTCCAATATTTCGTTGGACCGCCTTTAGCTTTGATTACGGCACGCATTTGCGGCTGTGGCTTTGTTTCTATAAGCTTCTGCAAAGATTCTTTTCCATCCAGTGTTGCAATAATTTTTCACCAAGATCTTGTATTGATGATGGGAGAGTCAGACCACTGCACAAAGCCTTCTCCAGCACATCCCAAAGATTCTCAATGGGGTTAAGTTCTGGACTCTGTGGTGGCCAATCCATGTATTAAAATGATGTCTCATGCTCCCTGAACCACTCTTTCACAGTTTGAGCCCGATGAATCCTGGCATTGTCATCTTGGAATATGCCAGTGCCATGAGGGAAGAAAAAATCCATTGATGGAATAACTTGGTCATTCACTATATTCAGGTAGTCAGCTGACCTCACTCTTTGGGCACATGCAGTAACTATCCTAAAGGATAGTTACTGCATGCTTATTTTAGTTAGTAGCTTAGTTAATTCCAGGTGGCGAAATTTTTTTGGCCAGGCAGCGTATATATATATTCAGCTTGTGAGCCACAAATGTCTTATTATAATTTTGATAAATGATTGATAGACCAGTATAGGGAGTTTCCCCACTATTAATGGAATTGCTAACCTTTTCTACATATTTCATTATTTAAATGCACTGATTCATTATTTTTTAACAAATAAAAAACTGAAAAATTGGGCGTGCAAAATTATTCAGCCCCCTTAAGTTAATACTTTGCAGCGCCACCTTTTGCTGCGATTACAGCTGTAAGTTGCTTGGGGTATGTCTCTATCAGTTTTGCACATCGAGAGACTGAAATTTTTGCCCATTCCTCCTTGCAAAACAGCTCCAGCTCAGTGAGGTTGGATGGAGAGCGTTTGTGACCAGCAGTTTTCAGTTCTTTCCACAGATTCTCGATTGGATTCAGGTCTGGACTTTGACTTGGCCATTCTAACACCTGGATATGTTTATTTGTGAACCATTCCATTGTAGATTTTGCTTTATGTTTTGGATCATTGTCTTGTTGGAAGTAGGGATGATCGAACTTTTGAAAAGTTCTGTTCGACCAGAACACCCGAACTTCCCGAAAGTTCGGCCCGGATTTCAGAACCCCATTGAAATCAATGGTACCAGAACTTCCGTAATCAAAAAACACCATTTTGAAGCCCTACAACCCAATAAATGCCCCTAAAAAGTGCCTAGGGTTCTGGGTCATGCCCCAGGGACTATTAATCACACAAAGTTCTTAAAAATTTTTGTTTTTGATAAAGAGCCAATTATTGAAAAAATTATTGAAAAAAAAAAAAAGAGATTTCTTTGGATTTAGTGTCTGGGGGGGTCTAAAAAGTGTACCTGTGAAGTTGCAGCTCTGTAGCATGTCCAGAACAAGAAAAAAAAGATTGTTTGTATTAGAATTGCAGTAGAGCCGGCATTGGGCTCCGCTATTTTCACACCCGGCCGTTTTTGTTGCAATCGTTTATTGGGCTTTTTTGTGGACGTCTTTGGAGGCAGACATGACAACTGAACTTCTGTGTAGGGGTATATATACACACACACATATATGTATATATACACATACACACATATAGGTGTGAAAGTAGCAGAACCCTATGCCTGCACTAATGAAATTAGTATATATACACCTACACACATATATGTATATATACACCTACACACATATAGGTGTGAAAGTAGCGGAGCCCTATGCCTGCGCTAATTAAATTATTTGCAGGCATAGGGCTCTGCTCCTATCACACCTATATGTGTGTATGTGTATAAATACATATATGTGTGTGTGTATATATACCCCTATACAGAAGTTCAGATGTTATGCCTGCCTCCAAAGACGCCTAAAAAATGCCCAAAAAAACGCCTGCAACAACACACCTGGGTATTTTTGTTGCAGGCGTTTTTTTGGGCATTTTTTGGGCGTCTTTGGAGGCAGGCATAACATCTGTGTCACGAACCGGCAGGACTGGTAGTGGATCCTCTGGACCAGAGAGGCGATGGCGCGGGTTGTACTAGAGGACCGGTTCTAAGCAGTTACTGGTCTTCACCAGAGCCCGCCGCAAGGCGGGATGGATTTGCTGCGGCGGTAACTACCAGGTCGTGTCCCCTAGTAACAACTCGATCTCTCTGGCAGCTGATATGGCGTGGTACACAGGGAGTAGGCAAGAGCGTAGTCGGACGTAGCAGAGGTCAGGGCAGGCGGCAGAGGTTCAAAGGCGAGACGTCGGTAGCAACGGGTACGGCAACAGGCAAAGCAAACAAACACAGAAGGGAACGCTTTCTCAGAGGCACAAGGCACAAAGATCCGGCAGGAAGCTGTGGGAGGAGAAGGTATTAATGGACAGTGCACAGGTGAAGCCTAATTAAGTCAGCACTGCCTTTCACAAACCTTAACCCTTAACAACCAGTTTGGACCAGGCACCAATCACCTGTGCACTGGTCCTTTAGATCTAAGAGTCCCGGTGCGTGCGTGCCCTAGAGAGCGGGGACGCACACGCCGAGACGCAGGAGCGCCGCCTGGGGACACACGCAGTGAGCGCTCCGAGGCCAGCAGGGGGCCCGGAGCGCTGAGCGTAACAGTACACCCCCCTTTGGTCTCCCCCTCTTTTTGGAACCCAGGAACTCGCGGATGAGGCTGCGGTCCAGGATGTTCTCCTCCGGCTCCCAAGATCTCTCCTCAGGACCGCAGTCCTCCCAATCGACCAAAAAAAATCTTTTCCCCCGGATGACCTTGGTCGCTAGGACTTCTTTGACCGAAAAAATATCAGAGGTACCAGCGACAGGGGTGGGAGAAAGAAGTTTAGGAGAGAAGCGGTTAAAGATAGCAGGTTTGAGAAGGGAGACATGGAGAGAGTTATGGATTCGGAGACAGGGTGGAAGATGGAGCTGGTAGGACACCTGGTTAATGCGGCTCTTGATTTTAAAGGGACCCAAGTAACGAGGGCCCAACTTGTAACTTGGGACCTGTAACGCTCCTGCGTTTCATGTATGGTGTGGATTTTCAGCTGCAGAAATATTCCACTTCAGTAGTCATGTAAGAGAGATGCTGAGATACCATTCCCAACCTCAATGACTCATCATGTGTGGAAGGTCTTAATTCAGCTAGTAAATACACACACTCAACAAGCTGGTTCCTAGAGTGACTTTATGTATGTAGTAACACAGTGATGAAGTTTTAAGAGACAGGTTGAGTGGAGGTGGTAGGTGACAGACACTTGAAGGTAAGACAGTAGCAGATGGATGCAGGTAGGTTTAGCAATCATGTATGGTAGCAGATGACAGAGTAGCAGGTGGACATACAAGAGTGATCAACCCAGTGCAGGAATAAGTAGCAGTAGTCTTAAGAGCTAGCAATCTAGATATGCAGATGTGATAAATAGTCTTTACTATGCAGAGCTAGATAGTGTAAGCTTAGTATAAGTTTATAGAGGGTTCCCCTGCGGGGTACTTAGCACTAATAGCAATACAGCCGAAGGTTGGTTCAGGAGGAGCGGATGATCCGGAAGCGGGATGCAGGGATCAGCGCAGCGAGGTTCCGTCAGCGAAGTATGCTTGCAAGCACGAAAGCTTCAAGCCAAGTTAGCATCCAGGTAAGGGTGTTTGAACGAACACATGTGAGTGAGAACCGGCGATTTAAATAGCCATCTAGTCCGGCGCTGAGTGATGACAGCTTCAGTCTTAAAGGTGTATGCGCACCTTTCCAAAAGAGAATGGTGGGGCGCATACACTTGTGAAAAGAGTAATTTAGGGTACCAAAGGTACCGGAACATTACAATACCCCCCCCTTAAGGCCGGCTCCTGAAGGCCTCTGGAGCTGGTTTGTCTGGGTATCTCGCATGAAAATTGCGGATTAATCTAGGGGCATGTATTTCAGAGGTGTTTAGCCAGGTGTCGTCTTGGGGCCCATAGTTCTTCCATCTAACCAAGTACTGAAGTCTTCTTCTGTAGATACGAGAATCCAGAATCTCTTTTATCTCGTATTCTTCTCCACCTTCAACTTGTACAGGAGGCGGAGGTGGAATATTAGGCCTTATTCCTTGGTCCGGAACATGGGGCTTCAGTAGCGACACATGGAAAATGGGATGTATTTTTAGGTCTATTGGCAATGTAAGCTGTACTGCAGCTTTTCCAATAAGTTTTTTGATTGGGAAAGGTCCCAAGAACAGAGGTCCAAGCTTTTTGCTAGGGATCTTCAGTCTTAAATTTTTTGTTGAGAGCCAAACGAGGTCCCCGATAGTGTACTGTGGAGAAGGTCTTCTGCGAAGATCATAGTACTTCTTTTGTTGACTGTGAGCGTGGGCAATGGTAGTATTTAATAAACCCAGAGAATCCTTTATTTGGGTAAGATAATCTGAGGCTACTGGGTTGTTTGAAGGAAGGATGCGTGGTGGAAGAATAGAGGGATGAAACCCATAGTTCAAGTAGAACGGACTCTGCTTGGTTGTACTGTGGGTTGCGTTGTTGTAGGCAAATTCTGCCAGAGGGAGAAGATCCACCCAATCATCCTGTTGGTAAGAAGTGTAACAACGTAAATACTGCTCGATGCATTGGTTGACTCTTTCAGTCTGTCCGTTGGTCTGCGGATGGTAAGGAGAAGTGAGCTTCCGCTCGATCCGTAGTATGTGACATAGTTCTTGCCAGAACTTAGAAATAAATTGGGATCCACGGTCAGACAGAAGAGTTTTTGGGATACCATGTAATCTAAAGACATGTTTCATCAGGAGTTCTGCCGTTTGTTTGGACGAAGGTAGTCTGCGAATAGCAATGAAATGTGCCATCTTTGTCAGATGGTCCACTGACACCAAGATGGTATTAAATCCTTTGGAAAGAGGCAATTCTACGATGAAGTCCAAGGACAAAACTTCCCATGGAGTTTGGGGTATTGGTAGACTGCATAGTAGACCGGATGGTCTCGTAGTGTCAATTTTGGACCTGGCACAGACATTGCATGAAGAGACGAATTTTTGTATAGATGTTTTCATGTCAGGCCACCAGAATTGCCGGGAAATCAAATTAAGAGTCTTTGTCATACCCATATGTCCTGCCATAGGCACATCATGAGATAATTCCAAGATCTTGGTGCGTAGGGTAGGTGGTATGTAAAGTTTGTCGTTGTAGTAGAGGAAGCCTTCTGCATCAGTATTTAGTTGTGGTGGGGGTGAATCCAAACTTATACCATGCAAAACCTCTTCCTTCAAGGAACGGACAACTCCAATAATGCGTTTGTGAGGTATTATAGGAACGGAAGGGATTTCAAAGTAGTTTTCTTCAGTTAGTCGTGATAGTGCATCCGCCTTTTTGTTCTTATCTGCAGGTGTGTAAGTCACTAGGAAGTTAAACCTTAGAAAGAATAGTGACCATCGTACCTGTCGGTGCGAGAGAGTTTTGCTAGTCTGAAGATATTGGAGGTTTTTATGGTCCGTGTATATTATTATTGGTAATTGGGTGCCTTCGAGTAAAAGTCGCCAATTCTCCAGAGCCAATTTTATAGCAAGCAGTTCCTTTTCACCCACGGGGTAATTTATCTCGGGACTGCTTGGGGATTTAGAAAAAAAAGGCGACTGGATGAAGTGGTGAAGTGTGGGTTGGTCGTTGGGAGAGTATTGCTCCTACTGCCATCTACCTCCAGAATGTATTGGAGGGATGGGTCTGGATGGCGTAATATGGGAGCGGAAGTAAACCTTGTCTTTAACAAGTGAAAAGCTTTATTGGCTTCTTCTGACCATTTGAATGGTTTTTTTATGCTAGTGAGCTGTGTGAGGGGTCTCACAATAGCAGAAAAGTTTTTAATGAACTTCCTGTAGAAATTTGAAAATCCCAGGAATCGCTGTAGCGCCTTGCGTGTGGTTGGTGTAGGCCAATCCTGAATGCAGGATATTTTACTCATGTCCATCTCGATTCCTGTTTTGGATATGATGTAGCCTAGAAAGAGTACCTCGTCTTTATGAAACAAGCATTTCTTCAGTTTCACATAAAGGTTATGTGCAAGCAATCTCGATAGTACAAGTCTTACATGTCTTATGTGTTCAGACAGGGATCGTGAATATATAAGTATATGGTCCAGATATACCACAACACAGACATCTAGTAAGTCTTTAAAAATATCGTTTATAAATCGTTGGAAAACTGCAGGGGCGTTGCATAGCCCGAATGGCATCACAAGATATTCGAACAATCCGTATCTGGTTCTGAATGCAGTCTTCCACTCGTCTCCATCACGGATTCGAATGAGATTGTATGCTCCTTTCAGGTCCAATTTTGAAAAATAGGTAGCTCCACGCACCTGCTCAATGAGCTCAGGGATAAGCGGTAGAGGATAGCGATCTTTTATTGTGATAGCATTCAATTTCCTGTAGTCGATGATAGGTCTGAGACTTGAGTCCTTATTGCGAACAAAAGAGTCCTGCTGCTGTGGAAGAAGTGGAAGGTCTAATAAAACCTTTTTCCAAATTCTCATCCAAATAGGTTTTGAGATGGGAAAGTTCATCCTGTGAAAGATGATAAACATGACCGAACGGCAATTTGCTATTTGGGAGTAGATCAATGCTACAATCATAGTCTCGATGAGGAGGTAATGCTTGAGCATTTTTCTCAAGAAAAACCTCAGAAAGATCCTGATAACATAGTGGTGCAATCTCATCTGTCACCATAGACAGAATCTTCCCGGAAGACGGGAGGTTACACGTATCCTCGCAATAGCAAGAGAGGAAGGCCAAGGACCGTTCCTTCCAATCTATGGTTGGTTGGTGTGTGTGTAACCAGGGAAGTCCCAACACAATGGGAAAGTGGGGTGAAGGTATTAAATCGAAGGTAGTAGTCTCCCTATGAGACTCGTTAATTGTGACTAGAAGTGCTTGTGTCTGATCGGTGATTGGACCAGAGGATAACGGAACACCGGTAATAAGACTTACTGAGACAGGTTTAAGTTTAGAAATAATAGGAATTTTATTTGAAGCAGCAAAACATATATCAATATAATTTCCACAAAATCCTGTGTCAATCATGGCCTTAGTAGTAATCCTGTTCTGGTCCCACTGTAATGTCAAACAAACAAAAATGTAAGGGTTAGTGAATGAAGTTGTCAATCCCCCTAGGAGGACATGTGAACACTCACCCTTCTTTTTGTTGACTAGGGGACAGACATTTATCTTGTGATCCGGGGATGCACAGTACAAGCAGAGATTTTCATATCGTCTTTTGGCTTTTTCCATAGTTGATAGCGGTGGGCGTATGGTTCCTACCTCCATAGGAACGGGGTTAACGGCCGGAATCCGAGAGGAAACGGATAATGGCATTCCCATTTTCTCAGCCTTTCTTTCTCGTAGTCTTCTATCTATGGTAATACTGAGTTGTATTAATGCATCCAGGGTTTTTGGTAGATCCGCTCGGGCGAGTTCGTCCTTAACGGCTTCTGATAGGCCAAGCCTAAATTGGGTTTTCAGAGATGCATCATTCCATTCTGAATCAAGGGTCCATCTCTTGAATTCCGCGACAAAGTCTTCTACAGGCCTCCTTCCTTGTTTCAAGGATCTTAATTGAAGATCGGCAGTACTCTGCCTATTGGGGTCATCATATAGGCTAGTGAGTTCTGCTAGGAACAAGGCATAGGAGTTGAGAAGCTGGTCGTTTTTCTCAAAAAGAGAGTCTGCCCAGGCTCGAGGATCGCCTGTTAGGTAAGAAATAATAGTACAAACCTTAATGTGATCAGTAAGGTAGGTACGAGGTTTTAGCAAAAAAAGTAACTCACATGCGTTTTTAAATTCACGAATTTTTTTGCGATCGCCTGTAAATACCAAAGGGGGATTTTTCTTGGGTTCAGGGGACTGAGCAGAGGTAAGTTGTGTCAGTCTAATTACCTGCTGCAACATAGCCTGATTGTCTTCTTTTAATTCAGCAAGTGCGTGTATTAACGCAGTTACTTGCTGTTTTAATTGTGTCACCTGAGTGGTTATTTCTGCTGAATCCATTTGTAGGTTCGTTCAATCTGTAACGCTCCTGCGTTTCATGTATGGTGTGGATTTTCAGCTGCAGAAATATTCCACTTCAGTAGTCGTGTAAGAGAGATGCTGAGATACCATTCCCAACCTCAATGACTCATCATGTGTGGAAGGTCTTAATTCAGCTAGTAAATACACACACTCAACAAGCTGGTTCCTAGAGTGACTTTATGTATGTAGTAACACAGTGATGAAGTTTTAAGAGACAGGTTGAGTGGAGGTGGTAGGTGACAGACACTTGAAGGTAAGACAGTAGCAGATGGATGCAGGTAGGTTTAGCAATCATGTATGGTAGCAGATGACAGAGTAGCAGGTGGACATACAAGAGTGATCAACCCAGTGCAGGAATAAGTAGCAGTAGTCTTAAGAGCTAGCAATCTAGATATGCAGATGTGATAAATAGTCTTTACTATGCAGAGCTAGATAGTGTAAGCTTAGTATAAGTTTATAGAGGGTTCCCCTGCGGGGTACTTAGCACTAATAGCAATACAGCCGAAGGTTGGTTAAGGAGGAGCGGATGATCCGGAAGCGGGATGCAGGGATCAGCGCAGCGAGGTTCCGTCAGCGAAGTATGCTTGCAAGCACGAAAGCTTCAAGCCAAGTTAGCATCCAGGTAAGGGTGTTTGAACGAACACATGTGAGTGAGAACCGGCGATTTAAATAGCCATCTAGTCCGGCGCTGAGTGATGACAGCTTCAGTCTTAAAGGTGTATGCGCACCTTTCCAAAAGAGAATGGTGGGGCGCATACACTTGTGAAAAGAGTAATTTAGGGTACCAAAGGTACCGGAACATTACAGGACCTTAAATCTGATGAATTTCGAGGAGAGCCACACTTTGTCACCGGGACTGAATTCCGGAGGGGCTCTGCGACTTTTATCGGCCTGGAACTTCATACGGGCCGAGGCCTTGAGGAGGGCTGAGTGGGTCTCTTGCCAAATAGAAGAGAAGTCCTGAAGGAGGTCCTCTACAGCTGGTACAGAAGAGGGAGCAGAGGTCCGAGGCAGAGGTGGCAGAGGATGACGACCATAGACCACAAAAAATGGGGACTTATTGGAGGCAGAAGATTGCTTGAAATTATAAGAAAACTCTGCCCAAGGGAGTAAATCCGACCAATCATCTTGACGGGAGGACACAAAATGGCGTAGATAATCTCCCAGAATCTGGTTCACCCGTTCTACTTGGCCATTGGACTGAGGGTGATACGAGGAAGAAAAGTCCAAGTTGACTCCGAGCTGACAACAGAGAGCCCTCCAAAATCTGGAAATGAACTGCACCCCACGGTCCGAGACGATGTGTCTGGGAAGGCCGTGAAGGCGGAAGATGTGTATAAAAAACTGTTTGGCCAACTGAGGCGCGGACGGGAAACCAGGCAGGGACACAAAGTGAGCCATCTTCGAAAATCGGTCCACCACGACCCAGATGACCGTCATACCATGGGAGGAGGGAAGATCAATGATAAAATCCATGGAGATGTGCGACCAAGGGGTCTCAGGAATAGGAAGAGGCAGAAGAAGACCCGCAGGTTTCTGACGAGGAGTTTTGTCACGAGCGCAGATCACACAGGACTGGACGAATTCTGTGACGTCTCTCTCCAGAGAGGGCCACCAATATCTTTGGGAAATTAATTGAAGAGATTTTTTAACTCCAGGATGACCGGCAAAAAGGGAAGCGTGGCCCCACTTGAGAATTTGTAACCGCTGACAAGGAGGAACGTAGGTCTTGCCGGGGGGAAGAAGACGCAGGTCCACAGGAGCAACCGAGATGAGACATTCTGGGGGGATAATGTGTTGAGGAGTGGGTATGTCGCCCACCACATCTGAAGAGCGAGAAAGGGCATCTGCCCTGATGTTCTTAGAAGCTGGGCAGAAATGAATCTGGAAATTGAAGCAGGCGAAGAAGATGGACCAACGGGCTTGGCGGGGATTTAGTCTTTGAGCTGACTGGAGGTAGGCTAGGTTCTTGTGGTCCGTAAAGATGATCACAGGGTGAGGAGCACCCTCGAGAAGATGTCTCCATTCCTCCAGGGCTAATTTAATTGCCAGCAGTTCTCTGTCCCCAATAGAGTAATTCTTCTCGGCGGAGGAAAAGGTTTTAGAGAAGAAGCCACAAGTTATGGTCTTGCCTCTGGATGACTTCTGAGTTAGCACAGCTCTGGCTCCCACTGAGGATGCATCCACTTCCAGATAGAATGGCTTGGAAGAATCTGGCCGGGACAGAACAGGTGCAGAAGCAAAGGTGGCTTTCAGAGACTGAAAGGCCTCTTCAGCGTGAGGAGGCCAGGTTTTGGGATTAGCACCTTTTCTAGTCAAGGCCACAATGGGAGCCACCAAGGTGGAATAATGAGGAATAAATTGTCTGTAGTAGTTGGCGAAACCCAGGAACCTCTGTATGGCTCGCGGCCAGTCCAGAACCGCTGAGAGCTTGGCAGGATCCATTTGAAGTCCTTGGGCAGAGATGATATACCCCAGGAAGGGCAAGGAGGAATGCTCAAACAGACACTTCTCAATCTTGGCATAGAGGCGATTACTCCTGAGACGGGTGAGAACTTGTTGGACATGGACTCGGTGTTGCTCCAAATTAGAGGAAAAAATAAGGATATCATCCAGGTATACTACTACACAAGTGTAAAGAAGGTCCCGGAAGATGTCGTTCACGAACTCCTGGAAGACTGCAGGAGCGTTAAAGAGCCCAAAGGGCATCACTAAGTATTTAAAATGACCATCCCTGGTTTTAAAAGCGGTCTTCCACTCGTCTCCCTTTCGAATGATCAGGTTGTAGGCCCCGCGGAGATCCAGCTTGGTGAAAATCTTGGCTCCTCTGAGACGGTTAAACAGCTCAGAGATTAGAGGCAGAGGGTAATGGTTTTTAATGGTAATTTTATTGAGTCCTCTATAGTCAATGCAGGGGCGGAGGGAACCATCCTTTTTAGACACAAAGAAAAAACCGGCTCCAGCAGGGGAAGAAGACTTCCTAATAAACCCTCTCTGTAAGTTCTCACGTACATAGTCTGACATGGCCTGAGTCTATGGAGGTGAGAGAGGATAAATTCTGCCCCGAGGTGGAGTAGAGCCAGGTAACAGGTCAATAGGACAATCATAAGGCCTGTGAGGAGGAAGAGTCTCAGCTTGCTTTTTACAGAAGACATCCGCAAAACGGTGGTAAGGCTTGGGGAGACCTGGTGGCGGAGGAATTAGCGGGTCCCGTTTGATAGGAGCAAGCTTGAGACACCGGTCAGAGCAGGAGAACCCCAACGCAAAATCTCACCGGTGGACCAATTCAGGACAGGACAATGGCGTTGCAACCACGGTAGATCCAGCAGGAGTTCGGAAGAGCAAAAGGGAAGAACAAAAAATTCCAGAGTCTCTGTGTGAAACACCCCAATGTCCATCCGCAGAGGCTGGGTGCGGTATTGTACCGTAGCAGAGAGTCTCTCCCCGTTGACCGTAGAAATGAGGATCGGCTTGGGAAGACGGATTATAGGAATTCGGTACTTGTCAACCAAGGAGGCGTGAATGAAGTTGCCGGCTGAACCGGAGTCCAAGAAGGCTGCAGCAGTGAAGAAGGACTTGGACAAAAGGAACAACTGCACGGGTATGATGAGACGTGGAGAGGAAGAATCCACACCTAGTAATGCCTCTCCCACATTCACTAGGTGCGAGCGTTTCCCGAACGTGGGGGACGAAGAGGACAGTCCTTAAGGAAGTGCTCGGTACTAGCACAGTACAAACACAGGTTCTCGTCTCTACGACGGCTTCGTTCTTGCGGGGTCAGGCGAGACCGCTCCACCTGCATGGCCTCCACAGTGGAAGACCCAGAGACAGGTTGAGGTGGACGCTGGAACACAGGGGCAAGACGAGGGTAGCGTTTAGGACGAGCTCTTTCCTTTTCAAGATGGAGTTCCTCTTGTCTCTCGGAGAAACGTTTATCGATCCTGGTGGCCAACAAGATGAGGTTACTCAGGGTAGTAGGCAGGTCACGTGCAGCAAGGACGTCCTTGATGTCACTATTGAGTCCCTTTTTAAAAGTGGCACAAAGAGCTTCATTGTTCCAGTTCAGCTCGGAGGCAAGGGTACGGAACTGGATGGCATAATCACCCACGGTAGAACTTCCTTGGGACAAGTTTAGCAAGGCAGTCTCTGCGGAGGTAACCCGGGCAGGTTCCTCGAAAACATTACGAAACTCCTGACAAAAATTCTGGACAGATGCGGTGGCAGGATCAGCGTGGTCCCAAAACGGTGTAGCCCAGGCCAGGGCCCTCCCGGAGAGCAGACTGAGGATGAAGGCTACCTTGGCTCGCTCAGACGGAAACTGGTCAGACAGTAGCTCGAGGTGAAGAGAGCACTGAGACAGGAACCCTCGGCACAATTTAGGATCTCCGTCATACTTGTCCGGCAGAGACAAGCGGATTCTGGACCCGGTGGCAACTGCTGGTGTGGGAGGTGCAACAGATGCTGATGGAGGGGCTGGCTGTTGCTGAGTTGGCAGGAGCTGCTGAAACATAGCGGTCAGCTGGGCCAACTGTTGACCTTACTGGGCCACAATGGTGGTGAGGTCCGCTAGGCTTGGCAACGGAACATCAGCGGGATCCATGGCCGGATCTTACTGTCACGAACCGGCAGGACTGGTAGTGGATCCTCTGGACCAGAGAGGCGATGGCACGGGTTGTACTAGAGGACCGGTTCTAAGCAGTTACTGGTCTTCACCAGAGCCCGCCACAAGGCGGGATGGATTTGCTGCGACGGTAACTACCAGGTCGTGTCCCCTAGTAACAACTCGATCTCTCTGGCAGCTGATATGGCGTGGTACACAGGGAGTAGGCAAGAGCGTAGTCGGACGTAGCAGAGGTCAGGGCAGGCGGCAGAGGTTCAAAGGCGAGACGTCGGTAGCAACGGGTACGGCAACAGGCAAAGCAAACAAACACAGAAGGGAACGCTTTCTCAGAGGCACAAGGCACAAAGATCCGGCAGGAAGCTGTGGGAGGAGAAGGTATTAATGGACAGTGCACAGGTGAAGCCTAATTAAGTCAGCACTGCCTTTCACAAACCTTAACCCTTAACAAACAGTTTGGACCAGGCACCAATCACCTGTGCACTGGTCCTTTAGATCTAAGAGTCCCGGTGCGTGCGTGCCCTAGAGAGCGGGGACGCACACGCCGAGACGCAGGAGCGCCGCCTGGGGACACACGCTGTGAGCGCTCCGAGGCCAGCAGGGGGCCCGGAGCGCTGAGCGTAATAATCTGAACTTCTGTATAGGGGTATATATATATACACACACACACATATATGTATATATACACATACACACATATAGGTGTAAAACGCCTGCAACAAAAACGGCCAGGTGTGAAAGGAGCGGAGCCACTACCCTGCTCTACTGCAATTCTAATACAAACAATCTTTTTTCTATGGTGGTCACCCTGACATGTTCAGTTCATCCTACACTACACTACGGTCACCCTGACACTTAACACTTTCCCTACAGAAACTCGATTTTTGAATCTAACTATAGTGGAAAATAGTACCCTAACTACACTAGATATCCCTTTCCTCACACTAATAATTGCTAAATAAAATATATAAAATAGTGTTGCGCAAAATAAAATCCTTTTAGATAAGACTGTATATGCGATGTAAATAGACTGATAAAAATATTATTATATGCTCCTTCAATAAAAAACAAATGAATCTATGTGTTCAAGTGATAAAATGAATCCCTAAATATCCTCACCAGTGTTAAATCATAAGGCATATAAATGATAATCAGAAATTAACATATATTAAGTGACTAGTGAATAGTTTAGTATGATAAAACACAATATTTTCTCAATAATACTGCATAAATCCTCATAAAAGTGCGTAGTGCAAAAAAATGTCCAATAAAAATCCCAATGTGCAAATCACAGTGATAAGGAATCAAAATACAGTCCACCGTATATCAATTCAAAAAATATTAAATTAAAGTAGTGTCAAAAATAGATAAATCCCAGTCTTTGTGAATCAGTGCAAATACAATTAGAGTCTTCAATAAAGTGCTCCAAACCACCTGAGGGTGGTAAGTGTTCCCCAAGAAAGTGAGTGACCAGAGTGTCACAGATCATAAAACAACTGTGCACCCCCTTGTGAGTGGGTGCTCACCTTATGTACGATTAAAATAGGCACATATACAGGGGCTCCTTCTTAGGGGTGACCCTTCCAGATCCTATTGTTCCAGCAGTACGTGGCTCAGATACGGTTTAAACTGGCGCATATACAGGAAATCAGGGAAACTGATCCATCCAAAACGTGACACTCCAGCAGCAAGTATCAACGTGGCATATGAAAAAAAGGAAACCTCCAATAGTGCTTATACCTCTTTAAATGTTTATTTAATAAAAGAAAGATTAATTGAACTCACATATTTCAGTGCATCCATGCACTTTTTTCAAACGACATATAGTTATATCCATACAACCAACCAAGCCGTGATGGTAAAGCGGGAGACGCAGTGGCCGAATACCTTCTCCTATGCTGGTACAGTCCGACAGTCTCACGAACAGTGAAGCGCTCCGTCCGTCCTTGCCCCTCCCCTACACGTGACGAAAACCAGGGACCTCGTGTCTTCCTCAGGGGGATATGATCGTGACAGAGGGGCTTCTCTGCTGAAGTCTTGTAAGACGAAACCGGTCAGGGCACGAGCTACAAGGTCACCTAGGAAGCAGGACGCCAAGTGGGAGGCTCGGTACATTCCGTGGGCTTCCGGATACTGACGAGTATGACGGAGGTCTGGTAGGCTCCCTAATGCGGCTGTCACTGTCTTCAGTTATGCATAAGATTCTACACTGTTTTTACTGTGTCTTGTTGTAAGTGCAATTGTGAAGGGGGTCGGGCTCAATAAATATGTGCATTAGCAATACTGCTCTATGTGCTCCTTATGTTTTCTCCCATGCACTACATCTAAGTGTTACATGTCCGGGTGAGCAGCCTTATGGATCAGAGAGTGTACATCTGAGACGGTGGTCCGGATACTAGAGATTGGGAACCTGTTTGTCTTTGGGCTGTTTATTTGACAGTCTTCTGGTAAATTTGATTCCCTGGGGAGAGGTTTCACATGGTGAGGTGAAGGGATTGACTCCTGTTCGGCTCTAACACTGGTGTTACTTCCCGCTGTGGACTTCACAGAGACTTTCCCATTATCCTAATATATATGGACTCTATAGACCCTGTTTCTTTTGCATGTTTTCTTCACATTTTTTCATGTTTAGTCATGACATTTCTCAGCGCTGCTTGTGTATATGACCCTTATTCTAGTAGGAGGTAGTATGCACCTTTTAATATTCATCAACATTTGTTTGTGGGATTTTACGCTATGGCGTCTTTTTGTTTTTTTCCATGATTCCATATATTCAATTTTTGGGAGTTCTATCACGGACATCTGCCACCAGTATCAAGATCCCTGATTTGGATTCTTGCCCTTTGACACACTGTGTTCTGGTAAGCGTACTACCAAGGGGCAATCTGGATTGACACCATTGTCTTCACAATTTCACCATTGATATATGGACTATTATGGACATTTATTTATAATCTATTTATAATTTATTATTAAAATTTTGTTTTCTCTCAATACTAGGCTATTTTGGAAATTCATTTAGTCCTACATCACCGAGCGCGATTTTTTTTGTCTATAAATATTTCATATATACCTGACTAAAAGTTGTACATCCCACTCTCAGCAAATTCTGAGTCTTTCTGTATTAAAAGGTTTATCTGGAGGTTGATCAGTATAATTCATTGAAAAGCTATATGTAATATTTTTTAATTCAGAGAGGCTCTAAAAAGTGAAAACCAAAGAATTTAAGCATGGTTTTTATTTTTTTATGAAAAAATGAACTAGCTCACAGCACCCTAACACCATTCCCTCAGTCCCTGCTGCACTTATACAGTATATTATGACCACCCACACCAGCCAGTGTAACAGACCCCACAATTGGAGTTTTCACTGCACAGCTCTTGGGGCTGTGTACTTTCACAATGCATGCAATGGGGAGCTGTCAATGGTTAGCATGGCCACATGACCAGGCTGACTAATGGCAATCTCTTCTAAGCCTTCTTTCTGCCAGGATGTCCCAGAGGAAATAAGAGATTCTCATTGGTCATCATGGTCACTTGACCAATGTTGACCAATGACAATTCTCCATTGTATGCATTGTAATGGTGCACAGCCTCCTATGCTGTGTGCAGAAATGTTTAGTTGTGGGGCTGTTATACCAGCTGGCGTAGGCTGAGGGAGAAGGTGCCCATAATACATAGGTGCAGCAGGGACAAGGGGTGGAGAGGTTGCTGTGAGGTAGTTCAATTTGTTTATAAAAAGCCTTTAACTAATACCAGAGTTCAGTTTATATGTATCTATGATCAGCTCCTTTGACCACGCTGTTCGCATAGTGGTGCATTTCCTAGCTGGCCTTTTTATCCTCCTGTACATCACCATAGGTCATAGAAAATGAAGACTGGAGCTGTCATTTTCAGTGCTATTTTTTAAGATTATGCTGAATGCAGAACCTCAAACATGACAAACTCAATGAGGTAGAGAATACTTTGTTATTCATGATAAGACTAGGCTGGGGACTATTGCATTTTGTATTCACCTTTATTTCCGCTCCTTTACATACTGTAGTTATGCAGTTTAGAACATTGAAAAAAATACACAGTCCATCTAGTTGAACCTATGTGGTGTGATTTTTATTCTCTAACAATCCCCATAGCCTTGTATATTCTGCTTTGTGAAGAAGACATCTAAAGGTTTTTTTAAAGTGGCGGCCTGTGCATAGGGGGCGCCCGGGCGCCGCCCCCCCTAAAAAAAAGGAAAAAAAAAATGACAAAAAGAACAATAAAGTTAAAAAAAAATTGCGTTCGCCGGCCTATGTGGTGGCTATGGGGGGGGGGGGGGAGGGGGGGTTTATGACCCAGAAGAGGCGCCGATTGGCTGCCTTCTGGGGGCGTAACCTGGGCGCAGGTCATAGCGCTAGGACACCCCCACTTTCGTGATATCCTGGCTGTGATTGGTCCAGTCTCCAGCCTGGACCAATCATCATCCAGGACATCCGATTGCTGACCCCACTGACGTCGCAATGGGGGCGGTGCCGGTGCGTGCGTCAGTCACGCACCGTCACCACCCGATCTCCTTCCCGCCGCCCGGACCGATCGGAAGACCAGAAGACTGAAGAGGACGAGTCGAGCAGCGCCGTGGACGGTTCCCGGAATCCCGCCGCCGTCAGAAGAAGAGGACTCGAGGAGAGGAGCAGCGCCGTGGAAGTCTCGCAGGCAGCCCAGGAGGAGAGCAGGTAAGTGATTGAAGCCGACCTGTGCCCTCACCTGTACCATGCCTATACCATCACCTGTACCATGCCGCCTATACCATCACCTGTACCATGCCGCCTATACCATCACCTGTACCATGCCGCCTATACCATCACTTGTACCATGCTGCCTATACCATCACCTGTACCATGCCGCCTATACCATCCCCTGTGCCATGCCACCTATACCATCACCTGTGCCATGGCGCCTAAACCATCACCTGTGCCATGCCTATACCATCACCTGTGCCATGCCTATACCATCACCTGTGCCATGCCTGTACCATGCCTATACCATCACCTGTGCCATGCCTATACCATCACCTGTGCCATGCCTGTACCATCACCTGTGCCATGCCTGTACCATCACCTGTGCCATGCCTATACCATCACTTGTGCCATGCCTATACCATCACCTGTGCCATGCCTGTGCCATGCCTATACCATCACCTGTGCCATGCCTATACCATCACCTGTGCCATGCCTGTACCATGCCTATACCATCACCTGTGCCATGCCTATACCATCACCTGTGCCATGCCTGTACCATCACCTGTGCCATGCCTGTACCATCACCTGTGCCATGCCTGTGCCATGCCTATGCCATCACCTGTGCCATGCCTGTGCCATGCCTATACCATCACCTGTGGCATGCCTGTGCCATGCCTATACCATCACCTGTGCCATGCCTGTGCCATGCCTATACCATCACCTGTGCCATGCCTATACCATCACCTGTGCCATGCCTATACCATCACCTGTGCCATGCCTGTGCCATGCCTGTACCATCACCTGTGCCATGCCTATACCATCACCTGTGCCATGCCTATACCATCACCTGTGCCATGCCTATACCATCACCGGTGCCATGCCTGTACCATCACCTGTGCCATGCCTATACCATCACCTGTGCCATGCCTGTACCATGACCTCAAAGTCACGCAATTTTTTTACCGAGTTTTTTGCCGCGAAGCAATAACTATTACATTTTTTCTTTTTGCGCCCCCCCCCCCCCCAAAAAAAAATTTTGAGCACCAGCCGCCACTGTTTTTTGAAGTATAGTTCTTTACTTGTATGGCTCTGTCTACAATGCCTTGAAAAAATATTTATACCCCCTTAAAATTTTCCATATTTTGTCATGTTACAACCAAAAACGTAAATGTGTTTTATTGGGATTTTATGTGATAGACCAACACAAAGTGGCACATAATTGTGAAGTAGAACAAAAATTATAAACGGTTTTCAAAATTTTTTACAAATAAATATTTGAAAAGTGTGGCGTGCATTAGTATTCAGCCCCCTTTACCCCAAACTAAAAATATAGTGGAACCAATTGCCTTCAGAAGTCCCCTAATTAGTAAATAGAGTCCACCTGTGTGTAATTTATTCTCA
The DNA here is from genome assembly GCF_965119305.1 of Pelophylax lessonae. Lineage (NCBI taxonomy): Eukaryota > Metazoa > Chordata > Amphibia > Anura > Ranidae > Pelophylax > Pelophylax lessonae. The sequence goes on along the minus strand of NC_138779.1, from coordinate 36,787,754 downwards.
GTATAAATACAGCTGTTCTGTGAAGCCCTCAGAGGTTTGTTAGAGAACCTTAGTGAGCAAACAGCATAATGAAGGCCAAGGAACACACCAGACAGGTCAGGGATAAAGTTGTGGAGAAGTTTAAAGCAGGTTAGGGTATAAAAAAATATCCCAAGCTTTGAACATCTCATAGAGCACTGTTTAATACATCATCCAAAAATGGAAAGAGTATGACACAACTGCAAACCTACCAAGACATGGTTGTCTACCTAAACTGACAGACCAGGCAAGGAGAGCATTAATCAGAGAAGTTAGAGTACTGTCATTAGGACCCGCAAATCAGCTTTTCTTCCCTCCATATTGCTCCCCCTTTGGACTACCTTCTTGTGTCCTTGGGGAGCTTCTGTGTTGGTGGAGCGCAGGACGTCACTCCACCATGCCGGCGTGATGGTGTCGATCGCGCATGTGCAATGTGGAGGCACTGCATGTGCATGGCCCGGGAGGCAAACCATGGACTGGGCTCTATCAGTCTCCCCTATCACACACAGCTGTAACCTATTGAGGTAGGTGGTGTAATGGGGAGAGAGACATATAAAACACAGAGACATTAGTCAGCTTATCAGTCTGCCGTATGCTCTGCTCTTATGGAAGACACTTTGTTGTTTACACCATGCTGTTGGTAGCCAGGTAGGCATTTTTTCGGACATAACAGTTTTTTGTCGCTATTGATCAAATAGAATTTCCTGTGGATTGCCTATATCATGCACTGAGATGATTTTTTCTTAACACAGTCTTTATGTGTCACTAGATCTGCCAAACTTCTTAGTTTAAGGTTTAAAATTGTGACCACAAGAAAATCTTTTTGATCCTGTTGATGATCATCCATTAGTACTGATGTTTTTAGATCCCATTCACAGTTTATATGTGGTGATGGGCATCGTGCTGGGGAAAGCATAATTACTCTTATAGCCCTCTGTAGGATGCATTCAGAGCTGGCCACGTTGAATGTATTTTTGACACCCACAGAAAAATTATATTGGTTTCAGGCCAAATGCATATTATATCTATGTGTATGCCATTCGTGGCATGAATGCACATATATATTTTTTTGCATATATAGATATATACCCCAACAACCTAGACACTGACGGCAGTCACGGAAGTGTCCGAATATCTCCGAACGCGGACGGGAGTCACGGAATCATCCGAGCATCTCCGAACGCGGACGGAGCGGGTGTCGGTGAGATCTTGGCCACACAGCGCTCTGTTTGTTTCTGTCCGTTGGGAATTTTTTATTTTTTTGCCTTATATCATATTTATCATGTGAGTGTAATGAGATGGGGAAGGGGTCTTTTGTGAGTCAATAAACTTGTTGTATTGGACTACTGCCCTATGAGTGTCTTCCTCTCTCTATGCACACATGTGATGCTGCTGGAAGTGTTGCGGTTTGCCTTTGGGTTTGCATCTTAGAGCTGCACTTCGGACAGTTTGCCTTTGTATGGTTATGAAGTGGATTGATCCGGAGCAAAGATTATATATTTAAGGCATATTTTTTCCAGATTTCTGGTGAGTGTTTATTGCCTAGGGCAGTGATGGCGAAGCTTGGCACCCCAGATGTTTTGGAACTACATTTCCCATGATGCTCAACTATACTGCAGAGTGCATGAGCATCATGGCAATTGTAGTTCCAAAACATCTGGGGTGCCAAGGTTCGCCATCACTGGCCTAGGGGGTCACGAGGTGCGGTGGAAGTTTTCATAAATATTCCTTCACTCCGTGGTGATTGGCCATCCCTCTTGAGCTACTTTTGGTGGACTTTGCATTTATAGTGCATGAACTATTTACTCACCAATATATATTGATGTCCAGTATATATCAGCGCTGCTTATGTGTCTACTTTCTGTCTGGACTGACATTTGAAGGTTTTTTTCACATCTTTATTTGCATAGATATATATATTGACATATATATACATACTTATTTTGTCTTTTAGCTTATATTAACACTACTAATATATACTGTGAGGTTGTCCCCTATCGTAATGGGTGCACTGATGCAGGTAGGCTGGACTATCTTTTAACATGTCTTTTATACACATGCTTCAGAATCTCTACATTATAATTATCACGTGATATCTCTTTGGATTATAGGACCTTGTCTGCTAGGCTTCAATGTTTCCTGGTTTTCCAAGCTGAGTGCAGTATTTCCATTGATACTTCTCTTCAATATCGATCTGTATTCAGGATAACATGTGTTACCTCCAAGGTTGGGCAGAATAGGCAGGAGTTTTTGAGATTCTGTTTTTAATGATACATGCAATCTTTACTGTTGCAACATGTGAATATTTGTAATTTTGAGATTTAGTAATTGATATGTATGTACTGTTAATGTATGTACAGGATGTTTCTGACCTATGTATTTACATTGTGGAAAAATTATACCTCCTATATTCCTGATGAAGGAGTTGCACAGCCTCAGAAACGCATCGGGTACAATACATCAGTCTATAGTATCATTGCACACTCTAGTTGGTGTAATTTCAGTTACTTATTCCATATATATTTTGCAATTATTGGTTTTAATTGATGAATTATTAATAAAGCATGTATTTATTAATATACTCGTTATATGATTTAAGTGCCTACAAAGTTCCATAACAGGGGAATTTCCAAACCTACGGAGCACTGTTAAAACCCTTATTCAAAAATGGAAAGAGTATGGCACAATTGCAAACCTACCAAGACATGGACGTCCACCTAAACTGTCAGGCCGGGCAAGGAGAGCATTAATAAGAGAAGACGCCAAGAGGCCCATGGTAACTATGAAGGAGCTGTAGAGATCCACAGCTCAGGTGGGAGAATCTGTCCACAGTACAACTATTAGTCGTGCACTCCAAAAATCTGACCTTTATGGAAGAGTGTCAAGAAGAAAGCCGAAAGAAAGTCATAAGAAGTCCTGTATGCAGTTTGCGAGAAGCCATGTGGGGGACTCAGCAAACATGTGGAAGAAGGTGCTCTGGTCAATTGAGACCAAAATTTTACTTTTTGGCCTAAAAGCAAAACGCTATGTGTGGCAGAAAACTAACACTGCACATCACCCTGAATACACCATCCCCACCGTGAAACATGGTGACAGCATCATGATGTAGGAATGCTTTTCTTCAGCATGGACAGGGAAGCTGGTCAGAGTTGATGGGAAGATGGATGGAGACAAAAACAGGGAAATCTTAGAAGAAAACCTGTTAGAGTTTGCAAAAGACTTGAGACTGGGGCGGAGGTTCACCTTCCAGCAGGACAACGACATTAAACATACAGCCAGAGATACAATGGAATGGTTTAGATCAAAGCATATTCATGTGTTAGAATAGCCCAGTCAAAGCCCAGACCTAAATCCAAATGAGAATCTGTAGCAAGACTTTAACCACTTGCCTACTTTGCACTTAAACCCCCTTCCCATCCAGACCAATTTTTAGCTTTCAGTGCTCTCACACTTTGAATGACAATTGCGCGGTCATGCAACACTCAACCCATATAAATTTTTCGTCCTTTTTTTCATAGAAATAGAGCTTTCTTTTGATGGTATTTATTCACCGCTGGGCTTTTTATTTTGTGCGCTATAAATGAAAAAAGACCGCAAATTTAAAAAAAAAACGTTTTTTTTTTAGTTTCTGTTATAAAATTTTGCAAATTAGTAATTTTTCTTCATAAATTTTGGCCAAAATGTATACTTCTACATATCTTTGGTAAAAATAACCCAAATAAGTGTACATTATTTGGTCTGCGTGAAAGTTAGAGAGTCTACAAGTTATGGTGCTAATCATTGAAAATTGATCACACCTAATGTACTGACAGCCTATCTCACTTCTTGAGACCCTAACAAGCCAGGAAAGTACAAATGACCCCCAAATGACCCCTTTTTGGAAAGTAGACATTCCAAGGTATTTAATAAGAGGCATGGTGAGTTTTTTGAAGTTGTCATTTTTTCCCACAATTCTTTGCAAAATAAATTTTTTTTTTTTTTTTTTTTACAAAATTGTCATATTCAACAGGTTATTTCTCTCACATGGCATATGAATACTTACAACTACACCCCAAAACACATTCTGCTACTCCTCCTGAGTATGGCGATACCACATGTGTGAGACTTTTTTACAGCCTGGCCACATACAGAGGTCCAACATTGAAGTAGCACCTCCAGGCGTTCTCGGAGCATAAAATACACTTTTCATTTCTCAACCACCTATTACACTTTTGAAGGCCCTGGAGCACCAGCACAATGAAAAAGCCCACTAAATGACCCCATTTTGGAAAGCAAACACCCCAACGTATAATCTATGAGGCATAATGAGTCTTTTGAACATGTCATTTTTTTCCAGAATCTTTCGGAAAATGTGGAAAAAAAATGAAAACGCATTTTTTTTACACAAAGTTGTCCATTTATAAGATATTTCCAACACATAGCATGTACATAGCAAAAATGACCCCCCAAAATACATTCTGCTACTCCTCCTGAGTATGGCGATACCACATGTGTGAGACTTTTTTACAGCCAGGCCACATACAGAGGTCCAACATTGAAGTAGCACCTCCAGGCGTTCTCGGAGCATAAAATACACTTTTCATTTCTCAACCACCTATTACACTTTTGAAGGCCCTGGAGCACCAGCACAATGAAAAAGCCCACTAAATGACCCCATTTTGGAAAGCAAACACCCCAACGTATATTCTATGAGGCATAATGAGTCTTTTGAACATGTAATTTTTTTCCAGAATCTTTCGGAAAATGTGGAAAAAAAATGAAAACGCATTTTTTTTACACAAAGTTGTCAATTTATAAGATATTTCCAACACATAGCATGTACATAGCAAAAATGACACCCCAAAATACATTCTGCTACTCCTCCTGAGTATGGCGATACCACATGTGTGAGACTTTTTAACAGCCAGGCCACATACAGAAGTCCAACATTGAAGTAGCACCTCCAGGCGTTCTCGGAGCATAAAATACACTTTTCATTTCTCAACCACCTATTACACTTTTGAAGGCCCTGGAGCACCAGCACAATGAAAAAGCCCACTAAATGACCCCATTTTGGAAAGCAAACACCCCAACGTATAATCTATGAGGCATAATGAGTCTTTTGAACATGTCATTTTTTTCCAGAATCTTTCGGAAAATGTGGAAAAAAAATGAAAACGCATTTTTTTTACACAAAGTTGTCCATTTATAAGATATTTCCAACACATAGCATGTACATAGCAAAAATGACCCCCCAAAATACATTCTGCTACTCCTCCTGAGTATGGCGATACCACATGTGTGAGACTTTTTTACAGCCAGGCCACATACAGAGGTCCAACATTGAAGTAGCACCTCCAGGCGTTCTCGGAGCATAAAATACACTTTTCATTTCTCAACCACCTATTACACTTTTGAAGGCCCTGGAGCACCAGCACAATGAAAAAGCCCACTAAATGACCCCATTTTGGAATACAAACACCCCAACGTATATTCTATGAGGCATAATGAGTCTTTTGAACATGTCATTTTTTTCCAGAATCTTTCGGAAAATGTGGAAAAAAAATGAAAACGCATTTTTTTTACACAAAGTTGTCCATTTATAAGATATTTCCAACACATAGCATGTACATAGCAAAAATGACACCCCAAAATACATTCTGCTACTCCTCCTGAGTATGGCGATACCACATGTGTGAGACTTTTACGCAGTCAGGTCACATACAGAGGCCCAACATGCAAAGACACATAGCATGCACATACCATGAATTACCATGAATTACACCCCACAATACATTCTGCTGAGCAAAGGGTAAACAAAAGCTTACCTGTAGTTTTAGAAGCGCAGTTGTCCACAGGAGTTGAGTCCAGGCAGCAGGCAGGGACTTGATCAGCAACAGTGCATGCAATTCTCCAGGCAAGGATACCAGTCCAGTGTCAGTGCATGCGGCAGGCAGAGGCATGATGGCAGTAAGTCCTGCAGGCAGAAGTAGGGCCTCTGTCGGGATAGAATGGGGACAGGGGTAGAGGCTTCTCCCACCCAAATCGCTTTGAAGCCTCCGGGATCCAGACCCTAATCTGAGAAGAAGAAAAACAAAAAAAATTGTTTTCTTCATCCAGAAAAACATTTCTGGTCCCCTCACATATGCGAGACCCCTGTGGTATGAATCCCACTACTTCCAGAGGCAGGCAAAAATCGTGGTCAAACAGTCCAGGGTCAGTTCCAGAGCAGGCAGAGGTAGGTACAAAATCGGCAGGCAAAGGCGTGGTCAAATAACAGTCCAGGGTCAGTTCCAGATCAGGCAGAGGTATGAACAGAATCAGCAGGCAGAAGCATGGTCAAAAAACAGGCCAGGGTCAGTTCCGGAGCAGGCAGACATAGGTACAAAATCAGCAGGCAAAGGCGTCGTTGTATAACAGTCCAGGGTCATTTCAGGAGTATACAGTGGCATAAGGGGTGAAAGCGGAGGACTACGTTTACCATACTAATAATTTAGACAAGTATGGTAACGGCGGAAACAGTCGTCTACACAGAGGCCTGGTTGGGAAGGACACTGGGGACAGTAATAGCGGGTGTCTTTTCGAATTCCTGCCTTGGTACACACCCTACATTTTTTCTGCCGTTTTTGGTCTCTTTGTGTGGGAGGGATTTTACTTGGAAAATGGCGTTCAGACAGTCTGCTTATTACGTCAGATCTAATGTTTTCTGGTGGGCCGTTTGGAAATATGAGGGTTGTGAAGATTTCCTCCAGGTAATAAAGGAAGGGTTGGGGGCTTTCGGTGGATTTGCGGTATAAAATGTAGGAATTGTATATGGCCAAATGAAAAATATAAATTGCTACTTTTTTGTACCAATGATAGGTACGCCTTGTGGGTAGATAGGGTTCCATCATTTGGTCGTTGAAATCCACTCCCCCCATGAATAAGTTGTACTCATGTACACATGTTGGCTTTCGGACTGGGCCATTCCTTCGTCGGGATTCCACATAGTTGTCATTGTGGATCGAAGACAACATGTACACGTCTCTTCTGTCCCTCCACTTCACAGCCAGAACTTCCTCATTTCTCAGACTCGCCGTCTCCCCTCTTCTCAGCTTGGTGTTTACTAGCCTTTGAGGAAAGCCTTTCCGGTTTTTTCGGACCGTGCCACATGCAGGAGTCTTCTTTCTGTGAAGGTTTCGGAACAGGGGCAAACTGGTGTAGAAATTGTCTACGTACAGGTGGTAGCCTTTTTCAAGGAGGGGGTAAATGAGGTCCCAAACGACTTTCCCGCTTGATCCCATGTAGTCCGGACATTCAGGGGGATGCAGCTGGGTGTCCTTCCCTTCGTACACCCTGAAGGCATAGGTGTACCCTGTGGCTCGGTCACATAGTTTGTAAAGCTTCACCCCATAGCGGGCCCGTTTGCTGGGAATGAATTGTTTGATGCCCAGCCTGCCAGTAAATTTCACAAGGGACTCATCCACACATATATTTTGGTCTGGGGTAAATAATTGAGGGAATATTTCTGAAAAATAATTTAGAAGTGGCCGAATTTTGAACAGCTTGTCAAATGCTGGGGAATTTCGGGGAGGGCACTGGGTATTGTCGTTGAAATGTAGGAACCTCATGATCATCAGATACCTGGCCCTGGGCATTACTGCAGAGTAGATGGGCATATGGTAGATTGGTTTGGTTGACCAATATGCTTGCAGTTCGTTTTTCTTATTGAGTCCCATGTTGAGGGTGAGGCCTAAAAATATCTTGAACTCCTCCACCGTTAGGTCTCTCCACTCAAAGGGACGGGAATAAAAAGATGTGGGGTTACTCTGGATAAATTGATGTGCATACAGGTTGCACTGGGCCACAATGGACGTCAGCAGGTCCTCCGTAAAAATTAAACGGAAGTAGTCAATTGGGGCAAAGTTCTCAGTGTTGACCTGGACTCCTGGCTGGGCAGTGAAAGGGGGGATGATGGCTTCTCCTGAGTTGGGAGGAAGCCACAGGGGGTTCAGAAGGGCATAGGGAAGGCTGGCGTTGGTCCTAACCCTTTGGGGGCGAGGTGACACCCCACTTGAGCTTGGCCTTTCTTGCCGAGGCACTGTGGTGCTGGTGGATGGCACTGCGGAGCTGGTGGATGGCACTGCGGAGCTGGTGGATGGCACTGCGAAGCTGGTGGATGGCACCGCGGAGCTGGTGGATGGCACTGCCTCCTCCTCACCAGAACGCCTTCGTTTGGCAGGCGGGCAGTATTCCTCCTCGTCGGAGTCGGTCTGCGTCCCGCTGCTAATGACCGGCTCGTAATTTACTTCGGAGTCAGACTCTGACTCCGAAGATTCCGAAGCAGAAAGCTCCCTGTCCATGTCCTCACTGATTATATTGAAGGCCTCCTCGGCTGAGAAAATTTTTTTTGCCATCGTTGGTGACACTGATGGGCACGGTGACACTGATGAGCACTGGGCGGCACTGATGGGCACACTGGTGGGCACTGGGCACACTTATGAGCACTGGGCGGCACTGATGAGCACTGGACGGCACTGATGAGCACTGGGCGGCACTGATGAGCACTGGGCGGCACTGATGAGCACTGGGCGGCACTGATGGGCACACTGGTGGGCACTGGGCACACTTATGAGCACTGGGCGGCACTGATGAGCACTGGACGGCACTGATGAGCACTGGACGGCACTGATGAGCACTGGGCGGCACTGATGAGCACTGGGCGGGCACTGATGGGCACTGGACGGCACTGATGAGCACTGGGCGGCACTGATGGGCACACTGGTGGGCACTGGGCACACTTATGAGCACTGGGCGGCACTGATGAGCACTGGGCGGCACTGATGAGCACTGGACGGCACTGATGAGCACTGGGCGGCACTGATGAGCACTGGGCGGCACTGATGAGCACTGGGCGGCACTGATGGGCACACTGGTGGGCACTAGGCACACTTATGAGCACTGGGCGGCACTGATGAGCACTGGACGGCACTGATGAGCACTGGGCGGCACTGATGAGCACTGGGCGGGCACTGATGGGCACACTGGTGGGCACTGGGCGGCACTGATGAGCACTGGGCGGCAGTGATGAGCACTGGGCAGGCACTGATGGGCACAGGTGGGCACACTGGTGGGCACTGGTGGGCACACTGGTGGGCACTGATGAGACTGGGCACACTGATGGCACACTGATGGAACACTGGTGGGCACACTGGTGGGCACACTGGTGGGCACTGGTGGGCACTGGTGATCACTGGTGGGCAATGGTGGGCACTTTTTTTACACTTACGATCTCTCCTCTCCTCACACTGCAGTCTGTGTGTGAGGAGGGAGAGCTGGCAATGAGTGATGATCTCAAATGTTTACATTTGAGATCATCTCTCATTGGATGCCTCGATCGTGACGAATGGCCGCTGTGATTGGCCATTCGTCACGATCTGTGATTGGCTGTGTCCAAGGGACACGGCCAACACAGATTATCCCCGGTGCGCGCTCGCGGGAGCGCGCGGGGAGTCTGTTACTACCGAGGCAATGACAGATGATCTCATATGTTTACATATGAGATCATCTCTCATTGGATGCCTCGATCGTGACGAATGGCCGCTGTGATTGGCCATTCGTCTCGATCTGTGATTGGCTGTGTCCAAGGGACACGGCCAACACAGCTTCTGCCCGATGCGCGCTCGCGGGAGCGCGCGGCGGGCGTGTTTATGGGAGGCCGTTTAAAAACGGCCTCCCGAAAATTCAAGTCCGCGCTGCAGCCGTATATAGGCTGTAGCGCGGATGTGAGCAGGTTAAAATTGCTGTACACGGATGCTCTCCATCCAATCTGACAGAGCTTGAGCTATTTTGCAAAGAAGAATGGGCAAAAATGTCACTCTCTAGATCTGCAAAGCTGGTAGAGACATCCCTAAAAAGACTTGCAGCTGTAATTGCAGTGAAATGTGGTTGTGCAAAGTATTGACTGAATACAAATGCATGCCACACTTTTCAGATATTTATTTGTAAAAAGAATTGGAAACCATTTATCATTTTCCTTCCACTTCACAATTATGTGCCACTTTGTGTTGGTCTATCACATAAAATCCCAATAAAATACATTTACATTTTTTGTTTGTAACATGACAAAATGTGGAAATGATCAAAGGTATGAATACTTTTTCAAGGCACTGTCTATGTGGCCACAAATACCCTGGTCAGCAAATCTTGTAATTTGCCCCCATGCAATTTCTGTCCGCACCTACTGCAGGTACCTTGAAAAAGTAATTTGTTACTACTGTCCCTGGTGCTGATTTAAAAGAAAAACAAAGTTAAAGCTTTAGTCCCGGTTCACACTACCGCGACTTGTCAGGCGACTTGGCCGCCTGACAAGTGGCGGTCCATTCAGTGCTATGGGAACCGTTCTAATAGGAGCGACTCAAGTCGCTCCGACTTAGAAAATAGTTCCTGTACTACTTCGGGGCGACATCGGAGCGACTTGCATTGACTTCAATTATGTGAAGTCCGTGCAAGTCGCGGTGCACGCGACTTCACAGGTCGCCCCCAAAGTCGGATCGCCTTAGTGTGAACCGACAGTTAGCTAAATATAGTAGTAACAAATTATTGGTTATTACTACGTACAGTATATAAACACATATAAACACATTATAGAATTGAAAAAACATAACTAAAAAAAGTCACCTTTTGTGGTAATGTAAAAAAAAAATATGTTTTAGTTTATATAATGTGTATATCTAATTACTATTTTTAAAGTAATTTATTTGTCATGCTATTGGTGTAAAAAAAAGTAGTTTGTCTATTATATATACACTGTGATATTGGAGCCCAAGATCATCAGCCTACCTTATTGGTAAAAGAAAGCAGTCCTTTTTATTGTCAAAAACAGGCCAACAGAAAAAGCACCTTGTCTCCTGAATAGTCTATAAATTGTTGGTGCAAAACATAAATACTTGGCTGGTTCACCTCCAGTCCCACTTGTCCCCTTGCAGGGTTTTTGAAAGCTCTCGGACCACTCAACCACACAGTAGCCCACATTGCTCATGTCGCGGTGTTCTCCTCTACTCCATTTCACAGACAGGTACTAAGCATTTTCTCCTCCTTTTCTGAACTTGGGTTAATACTTTCAGGGAAAAAAATCCTTTTGATCAGGGTTGGAGGTTCTTTCCCACCCAAATATCTCTCCTGAATCTCACAATTTCGCCAATCACAAGGGAACCGTATGTCAGTCCTCTCCTTTCTTATCAGACTACCCAGAAACTCTTTACCCGGCATGGGTGAGAACTGAAAAATGTCTCTTGAGCTCTCCCTTTAAGGAACCTCAACCCAAATAGCGGGGAGATATACCTGCCATACAGGACCCATCCCTGCCATCCTATACAACACTTATTAATTTATTCTCCCCAAATTTTATCTCCTTATACACAATTAAAGTGAAGTTCCGGGCAGAAATGTTTTTTTTACCTAAAAATACCCCCGGGACAGTCAGGGCTTGTGCATTTAAGCAACGATAGCCTCTGAACTGTCCCCTGTTTCACTTACCTGTAAGAAGAAATGCTTACCTTGAAAATGCCTTGTCCAGCGCTGCCATCTCAGGTGTGGGCAGCTGAAGCCGGAGCGTCCCTCTTCGTGTCCTCTTCGGTGACATCGGAGTCCCAGAATGCCCTGCTCATCACTTCCGGGGCAGGCATGTCATCCCTGAACAGCTTCTGGGCATGCCCAGAAGCTGTTCAGCAGGGAATGACGCGCCTGCACCGGAAGTGACGAGTGACTCCAGTGCAGGCGCATTGACTCCTAGGATCGATGACGCTCATCTCCCAGGAGGCAATGCAAGGAGGAAGTGACATCGTGGGCCGCGGCTGCAGAGGGAGGAAGAGGAAGGAAGGTAAGTATATTTTCATTAAAAACAAGGTAAGTGAAACAAAAATGAATTATCCAATTGTTTTTCAGGATCATCTAAGCTAGCGGAGGTGCAAAGATAGTTTTTAGGGTGGAGCTCCTCTTTAATAACGTTTAGTTATTGATCCAGATAATGTTAATTATTTTATGTTTTCTAATATATTATCCATACATTATATCTGATATTGTACTTTTATCAAATCTTAATCCATATTCTGGTGAAAGGGACAATGTAAATGTCCTGAAATGCATTGCTTGTCAAGATAAAAAGATATTTTGTATACATAAAAGGTTTACAATATTGTTTCAAGACCAGTAAATCCACATTTACAGTATATTCTGAATGATCTTTATTAAGATAGCAACATTTGTTAACATAATTAAACAAAGAATAATGAAAACTAACATTGTTGATTTTAGCACAGCTGCTGTGATTTCTGACTGCCATTAGTAGGTCCTTAAATAATTCTATTTGCTGCCTGTAGATTGTGTGTAACATTTACACACTGAGATGAATTCCATTGGCTCCGATCATCTACTCCCCTTTGCGTGCTACAACGAATATAATAGCGCTATAATCAGTGAGATCGCTGTCATTGCATCTCCTCTGCACTGCAAAGTAATCAATGCCTAAACCCAGCATATCGAGGATGTTTTTCACAAAGTCCTCATTATATTTAAAAAAATTGATCCTCTTCAACAATCCCAAAGGTTGTATCTAACATCCCAATGATTATCAGCTGGCCTCCTGGTTTTATCACTCAGCTTTAGGATCTTTTCCAGGTTCCTCGTGTATTCATCTTCATTTTTACTGATAGCTTCCAGTAACCATGCACTCATAATTAGTGTTGAGCGAACACGGACTGTATTATTCGTGTTCGTACCGAATAATTGGATTTTTTGTACCCGAACACGGACACGGACACGGACACTTTACTGTATGTTCGGGTAAAAATCCGTGTTCGGTCGTTTTATTTCCGGGTTTTGCATGCTTTGGCGCTCTTTTCATGGCGGGCTTTCAACAGCCAATCAACAATCGTTTAACTGGTGTGCCTTAAGCCATCCCAGCCATGCCTGCAAATGTCTCAGTAGCTGTGATTGGCCGTCTGAAGCATGTGACCAAGTCTTTATAAGTTCGAGGCAGCCGCAGCGGCGTCATTATGCTGCTTAGATTCAGGGACAGAGCACACATCAACGTGCTGGCTGCTGATTAGGGAAAGATAGGCAGGAAAAAACCATTTGTGTCCGGATAGAATTGAGGGACAGGTCGGAGTGTTTAGGCAGGGCGAGTTGTAGGCATTTTAGGGATAGAGTCTGCTGAATTATATAGGGTCAGTGTCTTCTACAAACTACAATCGATATTGCTGTGTGGGGGGTGGGGTGAATCTGCACTCAATCCTGATCTACGATCTCTTCTCAATCCTGTTAGGGACAGAGTCTGCTGAATTTTAGGGAAACTGTGTTCTACAAACTACAATCGATATTGCTGTGTGGGGGGTGGGGTGAATCTGCACTCAATCCTGATCTACGATCTCTTCTCAATCCTGTTAGGGACAGAGTCTGCTGAATTTTAGGGAAACTGTGTTCTACAAACTACAATCGATATTGCTGTGTGGGGGGTGGGGTGAATCTGCACTCAATCCTGATCTACGATCTCTTCTCAATCCTGTTAGGGACAGAGTCTGCTGAATTTTAGGGAAACTGTGTTCTACAAACTACAATCGATATTGCTGTGTGGTGTGGGATTGGAGATAGGCAGGTGTCAGTGATCCACATCCATTTTTCTGTGTGTGAGCTGCAGTGAACACAATCTTTTTGGGCTGCAGTGAACACAATCTTTTTGGGCTGCAGTGAACACAATCTTTTTGGGCTGCAGTGAACACAATCTTTTTGGGCTGCAGTGAACACAATCTTTTTGGGGTGCAGTGAACAAAATCTTTTTGGGGTGCAGTGAACACAATCCTTTTTGGTGTGCAGTGAACACAATCTTTGTGGGGTGCAGTGAACAAAATCCTTTGTGGGGTGCAGTGAACACAATCTTTTTGGGGTGCAGTGAACAAAATCCTTTTTGGGGTGCAGTGAACAACATCCTTTTTGGGGTGCAGTGAACACAATCTTTTTGGGGTGCAGTGAACAAAATCCTTTGTGGGGTGCAGTGAACACAATCTTTTTGGGGTGCAGTGAACACAATCTTTTTGGGGTGGAGTGAACAACATCCTTTTTGGGGTGCAGTGAACAAAATCCTTTTTGGGGTGCAGTGAACAAAATCATTTTTGGGGTGCAGTGAACACAATCTTTTTGGGGTGCAGTGAACACAATCTTTGTGGGGTGCAGTGAACACAATCTTTTTGGGGTGGAGTGAACAACATCCTTTTTGGGGTGCAGTGAACAACATCCTTTTTGGGGTGCAGTGAACACAATCTTTTTGGGGTGCAGTGAACACAATCTTTGTGGGGTACAGTGAACAGAATCTTTGTGGGGTGCAGTGAACACAATCTTTGGGGGGTACAGTGAACACTATCTTTGTGAGGTGCAGTGAACACAATCTTTGTGGGGTGCAGTGAACACAATCATTGTGGGGTGCAGTGAACTCAATCTTTGTGGGGTACAGTGAACACAATCTCATACTGAAGGTTTGAGGGTGCTGCCTGTTCCATACTCCCCCTACTCCTCATCTAGCCTTTTAGGGGTACAAACAATAGTAATTGGGGCCTAGTGTGGTTGTGTACGTGTGATATACATACACTTTTTTGGGATCATATTTTCTATTCCGCTATTTAATCAAAAACCTTTGGGGATCAGTTAAATTGGGGGATAGTCTGTGTTGGTACGTGTGAGAGAGATCCACCTTTCCAAGTTGTTGGGGTTCATCTCATACTTCTGAAGGTTTGAGGGTGCTGCCTGTTCCATACTCCCCCCTACTCCTAGCCTTTTAGGGGTACAAACAATAGTAATTGGGGCCTAGTGTGGTTGTGTACGTGTGATATACATACACTTTTTTGGGATCATATTTTCTATTCCGCTATTTAATCAAAAACCTCTGGGGATCAGTTAAATTGGGGGATAGTCTGTGTTGGTACGTGTGAGAGAGATCCACCTTTCCAAGTTGTTGGGGTTCATCTCATACTTCTGAAGGTTTGAGGGTGCTGCCTGTTCCATACTCCCCCTACTCCTAGCCTTTTAGGGGTACAAACAATAGTAATTGGGGCCTAGTGTGGTTGTGTACGTGTGATATACATACACTTTTTTGGGATCATATTTTCTATTCCGCTATTTAATCAAAAACCTCTGGGGATCAGTTAAATTGGGGGATAGTCTGTGTTGGTACGTGTGAGAGAGATCCACCTTTCCAAGTTGTTGGGGTTCATCTCATACTTCTGAAGGTTTGAGGGTGCTGCCTGTTCCATACTCCCCCTACTCCTAGCCTTTTAGGGGTACAAACAATAGTAATTGGGGCCTAGTGTGGTTGTGTACGTGTGATATACATACACTTTTTTGGGATCATATTTTCTATTCCGCTATTTAATCAAAAACCTCTGGGGATCAGTTAAATTGGGGGATAGTCTGTGTTGGTACGTGTGAGAGAGATCCACCTTTCCAAGTTGTTGGGGTTCATCTCATACTTCTGAAGGTTTGAGGGTGCTGCCTGTTCCATACTCCCCCTACTCCTAGCCTTTTAGGGGTACAAACAATAGTAATTGGGGCCTAGTGTGGTTGTGTACGTGTGATATACATACACTTTTTTGGGATCATATTTTCTATTCCGCTATTTAATCAAAAACCTTTGGGGATCAGTTAAATTGGGGGATAGTCTGTGTTGGTACGTGTGAGAGAGATCCACCTTTCCAAGTTGTTGGGGTTCATCTCATACTTCTGAAGGTTTGAGGGTGCTGCCTGTTCCATACTCCCCCTACTCCTAGCCTTTTAGGGGTACAAACAATAGTAATTGGGGCCTAGTGTGGTTGTGTACGTGTGATATACATACACTTTTTTGGGATCATATTTTCTATTCCGCTATTTAATCAAAAACCTCTGGGGATCAGTTAAATTGGGGGATAGTCTGTGTTGGTACGTGTGAGAGAGATCCACCTTTCCAAGTTGTTGGGGTTCATCTCATACTTCTGAAGGTTTGAGGGTGCTGCCTGTTCCATACTCCCCCCTACTCCTAGCCTTTTAGGGGTACAAACAATAGTAATTGGGGCCTAGTGTGGTTGTGTACGTGTGATATACATACACTTTTTTGGGATCATATTTTCTATTCCGCTATTTAATCAAAAACCTCTGGGGATCAGTTAAATTGGGGGATAGTCTGTGTTGGTACGTGTGAGAGAGATCCACCTTTCCAAGTTGTTGGGGTTCATCTCATACTTCTGAAGGTTTGAGGGTGCTGCCTGTTCCATACTCCCCCCTACTCCTAGCCTTTTAGGGGTACAAACAATAGTAATTGGGGCCTAGTGTGGTTGTGTACGTGTGATATACATACACTTTTTTGGGATCATATTTTCTATTCCGCTATTTAATCAAAAACCTCTGGGGATCAGTTAAATTGGGGGATAGTCTGTGTTGGTACGTGTGAGAGAGATCCACCTTTCCAAGTTGTTGGGGTTCATCTCATACTTCTGAAGGTTTGAGGGTGCTGCCTGTTCCATACTCCCCCTACTCCTAGCCTTTTAGGGGTACAAACAATAGTAATTGGGGCCTAGTGTGGTTGTGTACGTGTGATATACATACACTTTTTTGGGATCATATTTTCTATTCCGCTATTTAATCAAAAACCTCTGGGGATCAGTTAAATTGGGGGATAGTCTGTGTTGGTACGTGTGAGAGAGATCCACCTTTCCAAGTTGTTGGGGTTCATCTCATACTTCTGAAGGTTTGAGGGTGCTGCCTGTTCCATACTCCCCCTACTCCTAGCCTTTTAGGGGTACAAACAATAGTAATTGGGGCCTAGTGTGGTTGTGTACGTGTGATATACATACACTTTTTTGGGATCATATTTTCTATTCCGCTATTTAATCAAAAACCTCTGGGGATCAGTTAAATTGGGGGATAGTCTGTGTTGGTACGTGTGAGAGAGATCCACCTTTCCAAGTTGTTGGGGTTCATCTCATACTTCTGAAGGTTTGAGGGTGCTGCCTGTTCCATACTCCCCCTACTCCTAGCCTTTTAGGGGTACAAACAATAGTAATTGGGGCCTAGTGTGGTTGTGTACGTGTGATATACATACACTTTTTTGGGATCATATTTTCTATTCCGCTATTTAATCAAAAACCTCTGGGGATCAGTTAAATTGGGGGATAGTCTGTGTTGGTACGTGTGAGAGAGATCCACCTTTCCAAGTTGTTGGGGTTCATCTCATACTTCTGAAGGTTTGAGGGTGCTGCCTGTTCCATACTCCCCCCTACTCCTAGCCTTTTAGGGGTACAAACAATAGTAATTGGGGCCTAGTGTGGTTGTGTACGTGTGATATACATACACTTTTTTGGGATCATATTTTCTATTCCGCTATTTAATCAAAAACCTCTGGGGATCAGTTAAATTGGGGGATAGTCTGTGTTGGTACGTGTGAGAGAGATCCACCTTTCCAAGTTGTTGGGGTTCATCTCATACTTCTGAAGGTTTGAGGGTGCTGCCTGTTCCATACTCCCCCCTACTCCTAGCCTTTTAGGGGTACAAACAATAGTAATTGGGGCCTAGTGTGGTTGTGTACGTGTGATATACATACACTTTTTTGGGATCATATTTTCTATTCCGCTATTTAATCAAAAACCTCTGGGGATCAGTTAAATTGGGGGATAGTCTGTGTTGGTACGTGTGAGAGAGATCCACCTTTCCAAGTTGTTGGGGTTCATCTCATACTTCTGAAGGTTTGAGGGTGCTGCCTGTTCCATACTCCCCCTACTCCTAGCCTTTTAGGGGTACAAACAATAGTAATTGGGGCCTAGTGTGGTTGTGTACGTGTGATATACATACACTTTTTTGGGATCATATTTTCTATTCCGCTATTTAATCAAAAACCTCTGGGGATCAGTTAAATTGGGGGATAGTCTGTGTTGGTACGTGTGAGAGAGATCCACCTTTCCAAGTTGTTGGGGTTCATCTCATACTTCTGAAGGTTTGAGGGTGCTGCCTGTTCCATACTCCCCCTACTCCTAGCCTTTTAGGGGTACAAACAATAGTAATTGGGGCCTAGTGTGGTTGTGTACGTGTGATATACATACACTTTTTTGGGATCATATTTTCTATTCCGCTATTTAATCAAAAACCTCTGGGGATCAGTTAAATTGGGGGATAGTCTGTGTTGGTACGTGTGAGAGAGATCCACCTTTCCAAGTTGTTGGGGTTCATCTCATACTTCTGAAGGTTTGAGGGTGCTGCCTGTTCCATACTCCCCCCTACTCCTAGCCTTTTAGGGGTACAAACAATAGTAATTGGGGCCTAGTGTGGTTGTGTACGTGTGATATACATACACTTTTTTGGGATCATATTTTCTATTCCGCTATTTAATCAAAAACCTCTGGGGATCAGTTAAATTGGGGGATAGTCTGTGTTGGTACGTGTGAGAGAGATCCACCTTTCCAAGTTGTTGGGGTTCATCTCATACTTCTGAAGGTTTGAGGGTGCTGCCTGTTCCATACTCCCCCTACTCCTAGCCTTTTAGGGGTACAAACAATAGTAATTGGGGCCTAGTGTGGTTGTGTACGTGTGATATACATACACTTTTTTGGGATCATATTTTCTATTCCGCTATTTAATCAAAAACCTTTGGGGATCAGTTAAATTGGGGGATAGTCTGTGTTGGTACGTGTGAGAGAGATCCACCTTTCCAAGTTGTTGGGGTTCATCTCATACTTCTGAAGGTTTGAGGGTGCTGCCTGTTCCATACTCCCCCTACTCCTAGCCTTTTAGGGGTACAAACAATAGTAATTGGGGCCTAGTGTGGTTGTGTACGTGTGATATACATACACTTTTTTGGGATCATATTTTCTATTCCGCTATTTAATCAAAAACCTCTGGGGATCAGTTAAATTGGGGGATAGTCTGTGTCGGTACGTGTGAGATCCACCTTTCCAAGTTTTTGGGGTTCATCTCATACTTCTGAAGCTTTGAGGGTGCTGCCTGTTCCATACTCCTCCTCCTCCTCATCCATCCTTTTAGGTGTACAAACAATAGTAATTGGGGCCTAGTGTGCTTCTGTACGTGTGAGATACATACACATTTTTTGATCATATTTCCTATTCCGCTATTCAATAAAAACCTTTGGGGATCAATTAAATTGCGGGATAGTCTGTGTCGGTACGTGTGAGATCCACCTTTCCAAGTTTTTGGGGTTCATCTCATACTTCTGAAGCTTTGAGGGTGCTGCCTGTTCCATACTCCTCCTCCTCCTCATCCATCCTTTTAGGTGTACAAACAATAGTAATTGGGGCCTAGTGTGTTTCTGTACGTGTGAGATACATACACTTTTTTTGATCATATTTCCTATTCCGCTATTCAATAAAAACCTTTGGGGATCAATTGAATTGCGGGATAGTCTGTGTCGGTACGTGTGAGAGAGATCCACCTTTCCAAGTTGTTGGGGTTCATCTCATACTTCTGAAGGTTTGAGGGTGCTGCCTGTTCCATACCCCCCCTACTCCTCATCTAGCCTTTTAGGGGTACAAACAATAGTAATTGGGGCCTAGTGTGGTTGTGTACGTGCGAGATACATACACTTTTTTTGATCATATTTCCTATTCCGCTATTCAATAAAAACCTTTGAGGATCAATTGAATTGCGGGATAGTCTGTGTCGGTACGTGTGAGAGAGATCCACCTTTCCAAGTTGTTGGGGTTCATCTCATACTTCTGAAGGTTTGAGGGTGCTGCCTGTTCCATACTCCCCCTACTCCTCATCTAGCCTTTTAGGGGTACAAACAATAGTAATTGGGGCCTAGTGTGGTTGTGTACGTGTGATATACATACACTTTTTTTGGATCATATTTTCTATTCCGCTATTCAATAAAAACCTTTCTAGGGCAAGATCTTAAATTACAGAAATATGAGGAGACCGTCAAATAAGGGCCGTGGCCTGGGTCGTGGTGCTGCTGGTAGAGCTCCTGTTGCAAGGAGAGGACATGGTCGATCTGTGCCAGCTACACGCACAAGTGAAACACCTTCCTCAAGTGTGAGTAGGCGACAGAACCTGCATCAGTATTTGGTAGGGCATCAAACGCCCCTAGAAGTGATGAGGCCAGAACAAGTTGAGGCGATAGTAGATTGGTTTGCTGCTGACAGTGCCTCCAGTTCCTTCACATTGTCTCCCACCCAGTCTACTGCAGAAAGGTCAGAGTTGGCACCTGCAGCCAATGTCCAACCGTCTTTCACCTCACCCCCTTGCAAATCAGGCCAGCAGTCTGAGCCCCAAGCCATACAGCAGTCTCTTATTCTTTTTGAGGACTCTGTCAGCAGGGTTTCCCAGGGCCATCCACCTAGCCCTGCCCCAGAAGTGGAAGAGATTGAGTGCAGCGATGCCCAACCACTTATTCCTCAAGATGAGTACATGCAAGGATCATCGCAGAACGTCTCCGATGATGACGAAACGCAGGTGCCAACTGCTGCGGCGTTCAGCATTGTGGAGACCGACAAGGAGGGCAGGGGTGAAGACTGGGTGGAAGATGATGTGGAGGACGATGAGGTCCTCGACCCCACATGGAATGAACGTCATGCAGGTGAACTGAGTAGTTTGGAGGAAGAGGCGGTGGTCGCACAGAGCCACCAGCACAGCAGAAGAGAAAGCAGGGTGCAGAAGCGGAGCGGCCGTGCCCTAGACACTACGCCCGCTACTGCCCAACGCAGCAAGGGAACGAGCGCACCAAAGTCAGCTCAAAGGAGTTCTCTAGCGTGGAAGTTCTTTAGAAAATGTGCTGATGACAGGACACGAGTGGTTTGCACCCTGTGCAATCAGAGCTTGAAGCGAGGCATGAACCTTCTCAACCTGAGCACAACCTGCATGATCAGGCATCTAAGTGCAAAGCACGAGCTGCAGTGGAGTACACACCTTCAAAACCAAGAAACGTCTCTGGCTCATCCTGCTTCCTCTTCTGCTGCAGTCTCGGCCGCTCCAGCCACATCTGTAGTGATACCGGCACCTGCCACCCCGCAAACAGACGATCTGTCAGCAACACCACCACCTGGGTCACCAACAACCATCTCCACAATGTCCCGTGGAAGCGTTCAGCTTTCCATCTCCCAAACACTTGAGAGGAAGAGGAAGTACCCCCCTACCCACCCGCGATCCCTGGCCCTGAATGCCAGCATTTCAAAATTATTGGCCTTTGAAATGCTGTCATTCCGTCTGGTGGAGACGCACAGTTTTAAAAACCTTATGTCGGTGGCTGTCCCACAGTACGTCGTGCCCAGCCGCCACTACTTTTCCAGGCAAGCCATCCCTTCCCTGCACAACCAAGTGGGGGAAAAAATCAGGTGTGCACTGCGCAACGCCATCTGTGCCAAGGTCCACCTAACTACGGATACGTGGACCAGTAAGCACGGTCAGGGGCGTTATATCTCCCTAACGGCACACTGGGTAAATGCAGTGGCGGATGGGCCTGAGGCGGATAGCAATTTGGCGCATGTCCTTCCACCACCGAGGATTGCAGGGCGCTTCAGTTTGCCTCCTGTTCCTAACTCCTCCTACTCCGCTTCCTCATCCTCTACCGCCTCCTCATCCGGACAGCGTAACACCTTCACCACCAACTTCAGCACGGCCAGGGGTAAACGACAGCAGGCAGTTTTACAACTTGCCTGTTTGGGGGACAAACCACACACCGCGCAGGAGTTGTGGAGGAGCATGGAACAGCAGACAAATGAGTGGTTGCTGCCAGCGAGCCTCAAGCCCGGCCTGGTGGTGTGCGATAACGGGCGAAATCTCATAGCAGCTCTGGGCCTAGCCGGTTTGACGCACATCCCTTGCCTGGCGCATGTGCTGAATTTGGTGGTGCAGAGGTTCCTTAAAAACTACCCCGATATGTCAGAGCTGCTGCAGAAAGTGCGGGCCGTTTGTGCGCACTTTCGGCGTTCTCACCCTGCTGCTGCTCGCCTGGCAGCGCTGCAGCGTAACTTCGGCCTTCCCGCTCACCGCCTCATATGTGACGTGCCCACAAGGTGGAACTCCACCTTGCACATGCTGGAAAGACTGTGCGAGCAGCAGCAGGCCATAGTGGAGTTTCAGCTGCAGCACGCACGCGTGAGTCGCTCTGCGGAACAGCACCACTTCACCACCAATAACTGGGCCTCCATGCGAGACCTGTGTGCCTTGTTGCGCTGTTTTGAGTACTCCACCAACATGGCCAGTGGCAATGACGCCGTTCTCAGCTTAACTATCCCACTTCTATGCCTCCTTGAAAAAACAATTCGGGCGATGATGGAAGAGGATGTGGCACAGGATGAGGAGGAGGAGGAGGATGAAGAGGTAACATTTCCAAGGCTTTCAGGGCAGTCATTCGCAAGGGGCTCCGAGGGTGGGTTCCTGCACACGCAAACGCCAGGGACGCAATTGTCCAGCAGGGGCACAGTTCTGGAGGATGAGGAGGATGAGGAGGAGGAGGAGCTGGAGGAGGAGATGGAACCATGTTCACAGCAGGGTGGCACCCAGGCCAGCTCATGGCCATCACTGGTGCGTGGCTGGGGGGATACAGAGGACACGGACCATACACCTCCCACAGAGGACAGCCTTTCGTTGCCTCTGGGCAGCCTGGCACACATGAGCGATTACATGCTGCAGTGTCTCCACAACGACCGCCGAGTTGCCCACATTCTAACTTGTGCTGATTACTGGGTGGCCACGCTGCTGGATCCCCGTTACAAGGACAACGTACCGTCCTTAATTCACTCACTGGAGCGCGATCGCAAGATGCGCGAGTACAAGCGCACGCTGGTAGACGCCATGCTGCTGGCATTCCCATCTGACAGCGGGGCCACAGTGGAAGCACAAGGCAGAGGAGGAGGAGGAGGAGGTCGCCAACGCAACCAGGGCACCGCCAGCACCTCAGAAGGCAGGGTTAGCATGGCCGAAATGTGGAAAAGCTTTGTCAGCACGCCACAACAAACAGCAGCACCAGCAGCTCAGATGGAACGTCTTAGCAGGAGGCAGCATTTTACCAACATGGTGGAGCAGTATGTGTGCACACGCCTACATGTAGTGAATGACGGGTCTGCCCCCTTCAACTTCTGGGTCTCCAAATTGGGCACATGGCCTGAGCTTGCCCTTTACGCCTTGGAGGTGCTGGCGTGCCCTGCAGCCAGTGTATTATCTGAACGGGTATTTAGCACGGCTGGGGGCGTTATAACAGACAAGCGCAGCCGCCTGTCCAGAGACAATGTGGACAAGCTCACGTTCATTAAAATGAACCAGGCATGGATCCCACGGGACTTTTCCGTACCTTATGCAGAATAGCAATGGATACCGACCTTACCCACCCATTGTTCCATTTTTGCTCTTTCTCACTCTTTTGGGGTGTACCCTCATTTAAAATTTGTGAAAAGAAGCAGTGTTGGCTACCTCGTCCTCCTCCTCAGGGCCAGATTAATGTAGGGTCTATTGGAGCTGCAGCTCCAGGCCCCTACCTTTTATATAGGCCCCGGGTTGGCCATATTCACTGTTACCGCTCTTCTGTCACTTGTAAACACAGAAGTCTGGCTTCTATGCTCGCTTCCCCAGGCAGCACCCTCAGAACCTCCCCACACAGCGTGAAGGCCGGACAAGGAGGGACAGTTGGCGATGCATGGATGTGTTTATGGGCTTCAGAGACAGCATCCCATGTTGAATTAGGCATGCATGGCTGCACCCTTCCTCCTCTGGGTGCATGGCAAGGCACGGCCCTAAGGCCCTTCAAAATCCTCAGCACCAAGCCCATGATGCTGTTAATCCGGCCCTGGTCCTCCTCCACCGCCGCTTCCACCTACACCGCCCATAGGTGTGCGCAGCCTATTGCATTAAGGTGTGCACCCCAAAGTTGAAATACACATGCATGTGTTTGCCAGCAGGGAGAGTAATGTATCGGGGCCATGTACCTGTAGGCAAGGAGAAATAGAGCAGAGCAGGTCCCAGGGAGATCTTTCCCATCTCCTCACTGGCAATGCTATGTGCCCTAGGTGATTAGGGTGTGCCCAGGCACACCCAGCACACCCTGTGCGCACGCCTATGTCACCGCCACATCCACCACCACCTCAACCTCCCTCCTACTCCATATGGGCCTCGTCCTTCAGAGATGAAGAAGAACATTGTTTTATTTTTCTGTTTTTTTTTGTTGTTTTAAGTTATTTCCCTATCCACATTTGTTTGCAGAGCACTTGCCATGCTCTTAATTACGTTTTGCTGCCATTTGCAGCACTCTAGCCCTTTCCTTTGGTGTTTTAGAGCCATTTTAGTGCCTTAAAGTTTGGGTCCCCATTGACTTCAATGGGGTTCGGTGTCCGGGAAAAGTTCGGTAAAAGTCCGGGACACGGACCCGGACTTTTTTTTAAAGTTCGGCCGAACCCGTCGAACACGGACATCTAGGTGTCCGCTCAACCCTACTCATAATGCAATCAGCAAGTGGTAATAACACCGGGAAGGTTATGTTTTCCTGTTCAAAATCACATTTCAAAATCTGTTTGATTAATGATTTTAGATGCATTTCTTTCTCCTGATCGCTGTAAAAAAAAAAAAAAACATAATATGGACATTACAGGAAAGTTTCCACTATAAGTAAGGCCCCTTTCACACAGGGAGTCCGTTCAGATCCGCCTGTCCATTTTTCAGGCAAATCTGAATGGATGCCCCATGCATCTCTATGGGGCATCGGATGTCAGTGGAGACATGTCTGCTGATATTCGATCTGATCCGATCCGTCAAAACCGGACGGATGGAAACCCTATTTTCTATCCGTCTGGTGGATCAGATGAGAACGGACAGACAGTCCGTTCTCATCCGATTCCCCCATAGAGATGCATGGGGACCTGACAGCTCTGTCTCCGCACACAGCGCGGAGAACAGCTGTCATCCTCCTGCTCGATCTGCCGATCGCCCGCTAAGAAAAACGGAGTCCGCCTGTTGGACTCCCTGTGTGAAAGGGGCCTGAGAGTTTACATCTGAAGTGTGATGATCAATTCCGCCAAAATTCAGGTAGACTGTAATTTGGCAAATTAAAAAAGTTGTCGAACTAGGATTTTGAAATTGAATTGCAATAAAGTCAATATGAGATCATATTTTATATTTAACTTAGGTCCTGTGGAGGACTTCTAGACACGCTTTTGTCAATGAAATGACATCCTTGTGTTTGCTTGTTGTTTTTTGAACTGGTAAGACAATTGGGTTGATTTACTAAAGACAAATAGGCTGTTGAGTAAAGTTGCACTTTACAAGGGCATTTTCTCAGTGCTTAGTGAATGAGGTGATATTTCACTTTGCAAAGAATACCCAATAAAGAAACCAGATTGATTATATTCTCTGCAGCCAAAGATGGAGAAGCTCTATACAGTCAGTCAAAACAAGACCTGGAGGGGACTGTGGCTCAGGCCATGAGCTTTTTATGGCAAAATTCAGGCTTAAATTGAAGAAAGTGGGAAACACCACTAGACATTTCAGATATGATCTAAATCAGATCCCTTGGAAGGAAGTGTGTAAAATCGTACAAGGCGCAGCAATGAAAACCACCCCAAAGAAAAAGAAATGCAGGAAAGCAAAATGGCCACACAAATAGCTGAACAAAAAAGAAAGGCAAAAGGCAATGGAGAAAGGGGAAAATATACCCAACTGAAAAATAGGCAAGTGACCAATGTGCTACCAGTGAAGTAAATAAGAATAATAATAAGGTGAAATATGTAAGTGATAAAATCTATGAAACAACAATAAAAAAGCTGCCAATTTCTGTAGTGTCACCACATACCGATAAAAAAATCAAAATTTGTGTAAAAATAGGCGCTAATTCCAATAATAAATGTGAAAAATGCAATCACAAACAATATCAAACAGTATAACACTCTTAAAACAATAATTTATATCAACGGAATCCAAAGCATAAATGCCTGTGTAAAGGGTAAACTGCACTTAATCGAAATATTCATAAAGTGACAATTAATATAAAATATCAATAAAAACAAGGCAATGTGAATGTGCAGAAACGAAATGTTTATAAAGCAAAAAAAAAATGGGGATCCAAAATGTAATGTGAACAATCAATTCAAACAGTGTCACCGATGTGAGTAGATCCCAACACAGAATGCAACATTGAGTGCAGTGGCCGCTCACCTCAATGATGGATAAATAAGGTGTTTTTCATAGGTATAATAATCCTCTGTGGAACTCCAATGGTGGTATTGGCTCAGTTTATAGGGAGTTTTGGATAGATAGCCACACGAATTGGAGGTATATATGCCCTTGGCAGTTCACTCATGAGAAATAGATAAAGACTCCATAGTGTTTGTATATAAGATTCATTTTATTAAAGGACAATAGATAACTTACAATAAAACTCAGGTAGATGAATGCGGACCGAGTGGTCCATATCCAGTGGAGGCTGGTGCTCTAAATTTTTGGGGGGCGCAAACAGAAAAATGTAATAGGCATTGCTTCGCGGCAAAAAATGCGGTAAAAAAATTACGTGACTTTTAATCACTGTAAAATCGCGCAAACAGTTTCACAGTATGCCTAGTGCCAAAAATAACTTCTTTTGGGCGACAGGCGTACCACAATTCTGTTTGCGTGATTTTACTGTAATTCGTCGGGGGACAATCCTGGCAAAATTTCGCCACAATCGGGGTGCACTTAAAAGTGATGGGGATCACAACGGCATCCAGCGATTTGGGATTGCAGGCAGAATGGCGGCGAATTACGCTTGTGATTCGGGACGCCTAGCTGTGAAAGGAGCCTTACAGATTAGAGTACCCCTTATCACAAAGCCCCTTTATACATTACAGTACCCCTTATCACAAAGCCCCTTTATACATTACAGTACCCCTTATCACAAGCCCCTTTATACATTACAGTACCCCTTATCACAAAGCCCCTTTATACATTACAGTGCCCCTTATTAAAGTGCACCAAACTGATAGAAATTGTTATTCAAAGTGTGACAGCGCTGAAAATTGGCCTGGGCAGGAGGGGGGTAAAAGTGCCTGGTACTGATGTGGTTATAACAGAATAGACCCTAGTGGTCTCTTGTGTTATAAATGTCCCCCCTACCTGTCAGCGATAATGTGATTTGAGGATTTGAATCACGCATGCGCAGCTCACATAACATTTAGAGAATGCTCTGTGTGTTGCGGCTATGTTACCCCCGTGCACATGTGCAGGAGTGACGTCACTGCATCCTGTCCATTCAAGCGGTCAAAGGTTGAGAACCCAGAAAGAAGACTGGGAGAAGAGAGATGTGCCAAGGACCAAGGGGTGGAATGAAAGACTCAGTTTGCAGGTACGTTTGTCATAATATGCTAGTATGCATTGCATACTAGCACATTATGACAAACTGGCAGCGGGGATCAGAGTTTTTATTTTGTAAAATGACTTTACTACTGCTTTAGGCCTGGTTCAGGCACGGCAACCTATTCATTTAAATGGGCTGTCATACCTGCTTTTTCCTGCAGAAAAAAGGTGCATACTGTTAGTGTCTGGGATCCCTGATCCCAATGATAGTCCCGGACCATCATTAACTTCTTTTGCTCGCTTTGTGTCTGACAGGCCTGGGAGAGTGGTTTCTGGAAGTTACACAGACGGAGACAGATGTATAGTGAAACCAAGCTCTCAGTTTATTATAGGCTCGTTGTGGTTTATATAGTAAAAGAGTAAGGGCATATAGCAT
The DNA here is from genome assembly GCF_965119305.1 of Pelophylax lessonae. NCBI lineage: Eukaryota > Metazoa > Chordata > Amphibia > Anura > Ranidae > Pelophylax > Pelophylax lessonae. Next base: position 36,760,063 of record NC_138779.1, on the reverse strand, counting down.
AAGTATAGGATACTTGTTACGTTCTTATTGGTTAAACAGTTTAAGGAAACCAAGCGTCATTTCGGGAAAAAAGCGAGTACACTTAATACCATATAGGGCATATAGCTTATTGCTAGAAACGCCTGACATGATTTCATCAAAAACCACAAACAGAAACTTGCCATAACTGTAACACGTACACATTTGCAAAGCTTGTATAACTAAGATACATAGAAAATGGAGTGGGAACATACAAAATGGAGGGCAAATAAAATTGATACCTCCCCATCTCCCACAATCCCCTCTTAAAATCAATAATCTTCCCAATTGATTTTCCCAGAAAAAAAACCCTGTGTCACTCCCTAGATAGTAAGGTTACTCTTTCCCTTTTGTTTGTGACTCTTGACATACTTAGTATATTCATTGGGGCTATTTGTTGGGGGTCTCTTGCAGCCTGCAATTTGGTGGGATAGCATTGAAATATTCTTCACCTTTGGCCTGGAAGCTCTAGCAATAATACACATTACCAGCTTGAAGCATGCAAATAGAAAAAGCAAAAAGAGCAGGACCATGATAACGGTTATAGCAATATTTTTCAACCAGGAAAATATTCCTCCGACTCCAAACTCTACATTACTAAAAGGACTCCATGTCTTAGCAATATTCCTGGCTTCCTGTTGCAGCTTATCTACTTCCTTCCTGTGTTGTGCAATAATATCATAATAATCAGGGATCTCAACAGAAGTGTTGTGTATCCATGTGCAGCATTCATAACCCTCCGTAACTTCACATAACCCAGTAAGAGCAGCACTCATACTTTCTATGGCTAGGTCATGGAGCTCAAGTTGTTTCTTAATTGCCCTCACTTCTATATTTAATTTGGTAATGTCTCCTGAGTTCTTATCTAGGATGTCATCGAGAATTTTAGAGTAATTATTCAACCTTTTCATCATGTCTATTCCCCATCCGGTCCATGAGGGGAACCAGGCCCATACCATATCCTTTTCAAGGAATAATTCTCTTTTATTGCGGTGTTTGAGGGGGTACCTAGGATACATACTAGCTTCGAGGAGATGTCCTCCTTTGTTGTCTCCCACTACACCCATGATGGGAACTAGGGATGCGAGGTAACACCACCCTTGGGGTGCAATAGGGATCCAAGGGTGACAAATCTTTCCACAACAAATATAAGTACTGTTTCCCAAGGCTAGGGGACGTTTGTGAAATATTGCCATTATTTGGTCAGAATAACTAGACCAAGCTAAATTTGACAACAACCGTCCTACTGGGGAAGAGGAAGTGGAACTGGAGTTAAGAAAGTTCATCAGAGTGGCGTTTAGGGCTGGTTCTGAGGTGTGCCAGAAGGAGCTGTCCATCGAGGTCATTGAGAAATTAATCTTAGTTTGCCGGCACACTTCAGCTCCCTTGGTGGAGTTTCCCAACCTAAAACACCAGTCTGGGGAATGACTTCTACCAATAATTTGGAAAGTGAGGGTATCATTTGAGAGTGTTCTCGTGACATTGGTGAGGACAACAGGAGGTGTACCATTTAGAAAAGGGGTGAAGTTTAAAGGTATCGCTATTAGGGGGATTCTAGCGGTGCTAGGATAGAGTTTACTACATATCCAACATTTTTCATATCCGGACTTCTGGGCATAGGCATATTTAAATTGCAACAATGACATTTTATCTGTAAGACTTTTTTAGCTTTCATCTCTCTTTTGTCTGTTATGTGCATTACTCTGTGTTGGGGTGTTGGAAGCTCCGCAAATGGCCTGTAGCCCTACCAGGTCTTCTGGATGATAAATACAGTTAGTGGTAACCCATACTACAGAGAAGACTGAAAGTGATACAAGTCCTATAAGTAACCACAGTTTTCCAGAGTCTGGTGCTATCAGGAATGTCATTCTTCTACAGGGTCAGGGCCGCCTGCCTCTGAATCCCCCTTTTCTTGACTATCCTGTTCGAGGTCAGAGTCGTCCACTCCCGTTAGTACCTCTCTTGCTTCTGGACCTTCCTGTTCAAGGTCAGGGCCGTCCGCCCCCGTTAGTACCTCTCTTGGGTCTGGATCTGGACTTGCTTCTGGGGGTGGAGCCTCCTTTACCAATTTCACTCGAGTAGCATGGATCCAGGCTTGTTGGTTCTCCACAAGGACAGCGATTCTGGTCACTGCGACTACCTTTGTCTTTTGGTCCAAAACGAAATCCAGCCTTGGTCTTGTGATGCTACTTCATCTCCTTCCCTCAAGTGATGGGTTGATACCTGTGAAAAGAAAAGAAAGGTGCGAGCAACTTTTTCGTTCCACTTGATTCAAAATTCCAATTTACTTTTTCTCAACTCGTCCTTTTCATCCTTTCCACTATTCCTGAGCTCTATTTTCAGGATTTTGACTAGTTTCTGGCACCTTCTCTTTTAGTGGGGAACATTTCCGGCCATCGAGAAAACATGTCAGTGATGACACATGCTGGTTGTGTTCCCCCTCTTGGGAGAGGGATGTGTATAAAATCAATCTGCAGATGCGTGAATTGTGTTGTGGGATAGGGCAAGTGTTCATGTGCGGATTACTCCTAATGCAGGTAAGGCATTTTTTTTTTTTTTTTTTTTTTACATTATTTTCAACTAATCGAGCTGTGCCCGTGATGTAAAAATCTTTCTGAATCTGTTTTAAAGTGGCCTTCCATCCTATGTGTCCTATTCCATGGTAGTGGGCAATGCAAATAGGAGCACTATTACGGGGTATACACGGTTTCCCCTCTTTGCAAATTAATCCTGTTATAGGATTCTTTTGCAAGACAGGATAACCCCAGTCCTCCAATTCCTCAGCAGTGGCTGAGGCTTGTAGATCTGTGATCAACTGGGCATCATCGGGGAGGATGTGGGTTAGGACAGGCATTTGTTTTAGGGCTCCTAAAGGTAACTGTTGTGCAGCTGCCTTTGCTATTTTGTCTGCTAGTGCGTTGCCCTTGGAGATGTCATCAGTACCTCTGGTATGTGCCCTACAGTGAATGATAGCTAACTCTGAGGGTAACAACATAGCCTGAAGAAGGTTGGTGATGAGCTCTTTCATCATGTCTGCACGGGGTGAAGTGACACTTTCAATAGTTTCCAGGCAGTCATGTGGTTCTTGGCCCATATCATCTGCTGAACCCATCTACTATTGACTAAAAGGAACTCTTATTTCTCCCCTGCTTTGGGCCTATATGTGAAAACCTATTTGTAGATGTGTGAATGGGGTTGATGGGTATTGGAGATGCTCATGTTTGGCCTTATATGTTTGGATTGTTTGTACCTAATACAGGTGATGCATCTAGCAACATATGCTTTCATGAATTTAGATGGGCTTGCAAATAAAAAAAACTGCCAGTAATACTGTATATGTTCTTTCCCACTCCCTGTGTCCTATTCCATAATACTAGGCAATAAATAGTGGGGCACTAGCTGCGGGGATACATACCAGAGCTCCCCTCTTTTAAAAAAAGGCCGTTCTCAACTTTTTCTAAAACATCACCCAAGTCCTTAAAACCTGTTCTGTAGCATGTTGTGGTGTAACATAACGTTTATTACCAGTAGCCCATTTAAAACTGGGGCCTACCTAGGGCAAATGATGTGGCCATCCCTATTACCATCTCACAAGATGCTATGTGCTATGTTCAGAGTCACTTCAGGCATGCCTTTAGGCCTGGACTGCGACCATCTTTGGATAAAAACTTATAGGGCAAAGTTTACCACCATACTCCTGGGCAAGTACACCTGTCATGGTCTTACAATTGTCCCTTGCATAAACACAAAACATTTTTCCATGATTTGGGAGGCCCAGTGCAGGCGCTACAACCATAGCAGTTTTCAGATATATAAACGCATTTAACATTTCTGGTGACATTTCTGGACCTGTGGTTTGTCTCAAAATGTTATTATAGATAGGAGTAGTCCGGATCCATAACAATCAATGATCCTGTGGGCGGGCAAGACCCACTGTGGGCTGGCAAGACCCACTAGAGCAGCAGCTCTTATGTGACTGACTCTACTATCACTCTCTGTGAGAACAAAACCAAGGTGAACAACACTTTCCTGACACCGCTGTCATAATTCCTGTGACACTTTGTGTCCACATACATGTACATTTCAATAAACTCACTCGCTCTGACTGGCCTCCACAGAGTGACTACATATGTCATATACATATTGTAGCGGGACTGAACCATGAGCAGGTGTCCATCCCCTCTTGCATGGTCTGGAGAACTATAGAGCGGACAATTGAATTGTCTACTTATAGCCCTAAGGCATTTCTACACCAGGTAAGTTACCTGGACTGAAAAATAAGAAACAAAGATGGCTGTGTCTCCTCGTCCAATAGGACGCTTAAAAAAAACACACTACTTAAACCAATCACTGTAAAGTGGGTAACATCGGATGGTATGGCTGTCAGTAGAGATGGCATATCAGATACCACTTGCATGCTATGATCAGATAAAGAACTAAAAACTTTTTGGCTTAGTGCCAATTTTCAAAAAAAACTTTATTATATTTTTTTTTTTTTTTTTTTTTTTTTTTTTTTTTTTTAGAAACTTCTGCTAGCTGCAATTGCAGAAGTGACCATTACTTCCTCTCACACGGAAGGAAATTTACTAGTTTTAAATGAATCTGACACACAAACATTTTCTGCTTGTTTGAGATAATATAATGGCTGCAAAGAAAACGACATCCTTGGAAAACGAAACCGTGGGGTGCAGGTGTGGTCAGGGGCATTTGTAAGGTAATATTTTCATTGTAGGGGGGCCTAGGTTGAAAATGTCCTACTCTTTGCTTTGCCTCTTCTGATAAGGCCCTTTGAAATGTGCGCTGACAGGCTGTTTTTCTTTAGACAGATCATCTCTCTCTGTTATGGCTTTTTTTTTAAAAACCTTCCATGGTTTTAGTAGCCCAATCAGAAACGTGCTGTTTTATAATTAACATGTACTGTGACTTTAAATTACCGACAAATGTTTGAATCCTAAGACTGTGACACTTAACCACAGCTTTAAGGCTATGTTTCCACTATTGCGGCTACAAAGTCACACGACTTCAAGCGCAAGTTTGTAGTGCAATTTGTTTGCAGCTACTTCTGGGGACCCCAGCGCGACCTCCTTCTGTGAGGGACAAGTTGCCCTGAAGTCGCCCAAAAGTAGTGCAAAAACCTTTTTTTCAAGTTGCTGCGACTCAAGTCGCAGCAGTTTGAGCGGTCCTATTTGTAAATAATGGGTTTTGACCTATCATGCGACTTGACATGTGTCAAGTCGCACAACAAGTCGCAAAAGTGGAAATGGAGCCCTAGAGTCCAAAACCACCAAACAGTTTCACCCGTCTACCGGTCTACAGGCAATTGCTGTGGGTAAAGAACTTTCACTTATATTAGCATCTCCAATTTTCCCCGCTTTTTCCATGTACTTTATATTACAACTCCCTATTTTTTCCTGACCATCTTGCTTGGTTATCTATCCAAGGGTTAATAAATGTGCATCCACCAGAGACCCAGGCGACATATCTCGCCTCGATCAGGGGGGATGGGTTTTGTTTGGTTTGATACTTCCTCATTCTAAAGATATTACAACTAAACATTTACTGAAAGAGAATGCGGACGGACAGAACTCTTTTTTCTGTAATTTACTTGTCTTTAATTAGGCAAACGTTTGTACTACATAGTTGAAGGTAAATTTCAAGAAAACTGCACTGAAAATTGTAAGAAAATTGTATCATGTATGGCCAGCATCAGACCTAAACCTTCAGTATAATTTCACAAAACCATAAACAAAATCCAATATTCTCTCACTTAACAAAACATGTCTCTAAGATTTACACATTCACAAAATCACTTAAATGTATCTGGGTCCTTAGACCCTTTTTATGGTTAAAAACCCTCCTGAAAAGCCACTTGGTGTATGTATATTAAACCTTATACTTTTTTTTTTTTTTGACTCTGAATGTCCCCTCTTGGAACAACCAAAAAAAACTTTTCCGAGTCTTGACTGATACTCCCAGGTATAGTGGCTATCAAGAAGGTTTTCCTACCATTATAGACAAACAAACAATGCACATAATAAACATTTATCTTAATTTGTCTTACGATCGGTCAGTCAATTTTTACAGTAATAATGAGACTGTCGCTATCAGGAACAGTGTGTTATATTAACAGTCCGCAGGCGCAATTTTTTACAAGTCATATATAATTATAACTATAACTATAACTAAACCTTTTGGGCCACACAAACAAATTATCTTACACTTCTATGCGACAGAGAAGGAAAGCTTAAAGATTTTTCAGACACAAAACGAGCAATTTCTCTAACACTTCTTAAGTCTCCCTGAGACTAAAAATATTTCCCTGAAATATTTCAATTATGGGTCTGTTGCGTGTGTTCCCGGAACACACCAACCCCCTTGGTTCACTTTGATATGATTTTAGTCAGTGTCCCGCCCCGGAGCCACACTACAATCGGCTGTATAGAAAAGGATTTTTCTACTTACCGAATGAGCGTGGTTGTCCGCGAGGGATGACTTTCATATCCCGGCATACGAGCCCCCAGCTGTTAGTGTCTGGGATCCCTGATCCCAATGATAGTCCCGGACCATCATTAACTTCTTTTGCTCGCTTTGTGTCTGACAGGCCTGGGAGAGTGGTTTCTGGAAGTTACACAGACGGAGACAGATGTATAGTGAAACCAAGCTCTCAGTTTATTATAGGCTCGTTGTGGTTTATATAGTAAAAGAGTAAGGGCATATAGCATAAGTATAGGATACTTGTTACGTTCTTATTGGTTAAACAGTTTAAGGAAACCAAGCGTCATTTCGGGAAAAAAGCGAGTACACTTAATACCATATAGGGCATATAGCTTATTGCTAGAAACGCCTGACATGATTTCATCAAAAACCACAAACAGAAACTTGCCATAACTGTAACACGTACACATTTGCAAAGCTTGTATAACTAAGATACATAGAAAATGGAGTGGGAACATACAAAATGGAGGGCAAATAAAATTGATACCTCCCCATCTCCCACACATACATCATTCATTTATAAAATGTTGTGGCCATGAAATCACTGCTTTTGCGCCATGCGACTTACCTGTGGTTCCTGCATACGCAAATGCACTGTTTTTTAATGTGTGGCCCACGCATCTAAAAATGCAGCATGTTTGCTGGTGCAGGAACTGTAGGGAAATCGCATAGTCCAAATGCAGCGATTTCAAGGCCACTGCATTTTTAAAATGATGCATGCATCTTTTTTCTGCAGGAAACGCAGGCATGGCAGCCCATTCAAATGAATAAGCTTCTGTGCCTGTGCAAACTCGCATACATGTGAACCAGACCTAAAATAAGCCTATCAAGCAGTGAAATAGCACTGTGTGTGTGGAAGATATTAGCACATGCTGTGTGCTCTCTAATCAATACAGCCACTGCCAGGTTAGGTCACTACATAATATGGGGAGCCAGGGGAGGAGAAAGACCTACCTGTGTGGTGGGGGGGAGGGGGAGAGGACACTACTGTGTGTGTGAGGGGAGGAGGGGGAGAGCAGAGGACACAACTGTGTGTGTGTGTGTGTGTGTGTGTGAGGGGGGGGCAGCATTGTATGAGGGGCCCTAATAAAATGCTGATTGTCCCCCCAAATATAATACAAGAGCCCCTTTACTACTCTTACTTAGCTGCAAGCATAAAACCATCCAGGGGGAGTGGGGGGCGTCATGTATTCTAAAAAAAATGGGATCAGACAAGAGGCTATTTTCTGGCTGAAGCACGAACGAAGTAGTCACTTACAGTACTGAAGACATGACAGTCAGGCTGAGGCTCACAGCAGGCAGCAGGGGTCTGGAGTCGGGACGCTTAGCCTCTAGATCCTCTCTCCTCCTCTCACACAGCGACGGCGTCCTCCTTCAGCAAGCTAGCTGAGACAAAAGACCGTCGTCTGGGCCGGCTCAGGTGGGAAGGAGACGGTGATGCTCAAGCACCGCCCACCGCCACCGCACCAATCATAGGACAGCAAGCAAGAGGTGGGAGTGTTCAGGGCGCATCGCTATGCGCCCCGAGCACATTCTAAAGGGCCGCCAATAAGCATCAGAAAAAAAGCACATGAGGACAAAAACCCCACCCCCTCCATAGCAGCAGCATCGGCCGGCGCCCCGCTGCAATTAAAGGAACACTTTTTTTTCTGCCTTGCGGGGGGGGGGGGGGCGGCGCCCCTGCGCCCCCTATGTACCAGCCGCCACTGTCCGTATCCCCACTCATCAATTGGCACAATCAGCACTCGCCATTGACTGAGAGCCCTAACCAGTGTCTTCTGGCCGGGGGGGTGGGGTGGGGTGATCCCCTGTCAGATTACAATATCTCAGCGGGGGAAGTTGGCTGTATCAGCGTCGAATAGTTAGTACAGCGGCTCCTCCCAAGCTCTTCAATTTTTTTTGTTCAGCCCGCTGGGTTGAAGGAAAAAAAAAAAAACCTGTTAGTGTGTACCAGGCTTAATATACAGAAAAATGAAAGGAAAGTTGGAAATGCTTGTCTTCTGACTCATTTCGTTCTGCAATACATTTTTGCTTGAGCTACTGAGCTGTATAAAAGAGCTGAGAGTTCTATATGTGGCTAGAAATATTATTAGTAAATATTAAGTATGTGTATGCAATATTTTATATTTACCTGACTTAAAGAGTGTAGCCCACTTTTTTTTTTGGGGGGGGGGGGATATGGGAAAAAGCAATCCTAAACAGGATATTGCGCTATAAACCCCATTATCAGTGTCCACCGTCAAGTGGATATAGGAGGAGTCCCCTGTAGTGCATTTGCACATCCTTCCCAGCAAGGAGTATTATCTCCAAGGGTTAGAAAGGCTGGATTCATCTCTTTTTCATGGATAGTGTAGGACCCACTGATAATGGGGTACTTTGACGCAGTAGTGGGCTTGAGCACGATATGGCCATATGGTGGGACCAAACCCCCATTTTTATTTATGGATTGTCTTCAGATTTGGTAGTTATTTCTTTTGCATTTGCGCGCTATTCTTTTTTAATATACATGTCTTTTGGTTCAAAGCTGCAGCAGCTTTAGAAATACATGGGTATGCTCCCCCAAATTTTTTGCCTGTTTATTATGTATTCGGTCTGACCAGACTATCGAGGTTGAGCAACCCTCCCCACCCCCCCCACACACACCTGTACTCAATCAGTGTCCACCGTCAAGTGGATATAGGAGGAGTCCCCTGTAGTGCATTTGCACATCCTTCCCAGCAAGGAGTATTATCTCCAAGGGTTAGAAAGGCTGGATTCATCTCTTTTTCATGGATAGTGTAGGACCCACTGATAATGGGGTACTTTGACGCAGTAGTGGGCTTGAGCACGATATGGCCATATGGTGGGACCAAACCCCCATTTTTATTTATGGACTCTCTTCAGATTTGGTAGTAATTTCTTTTGCATTTGCGCGCTATTCTTTTTTAATATACATGTCTTTTGGTTCATAGCTGCAGCAGCTTTGGAAATACATGGGTATGCTCCCCCAAATTTTTTGCCTGTTTATTATGTATTCGGTCTGACCAGACTATCGAGGTTGAGCAGCCCTCCCCACCCCCCACACACACCTGTACTCAATCAGTGTCCACCATCAAGTGGATATAGGATGAGTCCCCTGTAGTGCATTTGCACATCTCTCCCAGCAAGGAGTATTATCTCCAAGGGTTAGAAAGGCTGGATTCCTCTCTTTTTCATGGATAGTGTAGGACCCACTGATAATGGGGTACTTTGACGCAGTAGTGGGCTTGAGCACGATATGGCCATATGGTGGGACCAAACCCCCATTTTTATTTATGGACTCTCTTCAGATTTGGTAGTAATTTCTTTTGCATTTGCACGCTATTCTTTTTTAATATACATGTCTTTTGGTTCATAGCTGCAGCAGCTTTGGAAATACATGGGTATGCTCCCCCAAATTTTTTGCCTGTTTATTATGTATTCGGTCTGACCAGACTATCGAGGTTGAGCAGCCCTCCCCACCCCCCACACACACCTGTACTCAATCAGTGTCCACCATCAAGTGGATATAGGAGGAGTCCCCTGTAGTGCATTTGCACATCTCTCCCAGCAAGGAGTATTATCTCCAAGGGTTAGAAAGGCTGGATTCATCTCTTTTTCATGGATAGTGTAGGACCCACTGATAATGGGGTACTTTGACGCAGTAGTGGGCTTGAGCACGATATGGCCATATGGTGGGACCAAACCCCCATTTTTATTTATGGACTCTCTTCAGATTTGGTAGTAATTTCTTTTGCATTTGCGCGCTATTCTTTTTTAATATACGTGTCTTTTGGTTCATAGCTGCAGCAGCTTTGGAAATACATGGGTATGCTCCCCCAAATTTTTTGCCTGTTTATTATGTATTCGGTCTGACCAGACTATCGAGGTTGAGCAGCCCTCCCCACCCCCCACACACACCTGTACTCAATCAGTGTCCACCATCAAGTGGATATAGGAGGAGTCCCCTGTAGTGCATTTGCACATCTCTCCCAGCAAGGAGTATTATCTCCAAGGGTTAGAAAGGCTGGATTCATCTCTTTTTCATGGATAGTGTAGGACCCACTGATAATGGGGTACTTTGACGCAGTAGTGGGCTTGAGCACGATATGGCCATATGGTGGGACCAAACCCCCATTTTTATTTATGGACTCTCTTCAGATTTGGTAGTAATTTCTTTTGCATTTGCGCGCTATTCTTTTTTAATATACATGTCTTTTGGTTCATAGCTGCAGCAGCTTTGGAAATACATGGGTATGCTCCCCCAAATTTTTTGCCTGTTTATTATGTATTCGGTCTGACCAGACTATCGAGGTTGAGCAGCCCTCCCCATCCCCCACACACACCTGTACTCAATCAGTGTCCACCATCAAGTGGATATAGGAGGAGTCCCCTGTAGTGCATTTGCACATCTCTCCCAGCAAGGAGTATTATCTCCAAGGGTTAGAAAGGCTGGATTCATCTCTTTTTCATGGATAGTGTAGGACCCACTGATAATGGGGTACTTTGACGCAGTAGTGGGCTTGAGCACGATATGGCCATATGGTGGGACCAAACCCCCATTTTTATTTATGGACTCTCTTCAGATTTGGTAGTAATTTCTTTTGCATTTGCGCGCTATTCTTTTTTAATATACATGTCTTTTGGTTCATAGCTGCAGCAGCTTTGGAAATACATGAGTATGCTCCCCCCAAAATTTTTTGCCTGTTTATTATGTATTCGGTCTGACCAGACTATCGAGGTTGAGCAGCCCTCCCCACCCCCCACACACACCTGTACTCAATCAGTGTCCACCATCAAGTGGATATAGGAGGAGTCCCCTGTAGTGCATTTGCACATCTCTCCCAGCAAGGAGTATTATCTCCAAGGGTTAGAAAGGCTGGATTCATCTCTTTTTCATGGATAGTGTAGGACCCACTGATAATGGGGTACTTTGACGCAGTAGTGGGCTTGAGCACGATATGGCCATATGGTGGGACCAAACCCCCATTTTTATTTATGGACTCTCTTCAGATTTGGTAGTAATTTCTTTTGCATTTGCGCGCTATTCTTTTTTAATATACATGTCTTTTGGTTCATAGCTGCAGCAGCTTTGGAAATACATGGGTATGCTCCCCCAAATTTTTTGCCTGTTTATTATGTATTCGGTCTGACCAGACTATCGAGGTTGAGCAGCCCTCCCCACCCCCCACACACACCTGTACTCAATCAGTGTCCACCATCAAGTGGATATAGGAGGAGTCCCCTGTAGTGCATTTGCACATCTCTCCCAGCAAGGAGTATTATCTCCAAGGGTTAGAAAGGCTGGATTCATCTCTTTTTCATGGATAGTGTAGGACCCACTGATAATGGGGTACTTTGACGCAGTAGTGGGCTTGAGCACGATATGGCCATATGGTGGGACCAAACCCCCATTTTTATTTATGGACTCTCTTCAGATTTGGTAGTAATTTCTTTTGCATTTGCGCGCTATTCTTTTTTAATATACATGTCTTTTGGTTCATAGCTGCAGCAGCTTTGGAAATACATGGGTATGCTCCCCCAAATTTTTTGCCTGTTTATTATGTATTCGGTCTGACCAGACTATCGAGGTTGAGCAGCCCTCCCCATCCCCCACACACACCTGTACTCAATCAGTGTCCACCATCAAGTGGATATAGGAGGAGTCCCCTGTAGTGCATTTGCACATCTCTCCCAGCAAGGAGTATTATCTCCAAGGGTTAGAAAGGCTGGATTCATCTCTTTTTCATGGATAGTGTAGGACCCACTGATAATGGGGTACTTTGACGCAGTAGTGGGCTTGAGCACGATATGGCCATATGGTGGGACCAAACCCCCATTTTTATTTATGGACTCTCTTCAGATTTGGTAGTAATTTCTTTTGCATTTGCGCGCTATTCTTTTTTAATATACATGTCTTTTGGTTCATAGCTGCAGCAGCTTTGGAAATACATGGGTATGCTCCCCCAAATTTTTTGCCTGTTTATTATGTATTCGGTCTGACCAGACTATCGAGGTTGAGCAGCCCTCCCCACCCCCCACACACACCTGTACTCAATCAGTGTCCACCATCAAGTGGATATAGGAGGAGTCCCCTGTAGTGCATTTGCACATCTCTCCCAGCAAGGAGTATTATCTCCAAGGGTTAGAAAGGCTGGATTCATCTCTTTTTCATGGATAGTGTAGGACCCACTGTTAATGGGGTACTTTGACGCAGTAGTGGGCTTGAGCACGATATGGCCATATGGTGGGACCAAACCCCCATTTTTATTTATGGACTCTCTTCAGATTTGGTAGTAATTTCTTTTGCATTTGCGCGCTATTCTTTTTTAATATACATGTCTTTTGGTTCATAGCTGCAGCAGCTTTGGAAATACATGGGTATGCTCCCCCAAATTTTTTGCCTGTTTATTATGTATTCGGTCTGACCAGACTATCGAGGTTGAGCAGCCCTCCCCACCCCCCACACACACCTGTACTCAATCAGTGTCCACCATCAAGTGGATATAGGAGGAGTCCCCTGTAGTGCATTTGCACATCTCTCCCAGCAAGGAGTATTATCTCCAAGGGTTAGAAAGGCTGGATTCATCTCTTTTTCATGGATAGTGTAGGACCCACTGATAATGGGGTACTTTGACGCAGTAGTGGGCTTGAGCACGATATGGCCATATGGTGGGACCAAACCCCCATTTTTATTTATGGACTCTATTCAGATTTGGTAGTAATTTCTTTTGCATTTGCGCGCTATTCTTTTTTAATATACATGTCTTTTGGTTCATAGCTGCAGCAGCTTTGGAAATACATGGGTATGCTCCCCCAAATTTTTTGCCTGTTTATTATGTATTCGGTCTGACCAGACTATCGAGGTTGAGCAGCCCTCCCCACCCCCCACACACACCTGTACTCAATCAGTGTCCACCATCAAGTGGATATAGGAAGAGTCCCCTGTAGTGCATTTGCACATCTCTCCCAGCAAGGAGTATTATCTCCAAGGGTTAGAAAGGCTGGATTCATCTCTTTTTCATGGATAGTGTAGGACCCACTGTTAATGGGGTACTTTGACGCAGTAGTGGGCTTGAGCACGATATGGCCATATGGTGGGACCAAACCCCCATTTTTATTTATGGACTCTCTTCAGATTTGGTAGTAATTTCTTTTGCATTTGCGCGCTATTCTTTTTTAATATACATGTCTTTTGGTTCATAGCTGCAGCAGCTTTGGAAATACATGGGTATGCTCCCCCAAATTTTTTGCCTGTTTATTATGTATTCGGTCTGACCAGACTATCGAGGTTGAGCAGCCCTCCCCACCCCCCACACACACCTGTACTCAATCAGTGTCCACCATCAAGTGTATATAGGAGGAGTCCCCTGTAGTGCATTTGCACATCTCTCCCAGCAAGGAGTATTATCTCCAAGGGTTAGAAAGGCTGGATTCATCTCTTTTTCATGGATAGTGTAGGACCCACTGATAATGGGGTACTTTGATGCAGTAGTGGGCTTGAGCACGATATGGCCATATGGTGGGACCAAACCCCCATTTTTATTTATGGACTCTCTTCAGATTTGGTAGTAATTTCTTTTGCATTTGCGCGCTATTCTTTTTTAATATACATGTCTTTTGGTTCATAGCTGCAGCAGCTTTGGAAATACATGGGTATGCTCCCCCAAATTTTTTGCCTGTTTATTATGTATTCGGTCTGACCAGACTATCGAGGTTGAGCAGCCCTCCCCACCCCCCACACACACCTGTACTCAATCAGTGTCCACCATCAAGTGGATATAGGAGGAGTCCCCTGTAGTGCATTTGCACATCTCTCCCAGCAAGGAGTATTATCTCCAAGGGTTAGAAAGGCTGGATTCATCTCTTTCTCATGGATAGTGTAGGACCCACTGATAATGGGGTACTTTGACGCAGTAGTGGGCTTGAGCACGATATGGCCATATGGTGGGACCAAACCCCCATTTTTATTTATGGACTCTCTTCAGATTTGGTAGTAATTTCTTTTGCATTTGCACGCTATTCTTTTTTAATATACATGTCATTTGGTTCATAGCTGCAGCAGCTTTGGAAATACATGAGTATGCTCCCCCAAATTTTTTGCCTGTTTATTATGTATTCGGTCTGACCAGACTATCGAGGTTGAGCAGCCCTCCCCACCCCCCACACACACCTGTACTCAATCAGTGTCCACCATCAAGTGGATATAGGAGTAGTCCCCTGTAGTGCATTTGCACATCTCTCCCAGCAAGGAGTATTATCTCCAAGGGTTAGAAAGGCTGGATTCATCTCTTTTTCATGGATAGTGTAGGACCCACTGATAATGGGGTACTTTGACGCAGTAGTGGGCTTGAGCACGATATGGCCATATGGTGGAACCAAACCCCCATTTTTATTTATGGACTCTCTTCAGATTTGGTAGTAATTTCTTTTGCATTTGCACGCTATTTTTTTTTAATATACATGTCTTTTGGTTCATAGCTGCAGCAGCTTTGGAAATACATGGGTATGCTCCCCCAAATTTTTTGCCTGTTTATTATGTATTCGGTCTGACCAGACTATCGAGGTTGAGCAGCCCTCCCCACCCCCCACACACACCTGTACTCAATCAGTGTCCACCATCAAGTGGATATAGGAGGAGTCCCCTGTAGTGCATTTGCACATCTCTCCCAGCAAGGAGTATTATCTCCAAGGGTTAGAAAGGCTGGATTCATCTCTTTTTCATGGATAGTGTAGGACCCACTGATAATGGGGTACTTTGACGCAGTAGTGGGCTTGAGCACGATATGGCCATATGGTGGGACCAAACCCCCATTTTTATTTATGGACTCTCTTCAGATTTGGTAGTAATTTCTTTTGCATTTGCGCGCTATTCTTTTTTAATATACATGTCTTTTGGTTCATAACTGCAGCAGCTTTGGAAATACATGGGTATGCTCCCCCAAATTTTTTGCCTGTTTATTATGTATTCGGTCTGACCAGACTATCGAGGTTGAGCAGCCCTCCCCACCCCCCACACACACCTGTACTCAATCAGTGTCCACCATCAAGTGGATATAGGAGGAGTCCCCTGTAGTGCATTTGCACATCTCTCCCAGCAAGGAGTATTATCTCCAAGGGTTAGAAAGGCTGGATTCATCTCTTTTTCATGGATAGTGTAGGACCCACTGATAATGGGGTACTTTGACGCAGTAGTGGGCTTGAGCACGATATGGCCATATGGTGGGACCAAACCC
Source organism: Pelophylax lessonae (assembly GCF_965119305.1). Classification (NCBI taxonomy): domain Eukaryota; kingdom Metazoa; phylum Chordata; class Amphibia; order Anura; family Ranidae; genus Pelophylax; species Pelophylax lessonae. Next base: position 36,744,317 of record NC_138779.1, on the reverse strand, counting down.
CCATTTTTATTTATGGACTCTCTTCAGATTTGGTAGTAATTTCTTTTGCATTTGCGCGCTATTCTTTTTTAATATACATGTCTTTTGGTTCATAGCTGCAGCAGCTTTGGAAATACATGGGTATGCTCCCCCAAATTTTTTGCCTGAATATTTTATATTTACCTGACTTAAAGAGTGTAGCCCACTTTTTTTTGGGGGGGGGGGGGAGAGGATATGGGAAAAAGCAATCCTAAACAGGATATTGCGCTAAACCCCTTGGAAAATAAGAGAGCCAGAAACGTTGGTAAGTGAAAGAGTGAGTTTGATAATAAAGTTGGCAGTTACTCCACCCAGGACAAGATAATGTGTATATCTAACTAATATTTAAAGTAATTTATTTGTTATTTGAACTACAAAAAGTAGTTTATTATACATATACACTATAATATTGGAGCCAGAGATCATCAGCAAAGCACGTTATTAAAAGCAAATAGTCCCTTTCACTGTCAAAAACAGGCCAACAGAAAAAAACAGCTTGTCCTCTGGAAGCAAAAATAGTCAATCAATTGTTGGTACAAAACATAAATGCTCAGCTCACTGCCAGCCGCGCTTTTCCTTAAATAGAATGTTTGAAAACTCCTGGATGCCTAACGGGTCCCCATGGGAAGGTCATTAGGGTTCAGCAACCTTCTTCAATCTATGTATTTATGCCAATATCTACTATCAGGACATTGTTCCAATACCTTATAATATTGTTATGGTTCTTCTATACCATTTATACCTACATGGTTATTATTCATGTTTACCCTTTTATCTAGAGATATTGGCTTTACTATCATTAGTCTTCAGATGTATTAATACACATACAATTTTTATTATATCTTTTTATTTTCTTTGTTTATAAAATATGTTTATGTCCAATTTTCAAACTGGTCACTCCTCACACAAAGTCCCAAATTTTAATTTTGTTTTTTTGCTTTGTTGCATATAGGGATGGAGACTCAATATGGCCTTGAGTCTCATTTAAAGTCCCAACATAACCCCCTTTGGTTCAGCAACCTTGTCTCAGCCACACGCAAGCCCACATTGCTCATTTTGCTGTGTTCTTCTCTACTCCACTTCCCACACAGGTTCTGAGTGTTTCCTCCTCTTTTTCTTGACTCTGATGCAAATGGTTGAACCCTTTAACGCATGAGGAGAGAAAAAGAGAGCCGATAACCGGCTTGTGGTAAGGGGACATCAACACTGATAATCAGGGCACTGATTATCAGTGTTCTGATTATAAGTGCAGTCTGAACAGTGCCCACCAGTGCTGCCAATCAGTGCCTGCCCAATAGCAGGCCTGCTGATAAGGCAGTACAGCCAGCCCTCCCATACTGAACCCATGCACCATAAATTCAAAAGGGGGCCAGGGCACTTGCTAAGCAGGAGGGCCGGCTGTACTTATTGCAGCCACTGTTCCTCTTCTGCCTCCCCTTGCAGCAGTGCCAGCTTCTCTTCCTCTTTCTCCCTCCAGCTGCACTGCATGGGGATTGGTCCTACACACGTGCCCCTTTCATCTGCTGTCCGGGCCCTCCATTTGTCCCTTTCCCCTGCAGCACCTCTGGCTTCCCTCCTCTCCCCTCCAGACAGTAGCTACTGCGATATTTCAGGATAGAGAGCGAGGGAAGGGGTCAGTAAATATGTAATTTACTGGCCCCTTCTTTTCATGAATGAATACAGTGAGCGATCAGTAACCAATCACTCCTGTGTCCGTTCATCACCGAAGCATAGTAAACAGTTTGTGAATGAGTAGGAAGCCTCAGAACTTTTCCTATTCATTAATCTGTGCTGCTGAGGGTGCAGAGAAAGGAACTGATAAATCTATGCCCCCGGTCACTTTTGGCCAGGAAGGGGGGCTGTCAGGTAGGCTGTATGGGGCCCCATGATTTCTAACAGCAACTCTGCCCACCAGTGCTGACAATCAGTGCTGACAATCAGTGCCTATCAGTGCCTCCTCATTACTGCCACCTATCAGTGCCACATACCAGTGCCCAACAGTGCCTCCTACCAGTGCCCATCAGTGACGCCTATCAGTGCTGCCTATCAATGCCACGTATCAGTGCCCATCAGTGCCTCCTCATTAGTGCCCACCAATGCTGCCTCATCATTGCCCATTAGTGCCACCTCATCAGTGCCCATTAATGCAGCCTGTGTCTATCAGTGCAGCCTCATCAGCGCCTATCAGTGCAGGAGAAAAGTTATCTGTTTGCAAAATTTTATAACAAACTATGATTTTTTTTCCACGTTTTTGGTCTTTTTCTTTGTTTAGCAAAAAATAAAAAAACATGTGGTGATTAAATACCACCAAAGAAAATCTATATTTGTATGATCTATATTTGTATGAAAACAATTATTAAAAAAAATTCATGTGGGTACAGTGTTGCATGACTGCGCAATTGTCATTCAAAGTGTGACAGCGCTAAAAGCTGAAAGTTAGCCTGGGCAGGAAGGGGGTAAAAGTGCCCAGAAGGCAAGCGGTTTAGGGAAAACAACCCAAATAGTGGGGAAATGTAGCTGCCATCCAGGACCCATCCCTGCCATCCTGTACAACACTTATTAATTGAATCTCTTCTATATTTTATCTCCTCATAAACTATTAATGTTTAGGTACTGAACCTGATAATGTTATTTTTTTCTGTTTTCTAATATATTATCCATACACTGCATCTGATTAGTTTTTTTGTATAATCTTTATCCATATTCTGATGAGAGCAACACCGTAAAATGTCCTGAAATGCGTTGGTTATCAATAAATAGATAAAAAGATATGTTGTATACATAAAAGGTTTACAATATCGTTCCAAGACAAGTCAACACACATTTATATTCTGAATGATCTTTATTAAGATAGCGACATTTGTTAACACAATTTAACACAGATTAATGCAAAATGACTTTTCTGACTTTATCACAGCTGCTGTGATTTCTGACTGCTATTATTGGGTCAATGATTAATTCTATTTGTTGCCTGTAGATTCCTTGTAAGATTTCCACACTGACATTAATGCTATTGGCTCCAATCATCTATTCCCCTTTGCGTCCTACAATGAACATCATAGCTTTATAATCAATGAGATCGCTGACATTGCTTCTCTTCTGCACTGCACAGAAATCAACGACCAAACCCACCTTACCAAAGGCATTTTTCACAAACTCCTCATTATATGTTAAACAATGGAGCCGTTTTCCTGCAACAATAAAATAAGTTGTATCTAATCCTGCAATAAGTATCAGCTGGCCTCCGGGTTTTAGCAGCTTTAATGTCTTCTCCAGATTCTTAATGTATTCATCTTTATTTTTACTGATGATTTCCAGTATCCAAGCACTGATAATGCAGTCAGCAAGTGGTAATAGCACCGGGGAGGTTATGTTTTCCTGTTCATAATTACATTTCAAAATCTGCGAGACGGATGACCTGAGGCGCATTTCTGTTTCCTGAATTTGATCTCTGAAAGAAAAGAAAAAAAAACTTAAAAGTAAAATTTAACTTCGGTCCATCTTCTTGCTCCGGGTCACCTGAAAAACGATTGGATAATCGCAATTTTTTTTTTTTTTTTACTTACCTTGTTTTAGAAGATTATATACTTACCTTACTTCCTCTTCCTCCCTCGGCGGCCACGGCGAGTCGTCATTCCTGGCTTGCAATGATTCCTGGGAGCTGAAAGTCATCGCTCCCAGGAATCAATGCGCCTGCACCGACCCCGACGTCAGTTCCGGTGCAGGCACGTCATACCTTGCTAAACAGCTTCTGGGCATGCCCAGAAGCTGTGCAGGGATGACGCTGTAGCCCCCCGGAAGTGACGGCGGGGCCGGTGCAGTGCATCGTGGGACCGAAGAGGACGCAGAAGAGGATCGCGCTGGCTTCAGCTGTCCACACCTGAGATGGCAGCGCTGAACAATACATTTTCAAGGTAAGTATTTCTTCTAAAAGGTAAGTGCAACCCAAGACAGTTCAGAGGCTATCCATTGTGGAATGCACTAGTCCTGACTGTCCCGGGGGTATTTTTATGTATTTTCTTTTGTTTTAGGTGGAACTCCATTTTAATATACACAATACAGTAAAGATTTCAATATACAGTGATATGGCATGATGAGCGATGCTGCCAAAATTCGGTTAGACTGTAATTTGGTAAGTTAAAATAAAATTGTCATACTAGTGTAACACTTCCCCCATAGGAGTTGCTGATGTCAGGGTGTGCACAGCCAGTCACACAGCATTTCCTTCTTGTATCCAGACACAGTGATCAGAACTTTGGCTTGTTTTTTTTTTGTTGTGGTTTTATTAGAGGATGATAACTTGGGTGGGGTAAGGGATTACAGGATACCCAACTTTAAAAAGGCCAACAATCAAAACCAGGAACATCTTCCTCACTATTTAAAGATTCCTCTTCTTCCTTCCATCTACACAAACTTGGTTCTCTTATACAGCTCCTACTGGTTCACTCCTGGGGGAACTAACAGTCTCTAGTTAGTTCAGCAACAGCCCATTACAGGCTAGGAACTTGAAGTCCCTTGGTAAAGTAGCAATGTGGAGTGAACAGCATCTTACACATATCTTTTAAATAAATACCATGTGAGATGTATTATAAAGTGCTAAGTGATGTAAAACTCATTATCATAGATACATAAATCCAAAACATATCCAAAAAATATCCACGAATATAATAAATTATAAAGTGCTAAATATTGATGCTATTAAACTCATTAGTGTAAACATATAGTTATTTCAATGTTAAAGTGTCCAGTGCTCGGTGACAATAAATATGAATAAATTAATTTTCCTCTTAATACAAAAAGTGCTTAGTGCTTGTCTGCTGTCTTACACCAAATATTGGGATGATCAAAGTGCTCAGTGCTCATGCGTCCGGGTGCTCCCCTCTCAGTCTCCTACTCACCGGACTGTAAGAGAAATCAAGCCTTATTAGCATAAACAACGGCCAGGAACCCAGGAAAGCACCAGGTTAGCAGCACCTCAGATCAATATCTCCTCACACTCAGATCGCAGCAGTTTCCGATTCGTACTATCCAGGAATAAATCCACCATAAAAGTCAAATGGAGAGAGACCTCATCGTGCAGTATTACTAACTTTATTAAAGATTAATTAAGATTGCACTTACAGCGTTACAAATCAAATATGCGGTATCAGCTCCTATCTTGGGGACACCAAACTTTCCTATGCGTTCCACTCGCTCGGACCGGAAGTAATGTGGTGCGTGAGAGTAACGGCTTGACGCGTTTAGCTCTGCCAATCAGAGCATTCTCAAAAGCAATCAGAATCCTTTTGAGAATGCTGTGATTGGCAGAGCGAAATGCGTCAAGCCGTTACTCTCACGCACCACGTCACTTCCGGTCCGAGCGGGTGGAACTACTCACTGTTTCCCCTTGCTCTCTCCACTGCCTCTCTGGTTAGGGTCCCTCCAAATGCCTGCTGTGGTGGGATCCTTCCAGGCCAGCCTCCCCAGCCCCTCCCTGGAAGCAGTCCCTCAAGGGCCACGGACAAACTCTCTTCAACACTGCTTCTCCATCTTCCACCCAACTCCCCCGTTGGCATGGCTCATGTTTATTTATAGGCTTCTTAGTTCCCTGCCAGGCCCCCAACCTGTGGATTGACTAAGGGCCCCTAAATAATCAAGGAAACCTCTCCTAGCTTCCACCCACTATCTTCATTCATTCTCCAACATTCTAGAAACGGTGGGGGGGGGGGGCATCAGAGAGATTCTAGGATGAGTCAACCAGCACTGGCCTCTAATAACCCTGACCCAGATTCAGTGACTCAGTAACTCTCTTCAACACTGCTTCTCCATATTCCAACTGACTCCCCTACTGGGATGGCTCACGTCTATTTATGGGCTCCTTAGTTCCTTGCCAGGCCCACAACTTGAGGATTGGCTAAGGGCCCCTAAATATTCAGGGAAACGTCTCCTAGCTTCCACCCAATATCTTCCAGCACATTCTCCAACATTCTAGAAATGGGGGGGGGGGCATCAGAGAGCTTCCAGGATGAGTCATTCAACCCTGGCCTCTAATAACCCTAACCCAGTTTCAGTGACTTAGGTGGGCCAGACTATAATTTGCCCACTCTTACTTCTAGTAGCACACATTAGAAGGTGCTACAATAGGATTTTGAAACTGAATTACATTGCAGTCAATATGAGGTCATATTTTATGTTTAAATTGGGTCCTCTGGAGAGCTGCTGGACAAGCTATTGTCACTGAAAATTAGGTTACATTTTATGTTTAAGTTAGGTCTTCTGGAGGACTGCTGGACAAGCTATTGTCACTGAAAATTAGGTTACATTTTATGTTTAAGTTAGGTCTTCTGGAGGACTGCTGGACAAGCTATTGTCACTGAAATTTGTTTGCTTGTTGCTCCTTGAACTGGTAAGACAATGGGGTTGGTTTACTAAAGGCAAATAGTCTGTTGGCTTTTCAAATTAAGTTGTACTTTGCAAGGGCATTTTTCTCAGGGCTTAGTGAATGAGGTGATATTTCACTTTGCAAAGAATACCCAATCACACACAAAGAAAATTAAAAAAAAAAAAAAAAGCATTTTTACTTGGATGATGGAAGTCAGCAGACCTTAACTTTATTCATTAAGTGTGGGGTAAAATTCCCTTGCAAAGTACAACTTCCCTTGCAATGTCTGTTTGTCTTTAGGAAATTAACTCTAGCATTCTTAAAAAACAAAGAAGCGATACAATATCTGCGTTTACTTTAATGTTATTTGATATTTCTTACCACTAGAGTACAATACAGCCAAACACAGTAAATGGCTCTTGCTCTCTCTTTATCACACACAATTTGTTTCTTTGGTCAGCACCTGTTAAGTTAATATGCCTAATAGTACTTTCCTGTGCATGGTATGGCAGCATACTGATGGGTCAAACCTTACAGGGCTACAAGACTGACTGCTATATAAATAAAAAACTCTACCTAGCACCAGAATTCTTATTTTTTATCCTCCGGTCAATAGGATGCAGCTACTGTCCCTAGCAAGAAATGAATTACTAATGAAATACATTTTTTTGTACTATTTTTACCCTTTCCTGACTGCTTCCTTTGGTCTTTTTCAGGCAAGTTCTCTGAAACTCTCCTCCCTGAATTCCTCATACCACAGGTGCTAAAGGCGTCCCTCCTGAGGAACCCTATTCTGGTGGTCTTGGGGGTAACAGAGTACTGTGGTGTTCTATCATTGAAGCACAGGACACATGTTGCATGCTTTTATTTCCTCCTTCTCTGTCCCCAAGCCTCAATAATGGTTGGTGTTGTTGCGATTGTTCCACACGATTGGCTAAGCTCAGTCATCTAACACTGCTGTTTTGGCCAGATGAGGAGGTGGGCTATGGTCTGACAGGGGTTGGGGTTTTAAAGTAAGTAGAGTTGAGCGGACACCTGGATGTTAGACGGGTTTGGCCGAACTTCACAAAAAAGTTCAAGTTCGGGACCCGAACTTAACCCGAACTTGACCCCGAACCCCAGTCAATGGGGACCCAAACTTCTGAGCACTAAAATGGCTCTAAAAAAGTCATGGAAAGGGCTAGAGGGCTGCAAATGGCAGCAACATGTTGTTAAGAGCATGGCAAGGGCTCTGCAAACAAATGTGGCTAGGGAAATAACTTAAAATAACATAAAAATAAAAAATAATAATCTTGATCTAGGAGGACGAGGTCCATATGGAGTAGGAGGGAGGTTGAGGTGTCGGTGGAGATGGCGGTGTAGGTGGAAGCGGCGGGGGAGGAGGACGAGGTAGCAACACTGGCTTTTGTTTTTAATTTAATTTTTTTTAAATGAAAGGAAAAGGGGCATCATTTTGTGCCCCCTTTTCCTCAAGGGATGGGGACAGGGATTATAGCTTGGTGTAGGCTAGTTATTAGCAGTCACAGGGTGAGGTAAAATTGTGGCTGGGGAAAGTTTAGTTGACCTTCATGACCTGGGGTTATTCAGCCGCTGTTCCCGCTCAAATTTGTCCCTGTATCTGGGGAGATTGGGCCGGTTCCCCCTCTTCCCGCTCAAATTCCCTTGTATCTGGGGAGATTAGTTGAGTTTTCCCCTCTACCCCTACCCCTGGTTTAGGGCTATTTAAGAGGGACCCCCGCAGCTAAGGGCTCAGCCATCTCACTGGAACAGAGCTGTGGTGTTCCCCTCCCTCCCTCCCTCCCTCCCTCCCTCCCTTGTTTTGTCATGGCCAGTATTATTATTTGTAGGGTCACCTTTGTGTTGTGCAAAGGGGGACAATGTATATATACATATATATATATACAATTTGTTCTGTGTATTAATGTTCTTTTGGATAATTTTATTAAGTTGAATTTGTTTATTCTTACAACCTGGGTCGTAGTGACCGGGTTGTTTTCAGTGTTTTATAATATTGTTGAAAATCTTTTATCACTTTTTTTAAATAAGCAAATAATAAATGGCCCCGGCCTTAAAAAATTACGCTTTTGTACCACAATTTTTTCACCCTAATAAAAAAGTTTGTATACAAAAAAAAAAAAAAATTTCCAACCAAATGTTGTGTGGTGTCTCATTATTGTTAATTTATTATCTGTTATTTATTAATAATCTAGGGAGTCCTGTTTACTATCCCATTAGGGTAAACCTCAAAAGAGTGAGAAAGATCAAAAATACAACAATGGCTGGGTAAGGCCGGTATACATGTCTATTCGTCACAAGGTACGGACAAGTCCTGTGGGATCCATGCCTGGTTCATTTTAATGAACGTGAGCTTGTCCACATTGACTCTAGACAGACAGCTGCGCTTGTCTGTGATAACGCCCCCTGCCATGCTAAATATACGTTCAGATAATACACTGGCTGCAGGGCATGCCAGCACCTCCAAGGGGTAAAGGGCAAGCTCAGGCCATGTGCCCAATTTGGAGACCCAGAAGTTGAAGGGGGGAGACCCATCATTCAGTATGTCTAGGTGTGTGCACACATACTGCTCCACCATGTTGGTGAAATGTTGCCTCCTGCTAAGACTTTCCATATCAGCTGGTGGTGCTGGTTGTTGTGGCGTGTTGACAAAGCTTTTCCACATTTCGGTCATGCTAACCCTGCCTTCTGAGGTGCTGGCGGTGCCCCGGCTGCGTTGGCTGCCTCTTCCTCCTCCTCTGCCTTCGCGTTGTGCTTCCACTGTGCCCCCCCACTGTGTCAGGTGGGAATGCCACCAGCAGCACGCCTACCAGCATGAGCTTGTACTTGCGCATCTTACGATCACGCTCAAGTGAGGGAATTAAGGACGGTACATTGTCCTTGTAACATGGATCCAGCAGCGTGGCCACCCAGTAATCAGCACAAGTTATAATGTGGGAAACTCGGTGGTCATTGCGGAGACACTGCAGCATGTAATCGCTCATGTGTGCCAGGCTGCCCAGAGGCAACGAAAAGCTGTCCTCTGTGGGAGGTGTATCGTCTGTGTCCTCTGTATCCCCCCAGCCACGCACCAGTGATAGCCATGAGATGGTCTGGGTGCCACCCTTCTGTGAACATGGTTCCTCCTCCTTCCATCTCCTCCTCCTCATCCTCCACCTCATCATCCTCCAGAACTGTGCCCTTGCTGGACAATTGTGTACCTGGCATTTGTGGGTGCAGGAACCCACCCTCGGAGCCACTTGTGAATGACTGCCCTGAAAGCCTTGGAAATGATACCTCTTCCTCCTCCTCCTCCTGTGCCACATCCTCTTCCATCATCGCCTGAATCGTTTTTTCAAGGAGGCATAGAAGTGGGTTAATAACACAGAGAACAGCGCCATCGGCACTGGCCATGTTGGTGGAGTACTCGAAACAGCGCAACAAGGCACACAGGTCTCGCATGGAGGCCCAGTTATTGGTGGTGAAGTGGTGCTGTTCCGCAGAGCGACTCACGTGTGCGTGCTGCAGCTGAGACTCCACTATCGCCTGCTGCTGCTCGCACAGTCTGGCCAGCATGTGCAAGGTGGAGTTCCCCCTTGTGGGCACGTCACATTTGAGGCAGTGAGCGGGAAGGCCGAAGGTACGCTGCAGCGCTGACAGGCGAGCAGCAGCAGGGTGAGAACACCGAAAGTGCGCACAGACGGCCCACACTTTCTGCAGCAGCTCTGACATATCGGGGTAATTTTTAAGGAACCTCTGCACCACCAAATTCAGCACATGCGCCAGGCAAGGGATGTGCGTCAAACCGGCTTCGCCCAGAGCTGCTACGAGATTTCGCCCATTATCGCACTCCACCAGGCCGGGCTTGAGGCTCACTGGCACCAACCACTCATCGGTCTGTTGTTCAATGCCCCTCCACAACTCCTGCGTGGTGTGGGGTTTTTCCCCCAAACAGGCAAGTTTTAAAACTGCCTGCTGTTGTTTACCCCTGGCTGTGCTGAAGTTGGTGGTGAAGGTGTTACGCTGACCGGGTGAGGAGGCGGTAGAGGATGAGGAAACGGAGTAGGAGGAGTTAGCAACAGGAGGAAAACTGAAGCGCCCTGCAACCCCCGGTGGTGGAAGGACATGCGCCAAACTGCTATCCACCTCAGGCCCAGCCACCACTGCATTTACCCAGTGTGCTGTTAGAGAGATATAATGTCCCTGACCGTGCTTACTGGTCCACATATCCGTAGTTAGGTGGACCTTGCCAGCATTTCAAAGGCCAGGAATTTTGAAATGCTGGCATTCAGGCCCAGGGATCACGGATGGATAGGGGGGTACTTCCTCTTCTGCTCCAGTGTTTGGGAGATAGAGAGATAAACGATTCCATGGGACATTGTGGAGATGGTTGATGACCCAGGTGGTGGTGTTTCTGGCAGATCCTCTGTTTGCGGGGTCGCAGGTGCCACTGTCACTACAGAGGTTGATGAAGAGGCCGAGACTGCAGAAGAAGAGGAAGCAGGAGGAGCCTGCTTCCTCTTCTTCTGCAGCTCATACTTTTCACTTAGATGCCTGGTCATGCAGGTTGTGCTCAGGTTGAGAACGTTTATGCCTCACTTCAGGCTCTGATTGCACAGCGTGCAAACCACTCGTGTCTTGTCATCAGAACATTGTTCGAAGAAATGCCACGCTAGACAACTCCTTGGAGCTGGCTTTGGTGTGCTCGTCCCTTGCTACGTTGGGCAGTAGCAGGCATACTGTCTAGGGGACACCCGCTCCGCTTTTGCACCCTGCTCCCTCTTCTGCTGTGCTGGTGGCTCTGTGCGACCACCGCCTCATCCTCCAAACTACACAGGTCACCTGCATAACGTTGATTCCATGTGGGGTCGAGGACCTCATCGTCCTCCACATCATCTTCCACCCAGTCTTCACTCCTGCCCTCCTTGTTGGTCTGCACAATTCCGAAAGCCGCAGCAGTTGGCACCTGTGTTTCGTCATCATCCGAGACGTGCTGCTATGGTCCTCCCATGTACTCATTTTGAAACATAAGTGGTTGGGCATCGGTGCACTCAATCTCTTCCACTTCTGGGGCAGGGCTAGGTGGATGGCCCTGGCAAACCCTGCTAACAGAGTCATCAAAAAGCAGAAGAGACTGTTGCATGACTTGGGGCTCAGACTGCTTGGCTGATTTGCAAGGGGGAAGGTGAAAGACTGATGGACATCGGCTTCAGGTGCCAACTCTGATCTTTCAGCAGGAGACTGGGTGGGAGACAATGTGACGGAACTGGAGGCACTGTCAGCAACCCAATCTACTATTGCCTGTACTTGTTCTGGCCTCAACATTTGTAGAGCCGCATTAGGCCCAACCAAATACTGCTGCAGGTTCTGTCACCTTCTCGCACCTGAGGAAGGTGTTTCACTTGTGCGTATAGCTGGCACAGATCGACCAGGTCCTCTCCTTGCAACAGGAGCTCCACCAGCAGCACCAGGACCGGGGCCACGTCCCTTATTTGACATTCTCCTCATATGTCTCAAATTTAGGATCTTGCCCTAAATGGGTGTTTTTTTAAAAGGCCTGAAAATTATTGAAGTATTTCAAGCTTGTTTTTATCACAGATGCAACAAGTAAGGGCTGTAAAATTGTGTATTTTGCCCAAAAAGTATGTTTTTTTACTAACACAATATGACAGCAGTATATAACGCTTGAATTCTACATGTACAGATGCAGCAAGGGCTATACAATTGTGGATTTTAGCCCAAAAAGGGTGTTCTTAAATACCCAGAAAATTATAGCTAGATTAATATCTTAAAATGCACACTGAATAATGCTGCAGAGGCCCCAGATGGAGGGTATTGCCAAAAAAGTGTGTCAAAAAATGTCACAAAAGTACATATGCAGTGCTGGTGCACTGAGCTTGCATAAAATGCCCCCCACCGCCCACCTAACTAACAGATGGATAAAAGTAATTTTTCTCTGTCACTGGGCTCAGGGCAGGGTAAAAAGATTGTGCACTGCACCCACACAGCAAAATCTATGTAGATCGCACGCTGAGTTCAATTCAAGAATAAATAAAGAATAAAGCATCCAGGTGTCCGCTCACCTAATTCTATCCACTCCTATTCTTTCCCTCAAAGCAGCAGCCATAGCCTTTCCCTAGAGTCTTTACTAGATAGAGGAGAGTGATGTGCGGCGCTACGTGACTCCAGCTTATATAGAGGCTGGGTCACATGCTGCACTGGCCAATCACAGCCATGCCATTAGTAGGCATGGCTGTGATGGCTTCTAAGGGCAAACGAGTTAAACGCTTGTTGATTGGCTGCCCTGCAGCTTTTTTTAAACGCGCCATTAAATTGCCGAACACCCAACTCGATTCCGAACATACAGTAAAATGTTCGGGTTCGGGTCCGGGTACCAAAAACCCTAAAGTCCGGTACGACTTTACAGTTCGGGTTTTCTCAATCCTAAAAGTAAGGCTTTTAAATATGGAGGGCAGCCAGGGCAGTCACTTTTTGTCTTGAGTAGATCCTGCACTATTTGCTCTTTTTTGCTTCTGGTATTGGTAGGTTCTTACTTCATGTCTGGAGATCCAGTCTCAAGCATTTCAATTTTATCTCTATTAACAAATATTCTGTTACAACATTGCTTTTTCTAAATGGATAAAGCAATAATAGATCCATCATATATAAGTATTGAAGAAAATATGTAGAAGAGCATTTTAAACAGTAAAGATTAGACATGAACTTTATTTTGTTGCAGCTCTTTTCATCATTATTATTATCATTATCTCTCTAGGGATAAGATTTCCTCTCATTCACATTATTAGAGTTAAAAGCTCAAGGGCAAGGTCTGCTCACTAGAGTTGGACCGAACACCTTCCCGATTCGGTTCATGCCAGAACTCTCGAACATCAAGAACATTTTGATTAGACATTGCTTTGTTGCTGCTCTTTTCATCATTATCTCTCTAGCGATAAGAATTCCTCTCATTCAGAGGTAAAGATCAAGGGCAAGGTCTGCTCACTATCCCTCACTCTCTCATCGTAGTGCCAGTAGACACAGGTAACGTTCTCACAGATATAGTCGGCTGTTTGGGAAGCAATGCTGGGCATGCGGCAGCCTGGCTCTTCAAGGCAACTTTGTTTTGCAAGCTGTCTGTCCAAAGTCTCAAGAGAAAGAGAGACTGATAACACACAAGTGATGGTTATGATACGTCATACAGTACAGGAATCAGTCAGTATTCGTTTGGGGATTGTCCCCTACAGCGTGTTTGGCTTTTCATTCATTCGAAAGCCAACAATTTCTGGTAAGCAGCCACTCCTTACATTCACTTCACTGGACATCTTTGGAGTCTTTAGGTCTGCGTGTCTTCTCTATTAGAAGCACCTTCTCTGTTGCACATTTTTGGACTTGTTCATTATTTTTGTTTGTATACTTTTTTTTACTTATGGACTGTTTTTGAGGACTGTTTTTCTATCACAATTTTTAAATACTGCTATGTACTTGTGTCTCATTCATTTATGATAAGCGCTACACTTTTTTTAAAAGAATAAAACTATCCATATCCCCAAACACCACAAACACCATAACACGGATAGGGAAGAACAAACACTGTGTAGCAAAGCACCCTGTCGGACCTTGCTCGTGCAAATTTACAGGCAGTGGATCTGTGATGAACAGATATCAAACAAGGCCTGCTCGCAAGGGCATGGAAGACATCAGACGTGACTAGGAGCAACACTCACCGAGTGATGTCAGAAAAGTTATCCACAAGGTCCCTAGTGAACAAATATATAACAAAACATCAAAGTTTGTTTTTTGGATGGTTCAGTCTGCAAGGTAATGTCAGCAAAAAAGTTGCCACAGCAGGTCACAGACATGATATCTCTCGCTTCTTTCAGGCCTGAGTTAACATCTTAATTGCACTTAAAAACCACTTAGGACATCCATGGATGTCCTTGAGTTGAAGTGGTTATACCTGGAAAAACTTGCAGCCGGCGATTCTTTCTTAAGCAGACGTGATTTGAGTGGCTGAGCGGCCACTGGATCACTTCTGCGGGCAGCTGAAATGGGTCGCTGTAGCCAGCGAAGAAAGCTGCACTTAACAGAGAAAGAGGAACTGCTGTTGTTCCTTCCTCTCTGTGAAGGATTTCATCACTTCCGGTTTTGGCTTTTCGTTTGCCTGCCCGTTAGTGGCCAGGAACGCAGCCGATCAAGCTGATCTATGTCTGAATGGCTGCATTGGAGGCCTGAGGAGAGATTTGAGATCTAATAGACCCAGGGCCGGTGCTAGACTATTTTACGCCCTAGGCAAGACCAGCTACTTGCGCCCCCCCAAAAAAAAGGAAGGGGTTAAAAACTTCTCTATGTCAAAAAACTCTGGTCCGATCCTCATCTGGAGTATTCGGTCCAGTTCTGGTCACCAGTCCTCAGAAGGGATGTGTTGGAGCTGGAGAGAGTCCAGAGAAGGGCTACTAAACTAATTAGGGGATTGGAGGACCTTGATTATGAGGAGCGTCTGCAATCGCTTGATTTATTCTCCCTGGAGAAGAGACGCCTGAGGGGGGACATGATAGCAATTTTTAAATATCTAAATGGGGATCTAGGCTTAGAAAAAAAGCTGTTCAGTCGAAGGGATTGCATGAGAACTCGGGGTCATACAATGCGATTAGAGGAGAAGCGTTTTAACCTCAGGCAACGTGGGGGGTTCTTTACTGTTAGGGCTACAAGATTGTGGAATTCTCTACCACATGAGGTGGTTTCTGCAGGTAGTATGGTGGCTTTCAAAAGACTCTTAGACGTACATCTCAAGGATCAGAACATTCAGGGGTATGCAAGATGATTACAGCCACACACACCTACACAGGTTGAACTGGATGGACTATTGTCTTTATTCAACCTCACCAACTATGTAACTATGTAACTATGTAATACCCAGTTACCCTGATCCGATGGTACCTCCATGTTATGCTTTCATACCCAGTGACCCCCCATATTCCTCCATGTCACACTCGGGGACCCTAATGTCCCTCCGTGTCACACCCAGGGATGTTTTTCTATGTCACACCCTATATTCCTCAATGTCATGCTGTCATACCCACTGACCCTGATGTTCCTCCATGTCACACCCAGGGACCCCTGTGTTCCTCCATGTCATGCTGTCATACTCAGTGACCCCAATGTTCCTCTATGTCAGACCCTGATGTTTTTCCATGTAACAGCTGGGGACCCTGATGTTCCTCCATGTCACACCTGGGGACCCCAATCCCCCATGGCACACCCAGGGACCCCAATTCCTCATGGCACACCTTGTGACCCCGAACTCCTGTTACACCCGGTGACCCCTATCCTCTATGTCACACCTGGTGACTGATTCCCCATGGCACACCTGGTGACCCAAATTCCCTTTCATACCAGGGATGCTCCATGTAACACCCAGGGACCCCGACCCCCTGTTCTGGGGACACTAACTGGGTGGTATGAAGAGAGTGAAGAGAGTGGCCCCCACTCTGCCCTCCTTCACAGCGATCCTGCTTATTCCTTCTCCCAGGACACTCCTCTCCTGGACCACAGTGCTCACCACAGCTCCAACCGGCTCATGGTGGAGGGAAAAGCAGCAGTCAGAGAGCTCCGCATGTCCTTCATCACCAACCTCCTCAGACCATTGCGGTGCCTCGTCGCTTCTGCCCCAGTAAAGGTTCCGCCCTCCAGTGCCGAGCTCCGGCTTAGGTTCAGCTCTCCTCCGCTCCCTGCTTAATACCAACCCAGGGAAATGAACGGCTGCCTACCAGCTCAGTGTAGAGAGTCACTTCCTGCCTGGGGTTAAGGCCATTCAGCTCCAGCTGAAGAGGATCATCATGCAGGCAGCACTCTGGTGGGCTCCATTCCTGCCTCTTGGGGCCCCTCCAACAATGGTGGAAAGCCAGGGCCTGATAGTTCCGCCACTGCCCAAGACACCTGGCATCTTTCTCTGTCCCTTCTTCCTCCCCTACCGCCACCTCTCCCCTCAGCTCACAATAATCATTCATGATGGAGAGAGAGTGCCGACTCCTGGCTGCGCCCCTAGGTGGCAATGCGCCCTAGGCGGCTGCCTAGTTTGCCTAGTGGAAGCACCGGCCCTGAATAGACCCCAGATCTCTCCATAAAGGGGACCTGTCACGGCTCAAGCTGTCACAAGGGATGTTGTTCATCCCTTGTGATAGCAATGAAGGTAATAAAAAAAACATCCCCGTTCCCTCGTGCTTACATGCAAATATGAGCACATACATAGCTCCTGCCGCATATGTAAACGATGATCACACCACACTTGTGATGTATCATAGCAAATGTCAGCACAAGAGCAATAATTCTTGTTCCAGACCTCCTGTGTAACTCTAAACTTTGGAGAATTTTAAGTGCTGTAGTTAGGCGCCATTCCACGGGCGTATGCAAATTTTAAAGTGTGACATGTTAGGTATCTAGGAAAAGATAGCCCAGTCACCGCACACTTTACCCAGTCCAAGTGGTTAGCCTGTGCACTGAATAGCATATGAGTTTAAGCCCCTGAAATGCAACCACAGTCAAGAATGTCACGTGTAATGTAGCAATAATGAGAATTGATAGACAATTTGGAGGCATGCATACACAGGTTAAAAAAATAAATAGGGACTAAAATAAATGAGTGAAACAATAAAAAAAATTAAAATGTTGCATAAAACCTGACATCTCTGCACCATGGTGTGAATGAGGATTAAAGGCTAATGTTAGAAATGTTTTTATTCCTGATCTGATGAAATGTGTATAAAAAGGTAGGTGATACTCTCCTCGATACTGGTATAGACTATAATCCAAAAAACTGGTGGTCTCCAAACCGCGACCTGAGAGCCAGATGCAGCCTTTTGCCTGCTTTGGGTACTCTTTCACCCACTGATACCAAGAATGGGGCATAATTCCTCCCACTGACACCAATGAAGGGGCACGATTGCTCCCAAAGGACACCAATGATGGGGCACAATTTCTCCCAATCACACCAACAGTGGGGCACAATTTCTCCCAATCACACCGATAACGGGGCCTTATGACACCAACGATGGGGCCTGATTACAGCAACGATGGGGCACAACTCCTCCCACTGACATCAAAGATAGGGGCATTGTTTTTCCCACTGATGTCGGGACCATCTCTACTCCCAATGTCCACAGTCCTGCCCTCCTAAAGTCTGAAGGACAATAAACTGGCCCTTTGTTTATAAAGTTTGGAGACCATTGGTCTATACCAACATGCAGAGGAATCACTCCATTGGAGATTTTTAAGGCAGCAATATGGTCATCTTATGCTACCACCTTGACACATGACAGGGTCAGTCCTGCTGCCCTTACCACCATGGGCTTGGACATGGAGATCTGTGGTTCTCTCGTCTACTTTCAATATTAATAATTAAACTATATAGGTTATTTTTACCCTGTTTTTTAGATTGTTATATCCTTTCAGTATGATGCCATACATACTGTACGTGCTAAGAAAGGACAATGACCAAAGGTAAGTATACAGTTTTCTGATTTGTATGTGTCTTTCAATATTTTATATTTCAGTATCTACTTTGTACTTTCTAAAGCTAGCTACACATGGATCAAATTTATAACAGAGAAAAGAAACAAGGGCGCCAAGTCATAAAGGTAGATGAACAGCTGTGTAATTTAATGTAGTTACTTACATGTTAAAAACAGGTATTCCAATGAAACAGCATGCATGGTATAAAAAGACAGTCTCCACAGTAGATCCGATGGAAGATGCAAATGAAGGACAGTCACATCTGGGTCCTGTGTGGCGCGTCCTGTGCAGTGGTGAAGGAAGTCCTGAATACCGGCAATGCCGGGTGATGCTGCAAATGGCGTGAGCTTGCCTGATGGAGGAGGTCCTCCGAAACGACGTTGCAGCCCGCCCTCCACTCTCGGTTCAGTGTACGTTCCTGTCGGCTTCCGTGGAGGAACCGACAGACTTGTCCTTCTATTTCCGGTTCCGGGTTATTACCTTCCTGCTGTACGGCAGACAGCGGTGAGGCTGCCCAGCCAGGGAGCCCACGCCATTTGCAGCATCACCCGGCATTGCCGGTATTCAGGACTTCTGTCAGAGAAACCTTCAGCTGCAGACTGGTCGTCACATGACAAGCACCACATGACTTCCACATGACTTCCTGGCTGCCTATAAAAGCTGAGCAAGTGCTCAGAGGAATTGCTGGTTTGTCTTTCAGCTTCCTGTACCTGAGTTCCTGTTTCCTGTGTGATCGTTTACCTGCTGTGACCCGGATTGACCCTGACCTACTCTGCTCTTCTCCTGGACCCGACCTTGGCTTGTTTTACGGACTTTGCTTTTGCTTACCTGTGTTTGACCCTCTGCCTGCGACCCGGATTTACCTTCAGTCTCCTGTGCCTTGACCTTCTGCTTGTGACCTAGTCTTGTCTCCTATCTCCAGTGCCTTGACCCTCAGCCTGTGACCTGGATTGTCTGCTTACCTGTGTTTGACCCTCAGCCTGCTCCGGACTTTTACTGCTGGATCCTGATCAGTCTCTGCTCCAGCTCTACAGGACCTCCACGCAAGCTCTACCCTGCCTGCTGGTAGCTTGTGCCTCTTTGTGCCATCCACCCTCTGTATCACCTCCAGAGGGGCGGAGTGCGCTTAGTCGCAACAGCGAACTGCTCTCGGCACCTCGGCCTCGGTGAGTACCTCTATTCTGATAGTACAAACCAGCCATGTCAGAGGCCGACAGAGCGCGTTCTCCTCTTGAGATCCTGTGCCAGCAGGTCACAACCCTCACTGATGCAGTCCAGAAACTGCAGGAAGGCTATGCCCAGATTGACGGTCGTCTCCAGCAACTTTCAGGGTCACCTGCATCAACAGCCGCAGCCCCTGCGCCCACCAGCGGAGCCTCCTCTTCTCAAGTTGCATCAAGCCCCACAGTGATCATGGCTACCCCTGAGCCCAGGGTTCCCACACCGGAGCGTTTTTCAGGATATCGCAAAAAGTTCCGGGCCTTCAAAAATGCATGCTCCTTGTACTTAGCCCTTCAGCCCAGGACTTTTTCATCCGAAGTAGTTAAGGTGGGATTTGTCATCTCCCTGTTGATCGAAGAGCCGCAGGCCTGGGCCCACAGCCTGATGGAACAGAGGAGCTTTCTTCTAAATTCTTTGGACCTTTTCTTTGAAAGTATGTCTCAACTATATGACGACCCCCAACGCACCGCTACTGCAGAAGCCGTGCTACACTCCCTGTCTCAAGGAAAGAGACCAGTGGAGGACTACACTGCTGAATTTCGAAAATGGTCAGCTGACACAGGGTGGAACGAACCCGCTCTTAAATACCAGTACCGCCAGGGGCTGTCAGAAGCTTTGAAAGATGAGTTGGCCAGGATTGAAACCCCTGCCACTTTGGAGGATTTAATCCAATCCGCTACCAAGCTAGACAGGCGCATGCGCGAGCGGCGCTCTGAGCGCTCCCAGGGTCCCCGACCTAGTTGGATGCTCCCTAAACCTTCTCCCGTTCACCCATCCTTTCCAGTGACTCCTGTCACCTCTGCTCCAGAGGCTGAGCCCATGCAGCTTGGATTGGTCCGTGCTCCTCTTACCCCTGAAGAGAAGCAACGACGGCGACAGGCCAATCCCTGTCTGTACTGTGGGGGAACTGGACATTTTCTGCGTACCTGCCCCGTGAGACCCAGTAAGTCACGCTCGCAGTTTTTCATGAACTTTCAGAACCCTGGTTTATCCCAGACTTATGTCACCCTCTCTGTCTCCTTACAGCTAATGGAAAAGGAAGTTCATCTACCAGCAATTATTGATTCCGGAGCCTGTAGTTGTTTTCTAGACACTTCACTGGCCCAAAAACTACACATTCCACTGCAAACCAAAGAACAAGGCCTCCAAGTCTACCTGGCTGATGGGTCTCTCCCTCGCTCTGGATTTGTCACACAACAGACAAGGCCCATCCTTGTCACCACGGACTCCGGCCACCAGGAGCTTCTAAGCTTTGACATCATCTTCTCCCCCATGTTCCCCATCATTTTGGGGCTCCCCTGGCTACAGGCACATGAACCTGACATCAATTGGAACAAGAAGAAAGTCTCCTTCTCCTCTCCCTACTGTTCCCAGCATTGCCTTCCTCCAGCTCCAGCCGCCTGTTTAACCGTAGAACCTACACCTGACAATCTCCAGCATGTCCCTCCGGTATATCTTGAATTTAGAGATGTCTTCGATAAACAAAAAGCTGATTGCCTACCACCTCATCGGTCTTACGACTGCCCCATTGATTTGCTACCTGGTTCTGAAATACCCTTTGGCCGCATCTTTCCACTATCAGAGACTGAACTAGCGGCTCTTAAAACGTATATTGATGAGAACTTGGATAAGGGTTTCATTCGTCCATCATCTTCACCGGCCGGAGCCGGCATCTTCTTTGTGGAACAGAAAGATGGTTCCCTAAGACCATGCATAGACTATAGAGAACTGAACAAAATAACGATAAAAAATCGCTATCCTCTTCCACTTATCCCAGAGTTGTTTCAGCGTTTCCGGTCTGCCCGAATTTTCTCCAAGTTGGATCTGCGAGGTGCCTATAGCCTCATCCGAATCAGGCCTGGAGACGAATGGAAGACTGCCTTCAGGTCCAGGTTTGGACATTATGAATATTTGGTAATGCCCTTTGGGTTGTGTAACGCCCCGGCCACTTTTCAGCACCTGGTAAACGACATTTTTCGAGAATATCTGGACAATTTCCTAGTTGTTTACCTGGACGACATTCTTATTTTTTCTGCCACCATTGAGCTACACCGGGTTCATGTAAAGACAGTCCTTGCAATTCTCAGGAGACACAAATTGTACCTTAAAGCAGAGAAATGCGAATTTGAAAAATCTGTTGTGCAATTCCTAGGCTTTATCATTTCTACCAACGGGGTCGCAATGGATCCACAGAAGGTCAAGGCAATTCAGGAGTGGCCGGCTCCAGTAGACAAAAAGGGGGTACAGCGGTTTATCGGATTCGCTAATTTTTACCGGAGGTTTATCGTTGGCTTCTCATCCATTGTTGCACCCATCACCCAACTAACCCGCCAACACAGTCGTTTTCAGTGGTCCCAAGAGGCCCAGGAAGCTTTTACCAAGCTCAAAGCCCTGTTCACCTCTGCACCAATCCTACGGCATCCGGATCCAGCCCTGCCATTTGTGTTGGAGGTAGACGCCTCGGAAACCGCCACTGGAGCCATCCTCTCCCAGAGACAGGGCCCCAAGGCTCTCCTCCATCCTGTAGCTTTCGCATCTCGGAAACTAAGTTCCCCGGAAAGGAATTATGATGTGGGAGACCGGGAGCTGTTGGCCATCAAGTTCGCTCTGGAGGAGTGGAGATATCTGTTGGAGGGTGCTTCCCATTCCATCATGATCTTCACCGATCATAAAAACCTAGAATACCTCAGGACAGCCAAACGCTTAAGACCCAGGCAAGCCCGGTGGGCCCTCTTCTTTTCTAGGTTCAACTTTCATATCTCTTATAGACCTGGCCTTAAGAATGGGAAAGCAGACGCACTCTCCCGGATGTTCCCTGAATCTCCCCAGTCAACGGAACCTAGCACCATCTTATCTCCACAAAACTTCCTTCTGCTCACAGACACTGATCTTATGACCACCATCAAGTGGGCATCCAGCCATTGTACTGACCCAGAAATATCCTCCTTGGAGAAACGAGATGACTTGTTCTGGTCCCAAGGAAGAATTTTTGTCCCACCGGAGGCTAGACCCATGACGTTAAAGTTGCTTCATGACCATAAACTGGCTGGTCACTTTGGGACTCAAAAGACTTTGGAATTGGTCGCCCGTTCTTTTTGGTGGCCTGGTTGGAGGCAGGACTGTAAAAAGTATGTCCTCTCTTGTATTTCTTGCCAGCGCAGTAAAGTGGCTAACACCAAATCTTGGGGATTACTTAGACCTTTACCCATTCCAGAACGCCCATGGGCTGAAGTTTCTATGGACTTCATTGTTGATCTTCCTCCCTCGGAAGGTTTCACCTCCATTCTGGTTGTTGTCGACCGCCTTTCCAAAATGGCACACTTCTTGCCCATGGTGGGCACCCCCTCTGCTTTGGAGACAGCTAACATTTTTATCAAAGAAATAATAAGGCTACATGGAGTACCCGACAGTGTTGTTTCTGACAGAGGGGTTCAGTTCACCTCCAAATTTTGGAAAGAACTTTGTAAAGCACTGCAAATAAAGGTCTGTCTCTCCTCTGCGTATCACCCTCAAAGCAATGGCCAGACAGAGAGAACGAACCAAACTCTTGAGCAGTATCTCCGCTGTTTCTCTTCTGGCTCCCAGGATGACTGGTCCTCTCTGCTACCCTACGCGGAGTTCGCGTATAATAATTCAGTTCATTCAGCCACCAACCAAACGCCCTTCTTGTCTAACTTTGGGTTTCACCCTTCCTTCCTTCCAAACGCTACCCCTGAATTATCTGTTCCTGCTGTCCAAGATCGCATAGCCTCCATCCAACAGAACTTTCAAAGGATTCAGGAAACCATGCAAAAGGCCCAGGATGACTATAAGAAGTACTACAACAGGGGAAGGAAGGAGAACCCGGTTTTCAAGGTCGGTGAGGAAGTTTGGTTATCTTCAGCTAACCTCAAATTACCTTTTCCCTCACGGAAGTTGGGCCCAAAGTTCATAGGGCTGTTCAAAATCAAGAGGATGGTTAACCCTGTGGCCTTTGAATTGGCCTTACCCAGCTCTTACAGGATTCATTCTGTCTTTCATGCATCCTTACTGAAACCAGTGATTCCTAGCCCCTTCCCGGGAAGAGAGGAGCCGCCTCCTCCACCGGTCCAGGTGGATGGAGAAAATTAATTTGAGGTTGAAGCCATACTGAACTGCAGGAAGAGGGGTAGACTTCTCCAATACCTAATCAAGTGGAAGGGGTACCCACCTGAAAACAACTCTTGGGAACCCTCAAGAAACATACACGCCCCTCGCTTGATCCGAGCTTTTCATGTGAATCACCCGGAGTTGATGTCCAGTTTGGGCGTCCAGAGGCCGCCCCTCGGGGGGGGGGGCACTGTCAGAGAAACCTTCAGCTGCAGACTGGTCGTCACATGACAAGCACCACATGACTTCCACATGACTTCCTGGCTGCCTATAAAAGCTGAGCAAGTGCTCAGAGGAATTGCTGGTTTGTCTTTCAGCTTCCTGTACCTGAGTTCCTGTTTCCTGTGTGATCGTTTACCTGCTGTGACCCGGATTGACGCTGACCTACTCTGCTCTTCTCCTGGACCCGACCTTGGCTTGTTTTACGGACTTTGCTTTTGCTTACCTGTGTTTGACCCTCTGCCTGCGACCCGGATTTACCTTCAGTCTCCTGTGCCTTGACCTTCTGCTTGTGACCTAGTCTTGTCTCCTATCTCCAGTGCCTTGACCCTCAGCCTGTGACCTGGATTGTCTGCTTACCTGTGTTTGACCCTCAGCCTGCTCCGGACTTTTACTGCTGGATCCTGATCAGTCTCTGCTCCAGCTCTACAGGACCTCCACGCAAGCTCTACCCTGCCTGCTGGTAGCTTGTGCCTCTTTGTGCCATCCACCCTCTGTATCCCCTCCAGAGGGGCGGAGTGCGCTTAGTCGCAACAGCGAACTGCTCTCGGCATCTCGGCCTCGGTGAGTACCTCTATTCTGATAACTTCCTTCACCACTACACAGGACGCGCCACACAGGACCCAGATGTGACTGTCCTTCATTTGCATCTTCCATCGGATCTACTATGGGGACTGTCTTTTTACACCATGCATGCTGTTTCATTGGAATACCTGTTTTTAACATGTAAGTTACTACATTAAATTACACAGCTGTTCATCTACCTTTATGACTTGGCGCCCTTGTTTCTTTTCTCTGTTACATGTTTGGAGGGTATCCCTACCTCTTGAGGAGCTGCCTGTCCAATCTTCACCCCAGTACCCTGATTTGGACTTTTTGTACTCTTTCATCAGCAAGGATCCATCCGGGATCATCGCATGATTGATTAGGACTTCTACACACTTGAGGTTCCTGTATCTTGTTTGCCCTGCAATTTTCATTGTTACCCAATTTAATTTAATTATTTATCCATCTATATTTTTAATTTTTTTTTTTTTTTTTTATATTGGTGATTCATCTGTGGTTCCACTGGTCATGTGGTCCCCTCCAAAATGGTCCAGTGAGCGCTGATTCACTGACCTAGGTCAGTGTGTGTCTTTTTATTCACTGGATCAAATTTATACTAATTTGGCAGGGACTGACTGAATTTCGACCTACGTATGGGCACTATGGTTGTACAGAAGTCTATCTACTGATTGACTTCTGTACAACCACCCTGTTGAATTCTCCACGCTCGATCAGTGCTGCAGGGAGACAACGACACAGCAGGGAGGATTCCTTCATCCACCTTGGGTGTGGATAGGGAGTCAGTTTTTTTTTAATTCAGCCAGCTCATCCATGGGCAGCTAAATATACCACTTTAATACCTTCCAGCTACTCCAACAGACCTAGAAAGCACATTCACTAGTTTCTGATCTAATACAAATAAACATGATTTTATTTTATACCTACTCATATACTATATCTACCAATTTTAGGATTTTTTTTTTTTTTTTTTTAAACAGAACTCCAGATACAAATAACAAGGGGAATAGCATGCTAAAAGATAAATACAACCAGATTTTTCTGCAATATTCATCTTCAGTCTAGAGATATACCCCATAGTACCATTTTTTCTACCACTTGATGTCCTCCGTCAGATGGCCAGTAGGGATGATTGAACGGTTCGGGTCGACCATCGGTTCGGCCCGAACATTGGGTGTTCGAGGTTCGACCGAATTTAGAACTTTTTGCCCAAAAAGTTCAGAATTCGGCAACCAGAACCGACTAAAATGCAATGGTTCAGGAAATGGGCTTTAAAAGCCCGTGATTGGACCAGAACCATTAGCAAAAGCTAATTGAGGGGGCAGAAGAATGCTAAGAATGTGATTGGAGTGACTAGGGGGTCCCTAGGCCAATCATTAGTGAATACGCCCCCCAGTATATAAGATAGCCCCCGCCAAATTCCTAGCATTGTTATACTGGACATGGAAGAGAGTGGAAGCAGTTCTGCTAATTTTACTTTAAAAGTGTCATTTAGCATTTATTAGTGTGAGGAAAGGGATATCTAGTGTAGTTAGAGTGCTCCTTTACTCCTTTAGTTAGCTTCAAAAATTTAGTTTCTGTAGGGAAAGTGTGAAGTGTCAGGGTGACCGTAATGTAGTGTAGGGTGAAGTGACTGCTATGGCAGGGTGACCGAACCCTTCCATATCAGGGTGACCGTAATGTTGTGTAGGGTGAACTGACAGTGACTGCTATGGCAGGGTGACCGAACCCTTCCATAGCAGGTTGACCGCTATAGAGAAAAGCTAGTTTCTCTTGTGTCACTTTCGCTGCAGGGATATGGCTTCGCCGCCGCCAGCATTTTTGGCTGCAGGAGTTGCTAGTGATTTTTTGAGCACATGTTTGGAGTCAGACATGACATCTGAACATGTGTATAGGGGGTATATATACACACACACGTCTGTATATATACACCTGCACATATATAGGTGTGAAAGGAGCAGAAAAAACTACTTGCGCTAATGAAATAATTAACACCAATATATTTCTGCTCCTATCACACCTATATATGTCTAGGTGTCTATATACATATAAGTATGTGTGTATATACACCACTATACACAAGTTCAGATGTTTTGCCTGCCTCTAAAGAATCCAAAAAAAAATGCCCAGGTGTGTTGTTGCAGGCATTTTTTGGGGGTTTTTGGAGGCAGGCAAAACATCTGAACTCGTGTATAATGTACCTGTGAAGTTTCAGCTCTGTAGCATGTCCAGAACCAGAAAAAAAGATAATTTTTCAGTAGAGCAGGGATGGTGGGACCCTATTTTTACACCTATATGATCTTTTTTTTATGGTTCTGGACATGCTACAGAGCTGAAACTTCACAGGTACACCTTTTAGACCCCCCAGACACTAAATCACACAAAAAAAAAGTTCTTAAAAATTGTCATTTTTGATAGAGAGCCAATTATTGAAAAAAAAAATTAAAAAAAAAATGTATTTGGATTTAGTGTCTGGGGGGTCTAAAAAGTGTACCTGTGAAGTTTCAGCTCTGTAGCATGTCCAGAACCCCCCCAATAATTAGCATTTTCTTATAATTTTTATTAGAACAGGAATACAACTTCTCTACGGCGTTTTTTCTTGCATTTATCGGCCATTTTTGGAGGCAGGCATGACTTTTTTTGGATTAGTGTCTGGGGGGGGGGGGGGGGGTCTAAAAAGTGTACCTGTGAAGTTTCAGCTCTGTAGCATGTCCAGAACCAGAAAAAAAGATACATTTTTCAGTAGAGCAGGGATGGTGGGATCCTCCTTTTACATCTATATCTTTTTTTTTTTGGTTCTAGACATGCTACAGAGCTGAAACTTCACAGGTACACCTTTTATATTCAATAATTTTTATTGAAAATTTTTTAAAAAGATAACAGAAGAGCAATAACAAACGAGGCATAGTAATAACTTGCTTACATATGAACTGTTGTGCAGAACAGTACAAGAATTTATAGACATGGCATGAAAACAAGGCCAGCGAGTGCTGGAAAAACTGCTGATCAATAAAAAAAAAAATCTCATCATGGCTGAACTCCAAGATAGATAGAGAGCCGATCGCCCCGGGGGACCCCTAATGGGCTCATACTGTGCCCCAAAGAGAAGCGGCTAAAGACAGCTGATAGAAAACCGCCTTTGTCTTTGAAAACCTTAAGGGAGGAAAAGCAACACCCGCCAAACCCCAATAAGAAAACATATATTAGCCAATAACTACTAGTGTAATTATGGTACGAGGTACCACATATGCCTCATAAACAGACTTAAACATGGAACAGAACAGAGCAAGTGGTAGGAAGAAGAAGAGTAGAAAGAGGAGAGATAGAGGGAGAAGGAGAAAAGTCGGGGATGGAAGGGAGAGAGTAAAGAGAGTTGAGGAGAATAATCCCATGGTCCGACCCCACTCAACCCATAGATGAGTATCAAAACGTAGAGAAAAGGGGGAAACCCCAAGGAAAAAGGCGTCCCTCCAACCGAGCCCATCTTAGAGTGTTACATTCACAAATGTCGCCCAGGGTTCCCAGACTGATTCAAATATTGCCCTAGAATCATTCAAGATACTGTACATCTTTTCTTGTGTCATCATCCACGAAATTTTACGCTTCGCAACCAGGAAGGGGACTGTAGACTGTTTCCAATGCTTAGCTATTGTGATTTTAGCTCCTAGGAATATATAAGAAATGAGAGTCCGAGTGTGCTTGGGGACCCTGAGAGGATGGTGACCTAGGAGGGCATATAAAGGTGATTGCTCAAGGGAAACCCCCGTAACGCGTCGTATTGTGTGGAACATCCGATTCCAAAAAGAACGGATTTTAGGGCATTCCCAAAAACGTGTAACAGGCTCCCCAGAAGATCACAGCCTCTGAAGCAGACCGGGGACGAGCTAGGGAAAATGGTCGCCAAGC
This sequence comes from Pelophylax lessonae, assembly GCF_965119305.1. Classification (NCBI taxonomy): domain Eukaryota; kingdom Metazoa; phylum Chordata; class Amphibia; order Anura; family Ranidae; genus Pelophylax; species Pelophylax lessonae. The sequence continues at coordinate 36,716,398 of NC_138779.1, read as the reverse complement.
GAGAAGGAACCATGTACCATCGCATCAAAATTTTAACATTAGCCTCCATGAGGCCCACAATGTGGATCCCACGAAAGGCTCTTCCGACACAGGTATGCCAAGCATCCAGGTCCCAGTCTACATTCAGGTCCTGTTCCCATTTCAGCATGTAGGAGGTTTTATCTTCGGGAGAAATTAAAGAGGCATAAATGAGGGAAATCTCTCCCTTGATATCTTGAATTTTGGAGCACCATTGTTCGTAGGGGGTTACTGTGAGGGGGCCCGAAGATCCCCTCTGAAGCGTGCACAAAAAGTGTGAGATCTGAGAGAAGCGAAATCGCTCCGCAGGCGGCATCTTCAGATTAGCTAAACAATGCGAGTAGGAAAGAGGACCTCTGGCATCAAAAAAGTGTCCAATTCTATAAAGGACTTTATCCGTCCACCATTTGAAAGCTTCAATGTTAGTTCCAGGAGGGAAGTCAGGGTTATGAAAAATATGTTTGAGAGGACCCCAGGGGGAGGAAATCTTTTTGGACTTATGAATAAGGTCACTAAGAGCAAAAGAATGTGAGAGTGTAGGAGCCAGGATTGGGGTGCGGGATGCAGGAGGGCTCCAAAGTAAGAAGTCCACAGTATGGAGAGGGATGGCCTGTCTTTCCATGTAGTACCAATCAGGTTTTTCTCCTTTAACATATATAAACAGAAAATTGTGCCAGTTGGGCCGCTAAGTAATATTTCCAAATGTCCGGTACCCCGAGACCCCCATTTTTACGAGACCTAAAAAGCGTGGATTTGTTGATCCTATGACCCTTCCTGCCCCAAATAAATTTAAAAATGTGTGATTAAAGGGATGCAACTTGTGACTTCACTAGTGGAATAGGAATAGGGAGAGCGCGAAATAGATATAAGAGACGCGGAAGCAGGGTCATCTTGACTGAGTTGATTCTTCCCAGCCAAGAAATGTTAAATTTTTACCAGTCCTCTAGGTCCTTTTTCAGTTTATTAATAAGTGGTGGAAAATTGGCTGAATGCAGATCAGAAATCGAGGCAGTGATATGTACCCCCAGGTAGGGTATTGAGTCGGAACGCCAGGAAAAAGGAAAATGATCTATTAGGCGAGAGACCAGGGATTGTGGAAGGTTGACGTTCAGAGCCAGGGATTTGCTCATATTCACCCTCAGTCCCGAGACCACCCCAAAGCTATGGAGGAGTGATATGATGTTGGGGAGCGAGATCAGGGGGGACGTGACAAACAGCATAAGGTCGTCGGCGAACAAAGCGCATTTATGCACTGTATTGCCGCAGTGTATACCACGTATATCAGGATGGTGACGGATGGCAATAGCTAGGGATTCCAAGGCAATGGCAAAAATAAGGGGTGAAAGAGGGCACCCCTGCCGTGTACCCCTGTGGATGGAAAAGGATTCAGAATAAAGGCCTTGCATCTTGACTCGTGCTGAGGGGTGGGAGTACAAGGCCCGGAGAATGGCCAAAAAGGAGGGGCCAAAACCCCATCTCTCCAATGTGGAGAAGAGAAACGGCCAAGAGAGCGAGTCAAAGGCCTTGTGTAGGTCTAAGGATAGTAGGAAGCCCTCTTGGGGAGGGGCTCCATCCCAGCCCGAACGCAAGAGAGTAGCCGCATCAATCACTCTTCTAATTTGGTCGGTCCCTTGTCGGCCTGGGATGAAGCCCACCTGGTCCTTGTGAATATAAGAATGAAGCTGGAGAGGCGAGTAGCTAAAATTTTTGTTAGGAGCTTGAGATCATTATTAATAAGGGAAATGGGTCTGTAATTACCAACGTCTGTGTGATCCTTACCCGGTTTCGGGATGACCGATATAAAAGCTGCATTCATGGATTGGTCCAGAGGTTCCATGCCTCTGAGGGAATTAAAGAATCTTGCCAGGTAAGGGGCAAGTGTATCAGCATATGTCTTATAATATATGTTAGAGAAGCCATTGCGACCTAGGGCGGAATTGGTGCGTAGAGCTTTAATGGCGATTAGAATTTCCTGTTCGGAAAAAAGGTTCTTCTAGAAGGGAGCGTGCTTTCTTGCTAAGTTGTGGAAGAGGGACCCGTCCCAGAAAGGACTCGATATCATGTTCCTGGGAAGGCTTAGGGTCAGCATATAGGGTAGAATAAAAGGATTGGAAAGTAGCCATAATTGAGGCAGGATTCCTCGTGAGTTCCCCCGACCTAGCCTTAATTTTGGGCATGGAAATAATCCTATATTTCGGTGTCAATTTAGAAGCAAGCCTAGGTCCTATTTTATCCTGCGTGGCCAGCAGGCGTGCATTTTGCCACTGTAAACTCTTAGCTGCCTTGGTGGTTAGAGCCAAATTAAGGGAAAGCTTAACCGCATCGAGTTTGCCCAGAGAAGTCAAGGTCGGGTCACGTTTATGCTCCCCACTCAGCCTTTTAAATTCCCGTTCCAGCTCAGTAATTTCAAACTGTCGTTCGCGCTTGAGTTTAGCCCCCAATTGAATGAGATGGCCCCTGATGACAGCCTTGTGGGCTCCCCAAAGGGAGGAGGGAGTTATGTCTTGAGAGTCGTTAAGGGCGAAATATTCTAGGATCACTTTTCCTATAGTGGATTTCCACACCGGTTCGTGGAGAAAAGATTCGTTCAGTCGCCATAGGGACGGGCCAGTACGCAAGGGTGTGCTTTTGAGTTTAAGGAACACTAAAGAATGGTCAGACCAGGGTATGTCTCTAATTACTGATGAAAGTGCAGAGGGGATGTCCATAGTAGGGACAAAAATATGATCAATTCTGGCGAGTGTATTGTGAGGAGCTGAGAAGTGGGTGTAGTCCTGGGCGGAGGGGTTTAAGTTCTCGCCAGATGTCCACTAAACCCAAGGAATGGAGAAGCTTGGCTACTCGAAGGCTTTGCTTAGGGGGTCTGCGCAAGCGTTGAGGTCCTCGTTTAGATTTATCTAGAGCGTGGTCGAAAGCCAAATTGGAGTCACCTCCCAAAATGAGTCTACCTTCGAAGTGGGTGGAGAGAAGAGGGAGCACCCTAGAAAAAAAAGGCCGCCTGACCCTTGTTAGGAGCATAGAAGGAAACAAAGGTGTATAAAACACCGCCAATGTAACCCTTTACCAAAATGTACCTCCCCTGGGGGTCCGCTATGGTATGAGAATGTGAAAAAGCCACAGTTTTTGAAAAAAAAAATTGCTACTCCCTTCTGTTTAGAGGGCGCATTAGCCAGGAAAAAGACTGGATATTTATGGTGGACGTATTTAGGCCTATAAGACTCCGGGAAATGGGTTTCCTGAAGCAGGAGGACCTCAAGTCCCTGGGAATGGTAATGTTGGAATGCCTTTCGCCTTTTCACTGGAGAATTGAGGCCCTGAACATTGTGTGATGCCACCTGTAGAGAGAAATCGGTACTCACGGTTGCCGTCATTGGAGAAGCGAGGCTCGAGCGCCGCGGTGTACAGCTGTGGAACAGTAGTCGGTGGAATCGAACTGGAGTCTAGAAGACAGCAACAAAAACAGAGAGCTCAATTGAACGATGGGATCAGACCATGTGATGCTGAAAAAAGAGAAGGAGAATTAGAAAAGAAGGAAAAGGGATAGTAAGGATGGGAGAGAAAGGCTAAAAACATGCCAGGACAGAGCCTAGCATGGTGTTATGGAGGCAGGGGATAAGTCCCATGCCCCCTAACCAAAATCGTAAAGGCACCCTATACCAGATAGGGTGCTGTCCTGTAGGTGCCAGGAGAAAAAAAGAAATTCTCCAAGCTCCTACTGGGGTGTGTGCACTAAAACCTCTCCGGGCATGGAGCCCCTACCCGGACAATTATAAGAAAAAAAAACAAATATGGTGGTCGCCCCGACTTGAGGCAGAGCAAAAGAGCATGAGGAGGCCAAAGGGGAGGGAGGTGAGAGGGGGAAGGGGAGGGAGAAGGGAAGGAGAGGAAAAAAAAAAGGGGGGGGGGAGGGAAGAGGAAGGGGAAAGGGAGAAACAGGGAAAGGAAAAAGATCGGGGAGGCTTCTGCTACTGCGTTATATCTAAGGGCAAAGTGAAGGCAAAACAGGCGATCACAACACAATAACTTGGGACCGGTCAATAGGAGAAAGAGTAACAAACAGGGACCGGTACCCCAAACATTATGGTAATACAAAAAAAGGAAAAATCAAGCGCAAGATAAAAGTTCAGTCAGACAATGTCCAGCAAAAAAAAAAAAAGGGGGGGAAGAAGGGGGTTAATGGTTAACCCATTCCAGCGGAAAGTGCCAAATCTAGTAAGGCTGGTTGGAGGAACATGCTGGATCAATCAGGAACATCAGGGAGGCTGGACATCACGGTGACGTTTATGCTGTTGCTTGTTCCAAACAGGCGATACAGGGCTGATCGGCGGAGGTCGCTTGCTGGATTCCCATCTCGGGTAAGAGGAGGAGGGGGAAGGATCTCTGGAAATGAGTCCCAATTGTAGAAGCAGGCGTTCCCCATCCTGAAGGGACGAAAAGCCGTGGGTTTTGTTCCGGAAGAGAAAGTTCAATCGGAAGGGAAAGGACCACCAATATTTCAAAGATTTAGCAGAGAGAATTGATAACAGTGGTTTCAGGGCTCTGCGACGCTGAATGGTCATAGGAGACAGGTCTGCAAAAAGTTGAATCTTGTGACCCTGGATGGAGAGGTTTTCCTTGTCCCTGCTCTTCCTCATGAGCTCCTCTTTAACCCCATAGTAGTGGGTTTTAACGATCACATCCCTGGGAAGACCGTCCTTACGGGGCAATTGGAGTGCTCTGTGCGCTCTGTCGAGCTCCAGGCGGTGGTCCGGAATATCTGGGAGAACGTCCTTGATAAATGTTTTAACGGTATCGGGAATATCTTTGACTGACTCAGGGATCCCCCTAATTCTGAAATTTAGGCGGCTACTCCTGTTCTCCAAATCATCCAATTTGGATAAAGCAGTGTCCAATTGTTCCTGAAGAGTCTGGATACAAGCAGTATTTTGATTGGTTCTTGTCACGGTATGGTCGACAGTATTCTCTATGGCCTCAATCCTGGAGCCTAAATTTTGCAGATCAGCTTTGATAGATCCTGTGATCTGTGCGGCATTATGAGCCAGTCCAGTGGCCAGCATCTCAGAAAACTTATGCATAAGCAAGGAAATGTCAGGGAAATGGCTCTGAGAGGGGAGGCCTAGCTGGTGCTGTAGAGCCAGGGCCTCAGGTGATACTCTGTCCGGCTGACCAGGGGATTGCTCCATGGCTGTGCTCAGCAGAGATGCAGTGGAAGCTGGGGAGATGAACTGTGCTTGTGGAAGGTTAGTGGGGGTTGCTGGGGAAGGCCAGGGCTCTGGGGTGGCTGGACGAATGTCAAAAAGAACAGTGGAAGTGTCCCCTACCTCCTGGTCACCTCGGCTGGCTGAGGGAAGAGAGGAGGCGGACGCCATCTTGTCCGGATCCCTCTGAGGAGATTGAAATCGCAGCCGGCGGGAGACTTCCCTGCGGGGGCCCGCAGACATGCAGGGCCGGAACGCTGATGAAAGCTGCGGTGGTGGTGCAAGTGGCGGGGTGACCGAGCGTGATGTGCTGGAGTAGGGCCCGATGCTGTCCAGAGAGGCGCGGAGCTCTGGGACTAAGCCGCCATCCCGGAGCTCCCGCGCATGCGCACTCCCCACAGGTACACCTTTTAGACCCCCCAGACACAAAATCACACAAAAAAAAGTTCTTAAAATTTGTCATTTTTGATAGAGAGCCAATTATTGAAAAAAAAAAAATAATAATTTCTTTGGATTTAGTGTCTGGTGGGTCTAAAAAGTGTACATGTGAAGTTTCAGCTCTGTAGCTTGTCCAGAACCATAAAAAAAAGATTGTTTGTATTAGAACACTTTCAGCACAGGATGTTGGCTTCTCGCTTTTCACACCTTGCCGGTTTAATAGCAGGCGTTTTTTTGGGTTCTTTTGAGGCAGGAAAAACATCTGAACTTGTGTATAGTGGTATATATACCACTATACACAAGTTCAGATGTTTTGCCTGCCTCCAAATAACCCAAAAAAATGCCCAAAAAAACGCTAGCGTCAAAAAAAAAAAAAAAAAAAAACACCGTGGTGTGTTGTTGCAGGCATTTTTTGGGGGTTTTTGGAGGCAGGCAAAACATCTGAACTTGTGTATAGGGTTGAGCGAACACCTAGATGTCCGTGTTCGACGGGTTCTGCCGAACTTTAAAAAAAAGTCCGGGTCCGTGTCCCGGACTTTTACCGAACTTTTCCCGGACACCGAACCCCATTGAAGTCAATGGGGACCCGAACTTTAAGGCACTAAAATGGCTCTAAAACACCAAAGGAAAGGGCTAGAGTGCTGCAAATGGCAGCAAAACGTAATTAAGAGCATGGCAAGTGCTCTGCAAACAAATGTGGATAGGGAAATAACTTAAAACAACAAAAAAAAAACAGAAAAATAAAACAATGTTCTTCTTCATCTCTGAAGGACGAGGCCCATATGGAGTAGGAGGGAGGTTGAGGTGGTGGTGGATGTGGCGGTGACATAGGCGTGCGCACAGGGTGTGCTGGGTGTGCCTGGGCACACCCTAATCACCTAGGGCACATAGCATTGCCAGTGAGGAGATGGGAAAGATCTCCCTGGGACCTGCTCTGCTCTATTTCTCCTTGCCTACAGGTACATGGCCCCGATACATTACTCTCCCTGCTGGCAAACACATGCATGTGTATTTCAACTTTGGGGTGCACACCTTAATGCAATAGGCTGCGCACACCTATGGGCGGTGTAGGTGGAAGCGGCGGTGGAGGAGGACCAGGGCCGGATTAACAGCATCATGGGCTTGGTGCTGAGGATTTTGAAGGGCCTTAAGGGCCGTGCCTTGCCATGCACCCAGAGGAGGAAGGGTGCAGCCATGCATGCCTAATTCAACATGGGATGCTGTCTCTGAAGCCCATAAACACATCCATGCATCGCCAACTGTCCCTCCTTGTCCGGCCTTCACGCTGTGTGGGGAGGTTCTGAGGGTGCTGCCTGGGGAAGCGAGCATAGAAGCCAGACTTCTGTGTTTACAAGTGACAGAAGAGCGGTAACAGTGAATATGGCCAACCCGGGGCCTATATAAAAGGTAGGGGCCTGGAGCTGCAGCTCCAATAGCCCCTACATTAATCTGGCCCTGAGGAGGAGGACGAGGTAGCCAACACTGCTTCTTTTCAAAAATTTTAAATGAGGGTACACCCCAAAAGAGTGAGAAAGAGCAAAAATGGAACAATGGGTGGGTAAGGTCGGTATCCATTGCTATTCTGCATAAGGTACGGAAAAGTCCCGTGGGATCCATGCCTGGTTCATTTTAATGAACGTGAGCTTGTCCACATTGTCTCTGGACAGGCGGCTGCGCTTGTCTGTTATAACGCCCCCAGCCGTGCTAAATACCCGTTCAGATAATACACTGGCTGCAGGGCACGCCAGCACCTCCAAGGCGTAAAGGGCAAGCTCAAGCCATGTGCCCAATTTGGAGACCCAGAAGTTGAAAGGGGCAGACCCGTCATTCACTACATGTAGGCGTGTGCACACATACTGCTCCACCATGTTGGTAAAATGCTGCCTCCTGCTAAGACGTTCCATCTGAGCTGCTGGTGCTGCTGTTTGTTGTGGCGTGCTGACAAAGCTTTTCCACATTTCGGCCATGCTAACCCTGCCTTCTGAGGTGCTGGCGGTGCCCTGGTTGCGTTGGCGACCTCCTCCTCCTCCTCCTCTGCCTTGTGCTTCCACTGTGGCCCCGCTGTCAGATGGGAATGCCAGCAGCATGGCGTCTACCAGCGTGCGCTTGTACTCGTGCATCTTGCGATCGCGCTCCAGTGAGTGAATTAAGGACGGTACGTTGTCCTTGTAACGGGGATCCAGCAGCGTGGCCACCCAGTAATCAGCACAAGTTAGAATGTGGGCAACTCGGCGGTCGTTGTGGAGACACTGCAGCATGTAATCGCTCATGTGTGCCAGGCTGCCCAGAGGCAACGAAAGGCTGTCCTCTGTGGGAGGTGTATCGTCCGTGTCCTCTGTATCCCCCCAGCCACGCACCAGTGATGGCCATGAGCTGGCCTGGGTGCCACCCTGCTGTGAACATGGTTCCATCTCCTCCTCCAGCTCCTCCTCCTCCTCATCCTCCTCATCCTCCAGAACTGTGCCCCTGCTGGACAATTGCGTCCCTGGCGTTTGCGTGTGCAGGAACCCACCCTCGGAGCCCCTTGCGAATGACTGCCCTGAAAGCCTTGGAAATGTTACCTCTTCATCCTCCTCCTCCTCCTCATCCTGTGCCACATCCTCTTCCATCATCGCCCGAATTGTTTTTTCAAGGAGGCATAGAAGTGGGATAGTTAAGCTGAGAACGGCGTCATTGCCACTGGCCATGTTGGTGGAGTACTCAAAACAGCGCAACAAGGCACACAGGTCTCGCATGGAGGCCCAGTTAAATTAAATAGCGGAATAGAAAATATGATCCAAAAAAAGTGTATGTATATCACACGTACACAACCACACTGGGCCCCAATTACTATTGTTTGTACCCCTAAAAGGCTAGATGAGGAGTAGGGGGAGTATGGAACAGGCAGCACCCTCAAACCTTCAGAAGTATGAGATGAACCCCAACAACTTGGAAAGGTGGATCTCTCTCACACGTACCGACACAGACTATCCCGCAATTCAATTGATCCTCAAAGGTTTTTATTGAATAGCGGAATAGGAAATATGATCAAAAAAAGTGTATGTATCTCGCACGTACACAACCACACTAGGCCCCAATTACTATTGTTTGTACCCCTAAAAGGCTAGATGAGGAGTAGGGGGGGTATGGAACAGGCAGCACCCTCAAACCTTCAGAAGTATGAGATGAACCCCAACAACTTGGAAAGGTGGATCTCTCTCACACGTACCGACACAGACTATCCCCCAATTTAACTGATCCCCAAAGGTTTTTGATTAAATAGCGGAATAGAAAATATGATCCAAAAAAAGTGTATGTATATCACACGTACACAACCACACTAGGCCCCAATTACTATTGTTTGTACCCCTAAAAGGCTAGATGAGGAGTAGGGGGGGTATGGAACAGGCAGCACCCTCAAACCTTCAGAAGTATGAGATGAACCCCAACAACTTGGAAAGGTGGATCTCTCTCACACGTACCGACACAGACTATCCCCCAATTTAACTGATCCCCAAAGGTTTTTGATTAAATAGCGGAATAGAAAATATGATCCCAAAAAAGTGTATGTATATCACACGTACACAACCACACTGGGCCCCAATTACTATTGTTTGTACCCCTAAAAGGCTAGATGAGGAGTAGGGGGAGTATGGAACAGGCAGCACCCTCAAACCTTCAGAAGTATGAGATGAACCCCAACAACTTGGAAAGGTGGATCTCTCTCACACGTACCAACACAGACTATCCCCCAATTTAACTGATCCCCAAAGGTTTTTGATTAAATAGCGGAATAGAAAATATGATCCAAAAAAAGTGTATGTATATCACACGTACACAACCACACTAGGCCCCAATTACTATTGTTTGTACCCCTAAAAGGCTAGATGAGGAGTAGGGGGAGTATGGAACAGGCAGCACCCTCAAACCTTCAGAAGTATGAGATGAACCCCAACAACTTGGAAAGGTGGATCTCTCTCACACGTACCGACACAGACTATCCCGCAATTCAATTGATCCTCAAAGGTTTTTATTGAATAGCGGAATAGGAAATATGATCAAAAAAAGTGTATGTATCTCGCACGTACACAACCACACTAGGCCCCAATTACTATTGTTTGTACCCCTAAAAGGCTAGATGAGGAGTAGGGGGGGTATGGAACAGGCAGCACCCTCAAACCTTCAGAAGTATGAGATGAACCCCAACAACTTGGAAAGGTGGATCTCTCTCACACGTACCAACACAGACTATCCCCCAATTTAACTGATCCCCAAAGGTTTTTGATTAAATAGCGGAATAGAAAATATGATCCCAAAAAAGTGTATGTATATCACACGTACACAACCACACTAGGCCCCAATTACTATTGTTTGTACCCCTAAAAGGCTAGGAGTAGGGGGAGTATGGAACAGGCAGCACCCTCAAACCTTCAGAAGTATGAGATGAACCCCAACAACTTGGAAAGGTGGATCTCTCTCACACGTACCAACACAGACTATCCCCCAATTTAACTGATCCCCAAAGGTTTTTGATTAAATAGCGGAATAGAAAATATGATCCAAAAAAAGTGTATGTATATCACACGTACACAACCACACTAGGCCCCAATTACTATTGTTTGTACCCCTAAAAGGCTAGGAGTAGGGGGAGTATGGAACAGGCAGCACCCTCAAACCTTCAGAAGTATGAGATGAACCCCAACAACTTGGAAAGGTGGATCTCTCTCACACGTACCAACACAGACTATCCCCCAATTTAACTGATCCCCAAAGGTTTTTGATTAAATAGCGGAATAGAAAATATGATCCAAAAAAAGTGTATGTATATCACACGTACACAACCACACTAGGCCCCAATTACTATTGTTTGTACCCCTAAAAGGCTAGATGAGGAGTAGGGGGAGTATGGAACAGGCAGCACCCTCAAACCTTCAGAAGTATGAGATGAACCCCAACAACTTGGAAAGGTGGATCTCTCTCACACGTACCAACACAGACTATCCCCCAATTTAACTGATCCCCAAAGGTTTTTGATTAAATAGCGGAATAGAAAATATGATCCCAAAAAAGTGTATGTATATCACACGTACACAACCACACTAGGCCCCAATTACTATTGTTTGTACCCCTAAAAGGCTAGGAGTAGGGGGAGTATGGAACAGGCAGCACCCTCAAACCTTCAGAAGTATGAGATGAACCCCAACAACTTGGAAAGGTGGATCTCTCTCACACGTACCAACACAGACTATCCCCCAATTTAACTGATCCCCAAAGGTTTTTGATTAAATAGCGGAATAGAAAATATGATCCAAAAAAAGTGTATGTATATCACACGTACACAACCACACTAGGCCCCAATTACTATTGTTTGTACCCCTAAAAGGCTAGGAGTAGGGGGAGTATGGAACAGGCAGCACCCTCAAACCTTCAGAAGTATGAGATGAACCCCAACAACTTGGAAAGGTGGATCTCTCTCACACGTACCAACACAGACTATCCCCCAATTTAACTGATCCCCAAAGGTTTTTGATTAAATAGCGGAATAGAAAATATGATCCCAAAAAAGTGTATGTATATCACACGTACACAACCACACTAGGCCCCAATTACTATTGTTTGTACCCCTAAAAGGCTAGGAGTAGGGGGAGTATGGAACAGGCAGCACCCTCAAACCTTCAGAAGTATGAGATGAACCCCAACAACTTGGAAAGGTGGATCTCTCTCACACGTACCAACACAGACTATCCCCCAATTTAACTGATCCCCAAAGGTTTTTGATTAAATAGCGGAATAGAAAATATGATCCCAAAAAAGTGTATGTATATCACACGTACACAACCACACTAGGCCCCAATTACTATTGTTTGTACCCCTAAAAGGCTAGATGAGGAGTAGGGGGGGTATGGAACAGGCAGCACCCTCAAACCTTCAGAAGTATGAGATGAACCCCAACAACTTGGAAAGGTGGATCTCTCTCACACGTACCGACACAGACTATCCCCCAATTTAACTGATCCCCAAAGGTTTTTGATTAAATAGCGGAATAGAAAATATGATCCCAAAAAAGTGTATGTATATCACACGTACACAACCACACTGGGCCCCAATTACTATTGTTTGTACCCCTAAAAGGCTAGATGAGGAGTAGGGGGAGTATGGAACAGGCAGCACCCTCAAACCTTCAGAAGTATGAGATGAACCCCAACAACTTGGAAAGGTGGATCTCTCTCACACGTACCGACACAGACTATCCCCCAATTTAACTGATCCCCAAAGGTTTTTGATTAAATAGCGGAATAGAAAATATGATCCCAAAAAAGTGTATGTATATCACACGTACACAACCACACTGGGCCCCAATTACTATTGTTTGTACCCCTAAAAGGCTAGATGAGGAGTAGGGGGAGTATGGAACAGGCAGCACCCTCAAACCTTCAGAAGTATGAGATGAACCCCAACAACTTGGAAAGGTGGATCTCTCTCACACGTACCAACACAGACTATCCCCCAATTTAACTGATCCCCAAAGGTTTTTGATTAAATAGCGGAATAGAAAATATGATCCAAAAAAAGTGTATGTATATCACACGTACACAACCACACTAGGCCCCAATTACTATTGTTTGTACCCCTAAAAGGCTAGATGAGGAGTAGGGGGAGTATGGAACAGGCAGCACCCTCAAACCTTCAGAAGTATGAGATGAACCCCAACAACTTGGAAAGGTGGATCTCTCTCACACGTACCAACACAGACTATCCCCCAATTTAACTGATCCCCAAAGGTTTTTGATTAAATAGCGGAATAGAAAATATGATCCCAAAAAAGTGTATGTATATCACACGTACACAACCACACTAGGCCCCAATTACTATTGTTTGTACCCCTAAAAGGCTAGGAGTAGGGGGAGTATGGAACAGGCAGCACCCTCAAACCTTCAGAAGTATGAGATGAACCCCAACAACTTGGAAAGGTGGATCTCTCTCACACGTACCAACACAGACTATCCCCCAATTTAACTGATCCCCAAAGGTTTTTGATTAAATAGCGGAATAGAAAATATGATCCAAAAAAAGTGTATGTATATCACACGTACACAACCACACTAGGCCCCAATTACTATTGTTTGTACCCCTAAAAGGCTAGGAGTAGGGGGAGTATGGAACAGGCAGCACCCTCAAACCTTCAGAAGTATGAGATGAACCCCAACAACTTGGAAAGGTGGATCTCTCTCACACGTACCAACACAGACTATCCCCCAATTTAACTGATCCCCAAAGGTTTTTGATTAAATAGCGGAATAGAAAATATGATCCCAAAAAAGTGTATGTATATCACACGTACACAACCACACTAGGCCCCAATTACTATTGTTTGTACCCCTAAAAGGCTAGGAGTAGGGGGAGTATGGAACAGGCAGCACCCTCAAACCTTCAGAAGTATGAGATGAACCCCAACAACTTGGAAAGGTGGATCTCTCTCACACGTACCAACACAGACTATCCCCCAATTTAACTGATCCCCAAAGGTTTTTGATTAAATAGCGGAATAGAAAATATGATCCAAAAAAAGTGTATGTATATCACACGTACACAACCACACTAGGCCCCAATTACTATTGTTTGTACCCCTAAAAGGCTAGGAGTAGGGGGAGTATGGAACAGGCAGCACCCTCAAACCTTCAGAAGTATGAGATGAACCCCAACAACTTGGAAAGGTGGATCTCTCTCACACGTACCAACACAGACTATCCCCCAATTTAACTGATCCCCAAAGGTTTTTGATTAAATACCGGAATAGAAAATATGATCCCAAAAAAGTGTATGTATATCACACGTACACAACCACACTAGGCCCCAATTACTATTGTTTGTACCCCTAAAAGGCTAGGAGTAGGGGGAGTATGGAACAGGCAGCACCCTCAAACCTTCAGAAGTATGAGATGAACCCCAACAACTTGGAAAGGTGGATCTCTCTCACACGTACCAACACAGACTATCCCCCAATTTAACTGATCCCCAAAGGTTTTTGATTAAATAGCGGAATAGAAAATATGATCCCAAAAAAGTGTATGTATATCACACGTACACAACCACACTAGGCCCCAATTACTATTGTTTGTACCCCTAAAAGGCTAGATGAGGAGTAGGGGGAGTATGGAACAGGCAGCACCCTCAAACCTTCAGAAGTATGAGATTGTGTTCACTGTACCCCACAAAGATTGAGTTCACTGCACCCCATAATGATTGTGTTCACTGCACCCCACAAAGATTGTGTTCACTGCACCTCACAAAGATTGTGTTCACTGTACCCCCCAAAGATTGTGTTCACTGCACCCCACAAAGATTCTGTTCACTGTACCCCACAAAGATTGTGTTCACTGCACCCCAAAAAGATTGTGTTCACTGCACCCCAAAAAGGATGTTGTTCACTGCACCCCAAAAAGGATGTTGTTCACTCCACCCCAAAAAGATTGTGTTCACTGCACCCCACAAAGATTGTGTTCACTGCACCCCAAAAAGATTGTGTTCACTGCACCCCAAAAATGATTTTGTTCACTGCACCCCAAAAAGGATTTTGTTCACTGCACCCCAAAAAGGATGTTGTTCACTCCACCCCAAAAAGATTGTGTTCACTGCACCCCAAAAAGATTGTGTTCACTGCACCCCACAAAGGATTTTGTTCACTGCACCCCAAAAAGATTGTGTTCACTGCACCCCAAAAAGGATGTTGTTCACTGCACCCCAAAAAGGATTTTGTTCACTGCACCCCAAAAAGATTGTGTTCACTGCACCCCACAAAGGATTTTGTTCACTGCACCCCACAAAGATTGTGTTCACTGCACACCAAAAAGGATTGTGTTCACTGCACCCCAAAAAGATTTTGTTCACTGCACCCCAAAAAGATTGTGTTCACTGCAGCCCAAAAAGATTGTGTTCACTGCAGCCCAAAAAGATTGTGTTCACTGCAGCTCACACACAGAAAAATGGATGTGGATCACTGACACCTGCCTATCTCCAATCCCACACCACACAGCAATATCGATTGTAGTTTGTAGAACACAGTTTCCCTAAAATTCAGCAGACTCTGTCCCTAACAGGATTGAGAAGAGATCGTAGATCAGGATTGAGTGCAGACCCCACCCCCCACACAGCAATATCGATTGTAGTTTGTAGAAGACACTGACCCTATAATTCAGCAGACTCTATCCCTAAAATGCCTACAACTCGCCCTGCCTAAACACTCCGACCTGTCCCTCAATTCTATCCGGACACAAATGGTTTTTTCCTGCCTATCTTTCCCTAATCAGCAGCCAGCACGTTGATGTGTGCTCTGTCCCTGAATCTAAGCAGCATAATGACGCCGCTGCGGCTGCCTCGAACTTATAAAGACTTGGTCACATGCTTCAGACGGCCAATCACAGCTACTGAGACATTTGCAGGCATGGCTGGGATGGCTTAAGGCACACCAGTTAAACGATTGTTGATTGGCTGTTGAAAGCCCGCCATGAAAAGAGCGCCAAAGCATGCAAAACCCGGAAATAAAACGACCGAACACGGATTTTTACCCGAACATACAGTAAAGTGTCCGTGTCCGTGTTCGGGTACAAAAAATCCAATTATTCGGTACGAACACGAATAATACAGTCCGTGTTCGCTCAACACTACTTGTGTACACACACACATACTTATATGTATTTTATACTTAGACAGATATAGGTGTTATAGGAGCATAACCATATTAGTGTAAATGATTTCATTAGCGCAAGCATATATTTCTGCTCCTATCACACCTATACATGTCTATGTGTGTATATACATATAAGTATGTGTGTATATATACCCTATAGGGGATTAGCTCGGTGGTAGGTGTATGGGTGACCCCTTTGGGGGGGGTCGGCACACAGGGAGATAGCCGAGGAGTGGTTGAAAACAATAGTTTATGGTTTATTCTTCCAATTTCTTCAAACAAGTGCATGCAGCCAAAACATCAAAATAAAATAAAACCCAAAATAAATCCTGGCCACTGTGGGCGTCTACCTTCTCACAGCTGGAACCTACCTAAGAAGTCTTCCCAACCTACTGTTGGGCCGACACTGCTGATCCTACAGCAGACACTCAAATGTCCATTTGTTTTCTTTTCACACAGCACAAACATTGTCCATTGAACATGTCCCTTTGTTTTCTTTCACACAGAAACACTTCATCTTCTCACCTTTGAGACGTCTTCACTCGTTTTTACCCTCCTGAGCGCACACCGCTTCAGGAGGTCTTCCCCATGCTCACAGCTTTCAGGGGGCACACAGGACTGTCCTCTACCCACACGGCATCAGGATGCAGCAGTTTGTCTGCCTTCCTCTCCCAGCCCACACGGCGACAGGAGGCAGCACTCAATAGATTTTCTCTGGACATATTATATAGAGGCCTTGATCTCCTCATTCTGAACAGCTGAATGGTTTTCAACTTCCTGCTGGCTCTCTCTTCAGCCAACACCCTATAGTATCAGTGAACTTTCTAAATCAGGTGGAAATGTATCTCCTTCCTGTGACTACATTCCCAGATTTACCTGACTTCCTGTCACATACCCCCCTCTTGTTTCAACCCTAGGGTTGGGACACAGATTTCCAGGCACGCATGTGTCAAGCACTGCTGACTCAATGATAAGCCTCCTAGTATCCACAAGCTTCCGGATGAAACTGTTTCTGTCATCTTCATTGACAGATTTCTCACAAATGTCACATAGTTTGTCTCTCATCTCATATACACATTCCCTAACTGCATTTTTGGCATCATTTCGCTCCTTCTCAAGTTTGTCTTGCATAAAAGTTTGTCCCATCCGCCATGGAGGACCGTGATCCATAGGCAACTCAATTGTGCCAGTCTTAATGTCTTCAACATTCTTGAGCCTCCTCTCTCTGCAATCCATAAAGGTTTTCCACAAAACTTTGAGAACCTCTGCTTCACTAAGCTTTGTTCCAAGTAGGGACTCTTGACGTCCCTCTGTGACTGGAGTTGCTTCTCCATACAACTGTACACAATCATTGACTCTTTGTGTCTTGAGTTTAGCTTGCTCTAAGAAGCTGTGCAGAGGATTTTTCATTTGCGACACCAGGCTGTCACCCATTTCTTCAAAGTGACCCCTGTTCCTTTTTCCAGAGACATCAATATCATTCACCAAACATGTTATATTCAGAGGCAGATCTGAAGCATTTGCACTCATCAACTTCTTAAACTTTTCGCCCTCCTGAGCGAGTCGCAGTAAAGGCCTACTATTTGATTTGATATCCAGTTTATATTTCTGGCCCAACTCTTCACAGAAGTAGCCAATCAGAACATTATCAACTTTCCTTCCACCAACATAGGGGTCAAAGGCAACAACACAGTTGAACCCAGCGATCTGGGTGGTATCCATTATAGACCTCCTCTCTGCATCAGTGAAGAAGCATGAAACTGCAACACATTCTTTGTCAGGTTTCTTCAATGCACTTTCTGCTGAACTATTTGACCGCTCAAGGTCACCTAGTTCCTTTTCTCTATCTGAATTCCACATGGAATGTATCTCAAGGTCACGATCAATCTTTTGCCACCTGTCTTTCACCAGTTCCATTTTGGAAATATTCCCTGAAAGGCACTTGAACTTAATTTGCTTCACGTTTTCATCAACAGCCTTAGTTTTCTCCACTAGGTGGTGTTTGCTTTTTTCTCCCAGATTTATATCACTTGCTTTAGTTTTCTCCACTAGGTTTTCAGCCTGAACTGAGAAAACATCACATTTCTTACACAGCTCCTTTGTTTGCTGAAGTTCTAATGATATATTTTCCAATGCTTGAAGTTTTTGAAGGAACGGTTTATTCCAAAGGGGTGATTCAAGCCACATGTCATCACATTTCTGAGGCTCCCTCAGGATAGACCCCAAAACTCTGATCCTTTTAAAAACTGCATCAGGCACACTATCCCCTCTTTGGGAAAGATCCTTTGTCGCCTGTGATTCCTCTTCAAGTTCTTTCAACTGAGTCTTCAAATCTTCTACTTGCTGTTCTAAGGCTCGCTTAGACTTTTCTAGCTCCTGAACGCTTTTCACAACATCATCCTTGGAGCTGACCAAATCTTCCATTTCTGTACACAGCTGTTGGTTAACTCTTTCTAGTTCAACCTTACACTCTAGAGCTTCCTCCAAAGAGCGAGCCAAGAACAGGGCTTTGCTCTCGTTATCACGCGCCTCCGCTTCTGCGCGGTCGCGTTCTTCTGCATATTTTGCAGACACAGTCTTCTCCTCATCAAGCATCTGATCAAGCTTCTTTTTCACATCTTCAACACACTCTAATGAAGCAACGCTTTCTTCCATGCCTCCTATCTGAGCTTGCAATGTTGCGACTTGCTCTGATAGTTTTTCTTTGCTTCCTCCTCCTCTTTTAATTGTTCCAGGAAGCCATTTTTCTCATCTTCCATTTGTTTGAGCTTTATGCTAAAACTCAGCTTTTGACACCTCTCTTCCTGTAAGAGTTCCTGCGTGTCTTTCAGCTGCGATTCCAAGATAGAAAAATCTTCCGCAATTTCTCTAGATTTGCTGTCTGCTTGAGAAAGCTGATTTGTAACATTGTCCAGCTCAACCTGCAGTCGGTTTGCCTTCTCTGACAGCTTAGCACACACTCGGTCACCTTCTGCCACCTTGACTTGCGATTCCTGCAGCTGTGCCTCTACTTTTTTTCTCTTGTGTTCAGAATCTCCTTTTCCCTGCATAAGAGCCTTCACCTCACTGGCTAGCATCTGGGAATAAGAATGTAATTCTGCCACACAGGCTTCTTTCTCCTTTAACTGCTGCTGGACACGTTGGGCTTCCCCTTTCCAACTTTCACAGTCCGCACGCCATTCATCTACCACATTGCTCAAAGTGGTGAGCTCATACACAGTACTCAGTAATTTAGCCTCTCTTTCACTTTTCTCTTTGTCGCTGAGAGACAATGTCGCTTTCAGAGCAACATTCTGTTCCTGCGCCCCCTGCAGGTCTATTTTTGTAGCTTCCAAAGACAGAAGACTAGGGTTGAGCGGACACCTAGATGTCCGTGTTCGACGGGTTCGGCCGAACTTTAAAAAAAAGTCCGGGTCCGTGTCCCGGACTTTTACCGAACTTTTCCCGGACACCGAACCCCATTGAAGTCAATGGGGACCCGAACTTTAAGGCACTAAAATGGCTCTAAAACACCAAAGGAAAGGGCTAGAGTGCTGCAAATGGCAGCAAAACGTAATTAAGAGCATGGCAAGTGCTCTGCAAACAAATGTGGATAGGGAAATAACTTAAAACAACAAAAAAAAAACAGAAAAATAAAACAATGTTCTTCTTCATCTCTGAAGGACGAGGCCCATATGGAGTAGGAGGGAGGTTGAGGTGGTGGTGGATGTGGCGGTGACATAGGCATGCGCACAGGGTGTGCCGGGTGTGCCTGGGCACACCCTAATCACCTAGGGCACATAGCATTGCCAGTGAGGAGATGGGAAAGATCTCCCTCGGACCTGCTCTGCTCTATTTCTCTTTGCCTACAGGTACATGGCCCCGATACATTACTCTCCCTGCTGGCAAACACATGCATGTGTATTTCAACTTTGGGGTGCACACCTTAATGCAATAGGCTGCGCACACCTATGGGCGGTGTAGGTGGAAGCGGCGGTGGAGGAGGACCAGGGCCGGATTAAGAGCATCATGGGCTTGGTGCTGAGGATTTTGAAGGGCCTTAAGGGCCGTGCCTTGCCATGCACCCAGAGGAGGAAGGGTGCAGCCATGCATGCCTAATTCAACATGGGATGCTGTCTCTGAAGCCCATAAACACATCCATGCATCGGCAACTGTCCCTCCTTGTCCGGCCTTCGCGCTGTGTGGGGAGGTTCTGAGGGTGCTGCCTGGGGAAGCGAGCATAGAAGCCAGACTTCTGTGTTTACAAGTGACAGAAGAGCGGTAACAGTGAATATGGCCAACCCGGGGCCTATATAAAAAGGTAGGGGCCTGGAGCTGCAGCTCCAATAGCCCCTACGTTAATCTGGCCCTGAGGAGGAGGACGAGGTAGCCAACACTGCTTCTTTTCACAAATTTTAAATGAGGGTACACCCCAAAAGAGTGAGAAAGAGCAAAAATGGAACAATGGGTGGGTAAGGTCGGTATCCATTGCTATTCTGCATAAGGTACGGAAAAGTCCCGTGGGATCCATGCCTGGTTCATTTTAATGAACGTGAGCTTGTCCACATTGTCTCTGGACAGGCGGCTGCGCTTGTCTGTTATAACGCCCCCAGCCGTGCTAAATACCCGTTCAGATAATACACTGGCTGCAGGGCACGCCAGCACCTCCAAGGCGTAAAGGGCAAGCTCAGGCCATGTGCCCAATTTGGAGACCCAGAAGTTGAAGGGGGCAGACCCCTCATTCACTACATGTAGGCGTGTGCACACATACTGCTCCACCATGTTGGTAAAATGCTGCCTCCTGCTAAGACGTTCCATCTGAGCTGCTGGTGCTGCTGTTTGTTGTGGCGTGCTGACAAAGCTTTTCCACATTTTGGCCATGCTAACCCTGGCTTCTGAGGTGCTGGCGGTGCCCTGGTTGCGTTGGCGACCTCCTCCTCCTCCTCCTCTGCCTTGTGCTTCCACTGCGGCCCCGCTGTCAGATGGGAATGCCAGCAGCATGGCGTCTACCAGCATGCGCTTGTACTCGCGCATCTTGCGATCGCGCTCCAGTGAGTGAATTAAGGACGGTACGTTGTCCTTGTAACGGGGATCCAGCAGCGTGGCCACCCAGTAATCAGCACAAGTTAGAATGTGGGCAACTCGGCGGTCGTTGTGGAGACACTGCTGCATGTAATCGCTCATGTGTGCCAGGCTGCCCAGAGGCAACGAAAGGCTGTCCTCTGTGGGAGGTGTATCGTCCGTGTCCTCTGTATCCCCCCAGCCACGCACCAGTGATGGCCATGAGCTGGCCTGGGTGCCACCCTGCTGTGAACATGGTTCCATCTCCTCCTCCAGCTCCTCCTCCTCCTCATCCTCCAGAACTGTGCCCCTGCTGGACAATTGTGTCCCTGGCGTTTGTGTGTGCAGGAACCCACCCTCGGAGCCCCTTGCGAATGACTGCCCTGAAAGCCTTGGAAATGTTACCTCTTCATCCTCCTCCTCCTCCTCATCCTGTGCCACATCCTCTTCCATCATCGCCCGAATTGTTTTTTCAAGGAGGCATAGAAGTGGGATAGTTAAGCTGAGAACGGCGTCATTGCCACTGGCCATGTTGGTGGAGTACTCAAAACAGCGCAACAAGGCACACAGGTCTCGCATGGAGGCCCAGTTATTGGTGGTGAAGTGGTGCTGTTCCGCAGAGCGACTCACGCGTGCGTGCTGCAGCTGAAACTCCACTATGGCCTGCTGCTGCTCGCACAGTCTTTCCAGCATGTGCAAGGTGGAGTTCCACCTTGTGGGCACGTCACATATGAGGCGGTGAGCGGGAAGGCCGAAGTTACGCTGCAGCGCTGCCAGGCGAGCAGCAGCAGGGTGAGAACGCCGAAAGTGCGCACAAACGGCCCGCACTTTCTGCAGCAGCTTTGACATATCGGGGTAGTTTTTAAGGAACCTCTGCACCACCAAATTCAGCACATGCGCCAGGCAAGGGATGTGCGTCAAACCGGCTAGGCCCAGAGCTGCTACGAGATTTCGCCCGTTATCGCACACCACCAGGCCGGGCTTGAGGCTCGTTGGCAGCAACCACTCATTTGTCTGCTGTTCCATGCTCCTCCACAACTCCTGCGCGGTGTGTGGTTTGTCCCCCAAACAGGCAAGTTGTAAAACTGCCTGCTGTCGTTTACCCCTGGCCGTGCTGAAGTTGGTGGTGAAGGTGTTACGCTGTCCGGATGAGGAGGCGGTAGAGGATGAGGAAGCGGAGTAGGAGGAGTTAGGAACAGGAGGCAAACTGAAGCGCCCTGCAATCCTCGGTGGTGGAAGGACATGCGCCAAATTGCTATCCGCCTCAGGCCCATCCGCCACTGCATTTACCCAGTGTGACGTTAGGGAGATATAACGCCCCTGACCGTGCTTACTGGTCCACGTATCGGTAGTTAGGTGGACCTTGGCACAGATGGCGTTGCGCAGTGCACACCTGATTTTTTCCCCCACTTGGTTGTGCAGGGAAGGGATGGCTTGCCTGGAAAAGTAGTGGCGGCTGGGCACGACGTACTGTGGGACAGCCACCGACATAAGGTTTTTAAAACTGTGCGTCTCCACCAGACGGAATGACAGCATTTCAAAGGCCAATAATTTTGAAATGCTGGCATTCAGGGCCAGGGATCGCGGGTGGGTAGGGGGGTACTTCCTCTTCCTCTCAAGTGTTTGGGAGATGGAAAGCTGAACGCTTCCACGGGACATTGTGGAGATGGTTGTTGGTGACCCAGGTGGTGGTGTTGCTGACAGATCGTCTGTTTGCGGGGTGGCAGGTGCCGGTATCACTACAGATGTGGCTGGAGCGGCCGAGACTGCAGCAGAAGAGGAAGCAGGATGAGCCAGAGACGTTTCTTGGTTTTGAAGGTGTGTACTCCACTGCAGCTCGTGCTTTGCACTTAGATGCCTGATCATGCAGGTTGTGCTCAGGTTGAGAAAGTTTATGCCTCGCTTCAAGCTCTGATTGCACAGGGTGCAAACCACTCGTGTCCTGTCATCAGCACATTTTCTAAAGAACTTCCACGCTAGAGAACTCCTTTGAGCTGACTTTGGTGCGCTCGTTCCCTTGCTGCGTTGGGCAGTAGCGGGCGTAGTGTCTAGGGCACGGCCGCTCCGCTTCTGCACCCTGCTCCCTCTTCTGCTGTGCTGGTGGCTCTGTGCGACCACCGCCTCTTCCTCCAAACTACTCAGGTCACCTGCATGACGTTCATTCCATGTGGGGTCGAGGACCTCATCGTCCTCTACATCATCTTCCACCCAGTCTTCACCCCTGCCCTCCTTGTCGGTCTCCACAATGCTAAACGCCGCAGCAGTTGGCACCTGCGTTTCGTCATCATCGGAGACGTGCTGCGATGATCCTTGCATGTACTCATCTTGAGAAATAAGTGGTTGGGCATCGCTGCACTCAATCTCTTCCACTTCTGGGGCAGGGCTAGGTGGATGGCCCTGGGAAACCCTGCTGACAGAGTCATCAAAAAGAAGAAGAGACTGCTGTATGGCTTGGGGCTCAGACTGCTTGCCTGATTTGCAAGGGGGTGAGGTGAAAGACGGTTGGACATCGGCTGCAGGTGCCAACTGTGACCTTTCTGCAGTAGACTGTGTGGGAGACAATGTGAAGGAACTGGAGGCACTGTCAGCAGCAAACCAATCTACTATCGCCTCCACTTGTTCTGGCCTCATCACTTCTAGGGGCGTATGATGCCCTACCAAATACTGATGCAGGTTCTGTCGCCTACTCACACTTGTGGAAGGTGTTTCACTTGTGCGTGTAGCTGGCACAGATCGACCACGTCCTCTCCTTGCAACAGGAGCTCTACCAGCAGCACCACGACCCAGGCCACGGCCCTTATTTGACGGTCTCCTCATATTTCTGTAATTTAAGATCTTGCCCTAGAAAGGTTTTTATTGAATAGCGGAATAGGAAATATGATCCAAAAAAGTGTATGTATCTCGCACGTACAAAACCACACTAGGCCCCAATTACTATTGTTTCTACCCCTAAAAGGATGGATGAGGAGTAGGAGGAGTATGGAACAGACAGCACCCTCAAATCTTCAGAAGTATGAGATGAACCTCAAAAACTTGGAAAGGTGGATCTCACACGTACCGACACAGACTATCCCGCAATTCAATTGATCCTCAAAGGTTTTTATTGAATAGCGGAATAGGAAATATGATCAAAAAAAGTGTATGTATCTCGCACGTACACCACCACACTAGGCCCCAATTACTATTGTTTGTACCCCTAAAAGGATGGTTGAGCAGTAGGAGGAGGAGTATGGAACAGGCAGCACCCTCAAATCTTCAGAAGTATGAGATTGTGTTCACTGTACCCCACAAAGATTGTGTTCACTGCACCCCACAAAGATTGTGTTCACTGCACCTCAAAAAGGATTTTGTTCACTGCACCCCAAAAAGATTGTGTTCACTGTACCCCCCAAAGATTGTGTTCACTGCACCCCACAAAGATTCTGTTCCCTGTACCCCACAAAGATTCTGTTCCCTGTACCCCACAATGATTGTGTTCACTGCACCCCACAAAGGATTTTGTTCACTGCACCCCAAAAAGATTGTGTTCACTGCACCCCAAAAAGGATTTTGTTCACTGCACCCCACAAAGATTGTGTTCACTGCACCCCACAAAGATTGTGTTCACTGCACCCCACAAAGGATGTTGTTCACTGCACCCCAAAAAGATTGTGTTCACTGCACCCCAAAAAGATTGTGTTCACTGCACCCCAAAAAGGATGTTGTTCACTGCACCCCAAAAAGGACGTTGTTCACTGCACCCCAAAAAGATTGTGTTCACTGCAGCCCAAAAAGATTGTGTTCACTGCAGCTCACACACAGAAAAATGGATGTGGATCACTGACACCTGCCTATCTCCTATCCCACACCACACAGCAATATCGATTGTAGTTTGTAGAACACAGTTTCCCTAAAATTCAGCAGCAGCAGCCTCTCCCTAACAGGATTGAGAAGAGATCGTAGATCAGGATTGAGTGCAGAGTCACCCCACCCCCCACACAGCAATATCGATTGTACTTTGTAGAAGACACTGACCCTATAATTCAGCAGACTCTATCCCTAAAATGCCTATAAAACTCGCCCTGCCTAAACACTCCGACCTGTCCCTCAATTCTATCCGGACACAAATGTTTTTTTCCTGCCTGTCTTTCCCTAATCAGCAGCCAGCACGTTGATGTGTGCTCTGTCCCTGATCTAAGCAGCAGAATGAAGACGCTGCGGCTGCCTGGAACTTATAAAGACTTTGTCACATGCTTCAGACGGCCAATCACAGCTACTGAGACATTTGCAGGCATGGCTGGGATGGCTTAAGGCACACCAGTTAAACGATTGTTGATTGGCTGTTGAAAGCCCGCCATGAAAAGAGCGCCAAAGCATGCAAAACCCAGAAATAAAACGACCGAACACGGATTTTTACCCGAACATACAGTAAAGTGTCCGTGTCCGTGTTCGGGTACAAAAAATCAAATTATTCGGTACGAACACGAATAATACAGTCCGTGTTCGCTCAACACTACTGAAGACTTTTTTCCAGCTGATTTCATAACTCCAACATATCATGCATACTTTGCTCCTGCAAAGTCTGAATTTCAACCTCCTTTTCCTTGAGGATAGTATCTTTCTCTTTTATAGTGTCTTGACATTTTTGCAACTCGACCAAAAGAAGAGCAGTGGTTTCTTCCCACTGTGACACATGAGACTTGAGTAGTTCATTCGTTTCCTGCAAGTTTCTATGCTCCATCTTAAGCAATTCCAAGGCTTGTTCCTTTTCTTCCATTTTCCGTTGCAAGGCATCCAACTCAGCCCTGCACACATACTCAGTTTCCTCCATACCGATGGCCTCCATTGGCTGCTGGCGTCTCTGTTTCCAGCCTGCCATGCTCTCTTGATGAGCCTTTTGTTGAGCTGCAAAGCTCCGCTGAAAATCCGCATTTGCCTGCGGTTGAGCTGCATTTGCCTGCTGTTGAGCTGTATTTGATATAATCAGTTGTTTCAACATCTCCTCCATTTTGAGTTTACTTTTCATCTGAGCACACTGCGTCTCCATAGAAGTTTCATCAGTGTTGCTAGGGACAACAACCTTCCTCTTTAGTAGACTCTCTTTAGGCATGGATGGGGCTCGTTCAGACGGTAGCATCCCCTCCATCCATAGAATCCGGTCTCTCATTTCATCTATCTTTGCATTTTTCAGGCGTTTGGACCGCCCCATCTTCAATAACTCCACAATCAAATTTTTCACAGTCCAGCAAAAAATTTTCAGACCACTGTCTCTTCAACACATGTAGTTTTTCTCTCTCTTGCAGGATCTCTTTTCCTGCGCACACAGTTTGTGCAGTCCCTTGCACCAGACACAACAAAGTTCATCAAAAATTTTGAGACCGCTGTCTCTTTAAAACACGTTTTTTTTTTTTTCTTTCAGGATCTTCTCTCCTGCACACATAGATTGTGCAATCTCATGCACCAGACAAAGTTCATCAAACATTTGCACTTCCTTGCAGGGATCTTCTGCCCACTGCATACCTCCACCATATGTAGGGGATTAGCTCGGTGGTAGGCGTATGGGTGACCCCTTTGGGGGGGGGTCGGCACACAGGGAGATAGCCGAGGAGTGGTTGAAAACAATAGTTTATGGTTTATTCTTCCAATTTCTTCAAACAAGTGCATGCAGCCAAAACATCAAAATAAAATAAAACCCAAAATAAATCCTGGCCACTGTGGGCGTCTACCTTCTCACAGCTGGAACCTACCTAAGAAGTCTTCCCAACCTACTGTTGGGCCGACACTGCTGATCCTACAGCAGACACTCAAATGTCCATTTGTTTTCTTTTCACACAGCACAAACATTGTCCATTGAACATGTCCCTTTGTTTTCTTTCACACAGAAACACTTCATCTTCTCACCTTTGAGACGTCTTCACTCGTTTTTACCCTCCTGAGCGCACACCGCTTCAGGAGGTCTTCCCCATGCTCACAGCTTTCAGGGGGCACACAGGACTGTCCTCTACCCACACGGCATCAGGATGCAGCAGTTTGTCTGCCTTCCTCTCCCAGGCGACAGGAGGCAGCACTCAATAGATTTTCTCTGGACAAATTATAGAGGCCTTGATCTCCTCATTCTGAACAGCTGAATGGTTTTCACCTTCCTGCTTGCTCTCTCTTCAGCCAACACCCTATAGTATCAGTGAACATTCTAAATCAGGTGGAAATGTAGTGTGGGGGAGAGAAAGGTTGGAAATGGCGCTACCCAGAGTGTATATGCGAATACACAAAGATTGGGTGTGATTTTTAGGAAAATAAAGTGCTCAGTGCAATTTACACACAATAAACTCGGTGCCCATGTAGTCTTGTGTGGGTGTTGTACATATAACCAAAAAATGATTAAAATAATGGGTCAGATGTGAATAAATATCTAAAATTGTGACAAGGTATGGTATGATGTCCCAATAAATATTGAATATAATGTGGTGTAAATATATGAATAAATAAATAAATAAATGGGATAATAGTGATGGTTTTGTGTGAGAGAACTCCAAAGATGACCACTAGAGGTCGCACTTACCCCACTTCAAAATACTTCTCATATGTTTATGTAGGGTAAATAATTCTCAAACCTGTCCCCAGAAAAGGTCCTTACGGACCGATAGATCCAATCTGGGTGAAAGGGGAGAAAGAGAAACCTCTTAGTGTGGAAAATAAATTGGAGTTTCAAGAAGTAATAGTGACTCACACTTAGGTGCTATGTGCAGCAGATCGTGTCAGACAAGGTATCTCCTTCCTGTGACTACATTCCCAGATTTACCTGACTTCCTGTCACAACCCGTATACACAAGTTCAGATGTTTTGCCTGCCTCCAAAGAACCAAAAAAAATACCCAAAAAAACGCTAGCGCCAAAAAAAAAACACCCAGGTGTGTTGTTGCAGGCATTTTTTTGGGGTTTTTGGAGGCAGGCAAAACATCTGAACTTGTGTACAGTACCACTATACACAAGTTCAGATGTTTTTCCTGACTCCACAGAACACAAAAAAATGCCCAAAAAAACGCCTGCTATTAAGCTGGCAAGGTGTGAAAAGCGAGAAGCCATATTCCAGATCTATAATTGCACTAATACAAACTATCTTTTTTTTATGGTTCTGGACATGCTACAGAGCTGAAACTTCACAGGTACACTTTTTAGACCCCCCAGATACTAAATCCAAAGAATTTTTTTTATTTTATTTTTTTTTAATTTTTTCAATAATTGGCTCTCTATCAAAAATCTATCAAAAATGACGATTTTTAAGAACTTTTTTATGTGATTTTGTGTCTGGGGGGTCTAAAAGGTGTACCTGTGAAGTTTCAGCTCTGTAGCATGTCCAGAACCCCCCAAAAAAATCATATAAGTGTAAAAGGGGGGTCCCACCATCCCTGCTCTACTGAAAAATGATCTTTTTTTTCTGGTTCTGGACATGCTACAGAGCTGAAACTTCACAGGTACGCTTTTTAGACCCCCCGGATACTAAATACAAAGAATTTTCTTTTTTTTTTAATTTTTTTTTAATTTTTTTAAATAATTGGCTCTTTATCAAAAATGAAAATTTTTAATAACTTTGTTTTGTGTGATTTTGTGTCTGGGGGGGTCTAAAAGGTGTACCTGTGAAGTTTCAGCTCTGTAGCATGTCCAGAACCCCCCAAAAAAAGATCATATAGGTGTAAAAGTAGGGTCCCACCATCCCTGCTCTACTGAAAAATTATCTTTGTTTCTGGTTCTGGACATGCTACAGAGCTGAAACTTCACAGGTACACTTTTTAAATCCAAAGTCAAAATCAAAAAATCTCTTTTTTTTTTATTTTTTTTATTTTTTGAATAATTGGCTTTTTTATGAAAAATGACAATTTTTAAGAACTTTTTTTGTGTGATTAATAGTTCCTGGGGCATGACCCAGAACCCTAGGCACTTTTTAGGGGCATTTATTGGGTTTTAGGGCTTTAAAATTGTGTTTTTTGATTACCGAAGTTCGGTCCATTGATTTCAATGGGGTTCTGAAATCCGGGCCGAACTTTCGGGTAGTTCGGATGTTCTGGCCGAACCAACTTTTCAAAAGTTCGATCATCCCTAATGGCCAGAATCATTCAACTCATTTCCCCTAAGCCCAGGTTGTCCTGCACCCTCCCCCATCTGTGAATGGACAGTGATATGAGAAGCAGCACAATGATGGTCTCGTCTCTCTGTCACTCTGCTCTCTCCTTCTGTCAGCACATGAACTGATACATGTACTGTTTTTCCTCTCACACTCCAGTTCTGTAGTACAGAGACTGCAAGAGGCGGATAACAGGTCAGATTCCGGGTACTTACACTGCTTGCATTTAAAATGATTACATATGGCCTGGTTCACACCCATGCATTTTTTAGTGCATTTTCAGTTTTGCAGAAACACACTATAGTCCATTTAACATGGATTTCTATGGGTCACGTTCACATTTGTGCATTTTAAGGAAAGGGCCAGGGATTTTTTTGGGGGTTTTTGGTTCCATAGACTTCAATGAATCAAAAATGTGTACTGAAAAATGCTAAATGCACCTGGGATATGCAAACTGCAACCTACATAGGTGTGAACCAGGCCTTAATCTGAGTCTTTTAATCTGCATAGAATTCAGTTTTAATATATATATATAATACATCTCGTTATAGAAAATTATCATTATCTTTCTCTTTTTATCTGCATATATATTCACCTTATTTTTTCTACATATATAGGTAATGTGGTTGAATAAAGGGGTTGTAAACAGAGAACAGTGGTCTGCTGTTATAAACACAGCAGAGCGTTGTTCTCTCAGGAATCAGTACAGATCGCCTATGATCCTCCTATTTAGGATCACAGGTATCTGTGTTGATTCCTTAAGCCCACCCCCCTCAGAGTTAGAAAACACCTCCTACGCATACATTTAACCCTTTGATCACCCCTTGGTTAACCCCTTCCCTGCCAGTGTCATTATTACAGTAACAGTGCATATTTTTAGGTAGACAGTGAATGAGACACACTCTAAACATGCTATTGCCACATCCCTATGATACACAAATAGGAAAAGAGGAGAGGAAGATGAGAGAGCCTCACATAGTAGTGGGGTCTCTTCACCTCTCAAATATGTGGGACTTTGTGGGCAAAAAAAAAAAAAAAAAGGGGAAGGGGAGGGGGGGGAGATAAAAGGGAAGAAGAGGTAGGGGCTACTCAGGGTGCCTCCACCTCTTGCCTAGGCCAAATATAGATGGGGGGAAAGGGGAAATCCAGCCATAGCACGCCGAACCAGAAATGCGAGTTTAACTGCATTCTGCTCGGCCATTGTTCTTTACATCCAAGGCATATACAATATATCGCATATATTACGGTATGTGACAAAAAGAATCGAACCAAAAAATTGGCCGAAGCGAAGATGTGGGCTTGTCCGTGTTGTTTAAGGACGTAACCCTGTGTATGAAAATCATATGTTGTATATCTCATACAATGAGATATTTTTATTTTTATCATATGAAACAAAGGAATGTATATGTAAATAACTCAGTAGATGGATAAATATAAATGTGTGAAGGGAGGGACGATAATGATGATATTCATCATATTCTAGTTTTTGTTTTTTTTAGATATTATATGAGCATTATTGTAGATATTCTGGTTCTTTAACTCGCATTTCTGGTTCGGCGTGCTATGGCTGGATTTCCCCTTTCCCCCCATCTATATTTGGCCTAGGAAAGAGGTGGAGGCACCCTGAGTAGCCCCTACCTCTTCTTCCCTTTTATCTCCCCCCCTCCCCTTCCCCCTTTTTTTTTTTTTTCGTTGGGCCACAAGTTTAATGTAATGAACAACTGATCTTGATGTTGACGTTTGTTCTTATGAGATATTTTTAAAGATAAAACCTAAGAACTCAAAAGGAATACCATCACTACTAATGAAATTCAAATGTGTAAATTTAAAGGTGTACATTAAGTTATGTTTCAATAAATAAAATGTATAGTAAGAGCAACATCTTTAAATGGCAGATTGCATATGTAATATATTATATCTCCTAGCTTTTCAGGAATCGCCTGAGGAAGCGACAAAGTGAAACGCGTCGCGATTCCACATCTATTACAAGTGAACCCCATATTTTATTACTGTATAATGTCTTATTATGATTCACAATACATGTATATGTATCGCTCTCTAGCATGAGGCAATAGGGTTCCAGTAATATAGGAGTATGTCCTACCATTCATATGCATGATTCACTATGTTTTATCAAATGTATGTTCACTTTTGTATGTTTTTACCTTTTTGTGCTAAATAAATGTTACTTTTTATGAAGTGATGGCTATATTTATTTCCATCTAGACCAGCGCATGCTAGATGCCCACAAAGTCCCACATATTTGAGAGGTGAAGAGACCCCACTACTATGTGAGGCTCTCTCATCTTCCTCTCCTCTTTTCCTATTAGTGCATATTTTTAGCACTGGTTACTGTAGTAATGTCACTGGTCCCCCCCAAAAAAGTAAAAAATGTCAGTTAGAGGTCCGATCTGTCCGCTGCAATATCAAAATCAAATACAAATTGGCCTAAAATGATGAAAAAAAATAGATTTTTACATTTTTTTTAATTGGGAATGTTATATAGCGGAATGTGAAAAAAAAAAAATATATATATATATATATATATATATATATATATATATATATTTATTTTTTCAGAATTGTCGCTCTTTTTTTTGTTTATAGCACAAAAAAAAAAATTGCACAGGTGAATAAATACCACCAAAAGCAAGATCTAATTGTGGGGAAAAAAAGGACATCAATTTATTTAGGCACAGCGTTGCACAACCGCGCAATTGTCCATTAAGCCTCGGTTTCCACTAGTGCGGCTACGAAGTCGTGCTACTTCTAGCACGACTTCGTAGCAAAAGTAAACCGCGGCTTCAGTTAGACTTGTCCCTCATATATAGAGGGAAGTCGCGCTCAAAAGTAGTACACGATTTACTTTTGAGGTCGCGGCAACTGAAGCCGCGGCAGTGGAAACGGGCCCCATTGAAAACAATGGGTTTTGACTTGCTGTGCGACTTGACATGTGTCAAGTCGCACCGCAAGTCGCACTAGTGGAAACCGAGCCTAAAATAACGCAGTGCAGAATCGCAAAAAAATGGCGTGGTCATTAAGGGGGTAAAACCTTCCAGTCCAGAAGTGGTTAAACAATGGGAATTGGCTTTTTCAGCACAGTAGATAAGGAGAGCCCGAATAAAAACAATTATAAAGAGCTGAGAGCTCCATCGGCTGGATGGAAACAGATTTGAAATTTTCAAATACAATATTTCAAAGCTGACTAAAAACATGAAAAAGATTGTATTTAACCACTTGCCGACCAGCCGCCGGCAGGTCGGCTCTGTCCCGTGAAACGACGCACATGTACGTTGTTTTGTGGGACCGCTAGTAGGGGAGCGCCAATTAGCCACAGAGGGAGCCAATCAGTGGGTCCGGAACCCGCGATCGCTCCCCGTGGACACAGAATGACGGTCTGCCATTGTAAACCTGGCAGACCGCTGTTCTGTCAGTTATGAACACAGGGATCCTGTGTTCCTCCTATTTAGGAACACAGGTCTCTGTGTTCATGCAGCAAGCTCATCCCCCACACAGTTAGAAAGCACATTTAACCCTATGATCACACCTGGTGTTAACTCCTTCCCTGCCAGTGTCATTAGTACAGTAACAGTGCATATATTTAGCAGTGATTACTGTAGTAATGTCAATGTCAAAAATGTCAGTTAGGTGTCTGGTCTGTCTGCCGCAATGTCGCAGTCTCGCTAAAAATCACTGATCACCGTCATTACTAGTAAAAAAAAAAAAAAAAAATAACATAAATCTTTCCCCTAGTTTGTAGACGCGATATATCTTTTGCGCAAACCATTTAAAATACGCTTATTGCGATTTTTTTTTACCAAAAATTTGTAGCAGAATACAAATTGGCCTAAAATTATGAAAACATTTTATTTTTATTTCATTGGGAATGTTATATAGCAAAAAGTAAAAAATATTGTTTTTTTTCTTTTTCAGAATTGTCGCTCTTTTTTGTTTATAGTGCAAAAAAATTAAAATTGCAGAGGTGATCAAATACCACCAAAAGAAAGCTCTATTTGTGGGTAAAAAGGACATCAATTTTATTTGGGTAAAGCGTCGGACGACCGCGCAATTATCAGTTAAAGTAACGCAGTGCCAAATCGCAAATAATGGCCTGCTTATTAAGTGGGAAATTCTTCCAGTCCAGAAGTGGTTAAACAACTGAATAAATGAAATATACTCAAAACCAATAAAAGTGTATTTTAAAGAAACAATCTTCTGCAACCTAAAATGCAAAAATCAGAAAGTGAGGAATGATTAGGGGACAAGTCACCTCGTTCCTTCTAACTCAGCTGCGGCTGATGATGTATGCGACCAATCATATGCTCCGGTACGGTCATGTAGCCATCTTGTCAGTTCCATGATACATTTCTCTTGGAATTTTAATATAACTATTTTTTTGAAGAAACCGGAGCAGGCATAAAGATGGTGAATGATGGAACCAACGCTGATGTCAATCATAAATGTACCCTTAACATGACCTGCAGGGATAATACAGATTCAGATGTTATTTTCCCGAAACATTTTACTGCCAATAAAGAGATTTCACAACAATTGGCATTTAATGACACTGCTAGGTGAATATCGCTTTAAAAACTTGTTCCCCACCAATATTTGATATGGTCATGCCCTGCTAAGCCCAGCCACCATTATATGTCACATTATTTTCCATATGTGTCACATTATCTTCCATATGTGTCACATTATCTTTCATTATATGTCACATTATCTTCCGTTATATGTCACATTATCTTCCGTTATATGTCACATTATCTTCCGTTATATGTCACATTATCTTCCGTTATATGTCACATTATCTTCCATTATATGTCACATTATCTTCCGTTATATGTCACATTATCTTGCCAGATGAGCAAGGTGCTGAGATGTAGTGCAGGTAAGGGGAGTATAAAGAGGTCAGGGGACACAGTCACTTTGCTCTACATTTGTTATGATCTTTTGTTATGCTCCATTCACACTTGTGTGATTTCAAAATTGTGCAATTTCCATTGTGACTTTACAGTGTGACTTAATGGGACTTTGATGCCACTTTGGGCATGCTACTTTGGGCAAGTGCGACTTTGGCTTTGACCATGTGACTGTGTGTGCTCTACAAAGTCACACACATATATATATATATATATATATATATATATATATATATATATATATATATATATATATATATATAATTCAGGTGCAGCTTTCATGCGACTTTTAAGGTTTACATTAAAGTCCTCATGTCGCATGAAAGTCAGATCAAAGTAGTGCAGGAACTACTTTAATGTCGCTGTGACTTTAAGGACATTAAAAAAAAAAACAAGCTGCAAAACCAGTACTGACACCAGGAAAAAGCAGCTGTAAAAACACGCTTTTAGTAGCATTTTGCATTGGTGCTAATGCACATTTTGCCGCATTTAATTACGTTAGCATTTAGTAGTGTTTTTCTGCCCTCTTCTATTTCCTAAAAGCAGCCGGAAAAAACTCCCTGTATGCACGAGGCTTAACCACTTAAGCCCCGGAAGATTTTACCCCCTTCCTGACCAGGGGGTATTTTGCGATTCGGCACTGCATGACTTTAACGGACAATTGCGCAGTCATGCGACGCTGTATCTAAACGAATTTGGCGTCCTTTTTTTCCCACAAACAGAGCTTTCTTTTGGTGGTATTTGATCACCTGTTCGATTTTTTGATCATGCGCTATAATAAACAAAAAAAGAGCGTAAATTTTGCAAAAATAGCAATATTTTTCAAATTTTTTTATATGAAATTCCCCCCCAAAAAAATTGAAAAATCAAAATTTTTTAACATTTTCAGCCAAAATGTTTTAAGCTACCTATGTTTGGTATAAAAAAATTGCAAAAAGCGTATTTTGATTGGTTTGCGCAAAAGTTATCGCGTTTACTAACAAAGGGAAAGATTTTTGTCATTTTTGTTGTTTTTTTTTTTTAACGCGTAATGGCGGCGATCTGCGATTTTATTTGCGGTACTGCGACATTGCGGCGGACAGATCGGACCCTTGACTGACATTTTTGACACTTTTGGGGTTACCAGTGACATTTCTACAGTAATCAGTGCTATACATATGCACTGTTACTGTAAAAATACACTGGCAGTGAAGGGGTTAACTTTTTTTGAAAGGGAGGGGCTATGTGTGTCCCTAGGGGCGTGATTCTAACTGTGATTGGCTGTGGCTTCAGATGTATGAACAGTGATCAACGGTTCTACATAGTAGAACCGTATGATCATCCTTCATACACAGGGGAGAATGACAGGCAGCTTGTTTACACAAGCCGCCTGACTTTCTCCCTCTCCCCCGATGATCGCAGAGCGCGGGGGGGTCCGTGACCACGCGGGAGCGGGAGCGCGCCTCCGTCGGCTCGTGGGAGCTCCCTAGACCCTCACAGGCTAGCGACGTAGACCTACGTCGCTTTGCCTGTGAGGGGCTGACCGCCGACGTAAATAGTCGTGCGGCGGTCGGCAAGTGGTTAAATCACACAAATATGAACGGTACTCTTTGAAAAAACATGGGGTGCAATTTGTCATGTGACTTTGGGGTGAAAAGTTGCATGACAACTCGTACAAGTGTAAACTGGGCCTTAAAGTTAAAAAAACAAGTATGATAATGTTTGTAAATTAACCTTTTGCAAGCAAATACATAAAAAGTGATAATATAATGACTAGAAGTGACACATTCACCAAAAAAAAAAAAAAAAAAAACAGTCATATAATTTGGATTCCATCGTCGGCAATCTTCTTTTCTTTCCCCTCACCCCCCCCCCCCCCCTTCTACCTTCTACTTTCTACTGTCCTCCTCTTCTCCCCCCCTAACTACTGTTCTCTTCTACTGTATCGCTTTCCGTGTTTCAATAAATTTATATTTGTAAAAAAAAAAAAACTGTCATAGGAAATACATTATTATTTGTTATTGTCTCATCATGATGTGGTACCAGTTTATATGGAAGAGCCCTGGGCCATGATCAAAAAATTTCAAAGATTTCTGAGTTTCAAGATATATATATATATATATATATATATATATATATATATATATATATATATATATATATATATATATATATACAGTATATATATATATTTTTTTTTTACAGAATTCTGAGTTTGAAAGTCAGAATTCTGAGATTAAAAGTCAGAATTCTGACTTTAAACTTAAAATTCTGACTTTTTAAACTCAGAATTCTGACTTTTAATCTCAGAATTCTGACTTTCTGACTTTTAATCTCAGAATTGTGTTTAATAAATTTTAGCATGGTCCAAACTTGTAATCTCAGAATTCTGACTTTCAAACTCAGAATTCTGTAAAAAAAAAAAAAATATATATATATATTTTTAAACTCAGAAATCTTTGAAAATTTTTTTATGATGGTCCCAGGGCTCTTCCATAAGTTTATGATCCTCTTTTAAAATTTTTTTTTTTAGATCAGCCTGCCACTGTTGACCTCTCCACCTCACGTTGGAGCTCTCCATTCCTTCATTGTGCCATTGGATGGAATAAATGGCACAGAGGATTAATCTTGAAGTTGTTGTTTGCCTCCCAAGACAGCTTTTCACAATTAAAAATTTTGAAAAGCCCACTGGAGAAGTTTTTAAAAATCATTTCTAGAACCCAACCTTGATTGGTACTTGTCTAAAACCTTATCCTGGACTTGCTTACACCAGGAACATTAATTACCCAAAAGTAGACTTCATTCAACCAATTATACAACATCAGAGGGCGATTGTTTGCTCCAGAGGAAGCCCAATTTTTTGTGTTAATTGTTGTTAATTAATTACAAATTGAATTACATTTTATATAATTATTCATACATTAATTTTAATATACATCATATATATAAAATCTCAATAAAATCTATTTAAATTGCAATTTGTAACACAACAAAATGTGGAAGAGTTCAAAGTGACGTGAATAACTTTTTCTATAGAAAAAGCTTGATTTTTGAGCCAGAAATAAAGTATTCTCCTGCTACCAGCAATAGGAAGCTGTGAAGTCTTTTTTGTTAAATATATCAAAATATTCTGTACATACCGCTGCTGAGCTGATTGTAAATATTCGTCATTGGAAATTTTAATGAATCGTCTGCAAAGACCATGTCCTCCTTATTAGAGAAATATGAATCCAGATAATTTCTGGTATCCATTCCATGTACATGATAGAGTTCATGTGTTGTGGAATCCATTGTCCTGCAATGCTGAACTTCACCTTATTGATTTCTGCTTTCAACTAAACTTTAATGTTGGAGTTCTATTTATATTCAGTTGAAAGAAGGTTGGTACATTTTAATTCAATATAATTGTAAATATATTTACAAAGCAGCCATGGGAACAGAGCTGACTGAGCTTTGATTGCCACCCGAGTTTGCAAATGTTTAACCACTTTAGGACCGGGCCTTTTTTCTGACACATGTTGTTTAATGCTAGAAAATTACTCAGAACCCCCAAACATTTGATATACATATATATATATATATATATATATATATATATATATATATATATATATATATATATATAAAATTGTTTTTTTTAGCAGAGACACCAGAGGATAAAATGGCGGTCATTTCAAAATTTTATGTCAAACTGTATTTGCGGTCTTTCAAATGCAATTTTTTTTTTAAATAATCTTTAATGAGTTCAGAAAAACAAATAAAAACAGTAAATTTATCCCAATTTTTTTTTATATAATGTGAAAGATGATGTTATGCCGAGTAAATAGATACATAACATGTCACGCTGTAAAATTTCACACGCTCGTGGAATGCTGACAAACTGTGGCACTTGAAAATCTCTATAGGCAATGCTTTCAAAATTTTTACAGGTTACCTGTTAAGAGTTACAAAGGAAGCTCTGTGCTAAAATAATTACTCTCACTCTAACAATCGAGGCGATACCTCACATGTGTGGTGTGAACAGCGCTTACATATGCTGGCGCAACTAACATATGTGTTTCCTTCTGCGCACGAGCACGGAGGGATGGGGCACCTACATTTTTTTTTTCCTATTATACTTTTTATTTTTGATTTTTGCACTGTCCCTTAATTTATTTTTTATTTTTTTATCACTTTTATTCCTATACAGGGAATGTAAACATTCCTTGTAATAGAAAAAAGCATGACAGGTCCTCTTTATTAAGAGATCAGGGATCAAAAAGAATCAAGATCTTTCATTTACCTTTAAAAGCAAAAGAAAAAAAATTTTTTTTGACACTTTGACTTAAAAAAAAAAACGCAGAGGGATTACAATGCTTGGCAGTTTTTATTGCAGTCTGTGCCGACCTTAAAGAGATTTACCCTCTCTATTTGTCCTGTTTACCATTATCATTGAAAGTAAAAGTAAAAGAAAAACCCACATTTTGGGTTGTCAAGTAATAGAGGGGAGATTTTCTAATAGGGACACTAGTTCTGGTGACCTGGGGTTCCCCAAGGAATTCCCTTAATTTGCAGGGATTTCCTCTCACTTCATGTTTGGCTATGGGACAGGAAGTGAAGGGAAATCTCCTCAATGGAACATAGATAGCAAAAAAATAAATAAATTAGATGGGGTTATAACCCTCCATTGTTCTATCCGAAATGAAGAAAAAAGTTTTGCCTATAAGTCTACTTTAAGCCTGAGAACTGGAAGTGACGTCGGAAGGTCGCTCCAAGGGCATTGAGTAGAGTGGGGGGATACCTATGCTTAGCTATGGGCCGCATTAGATTGGTTCCGGGCTTACTGACGGCTCTGGTAAAGGGGCACCTCTCTCGTCACCTATAAAAGTGATCAAGTGGCGAATTCACTGCCAGGAGTACTTTTATCTGAAAGCCAGCCACCTAAGGGAAAAAATGATACCGGGCTTATGGGAGCAACTAGCAGGTATTTAACATCAAATTAATGACGTACATTCCCAGTTATGTGCTGGGCAAGAGGAACTACAGCCAAAGCTCGTTCGGCTGTACTTCTTCTATGGATCACAGGAGGAGTGCAGTTCGTTCAGCACTCCTGGGACCCTCTTTCAGCAGACAGCAGACTGAAGCCCGCTTTTGGCTGACGTCATAGAGCCGGTCCAGGCTCAGGCAAGATCGTGACAATGAAGTCAAGATCTGCGTACATGCCTGGACAGGCACCCGGCTTAGCCTCCCAGTGAACTGCTGAAAACCTAGCTGGCTGGTCCCCTCCCCTTCACAGCCCAGCACTCCACTGAGCGAGGTAAAAGCAGAGAAGAGAGCGGTGACCAACAGTCAGCCGCTCTCTGCTCTGAGAGCCCTGAGAACCGAGTGATCGGCAGTGTTTGATCGCTTGGTTCTCACTGTTAGAGCTGGCGGGGGACAAATGCTGCATCCACCTAGGTAAGTATTATTTCGGGTAATAAAAAACTCTTACTTCTCTTTTAAAGTGGAGGAAGAAGCTATTTCAGAAAAGAAAAGAAAAGAAAAGAAAAGAAAGGAAAAGAAAAGAAAACCTGGTAAGGTTTGTGGTGCTTACCTGTATCTTTGCACTGTTTATACAGTCTCAGCACTCTGTCTCCCTACAGGTCTGAAACCTGCGCAGACATTTAAAGTGGAAGTTCATGTTAAAAATATAAAATGGGCAAACTGTCAGGATTATTAATGCTGAAGAGACATACTTTGTCTCTTCTGCATTAAAGTTACTTACTTGCCAGTTCCACCCAGCCAGTGAAAATGGCCAGCGATCGATAACTGAAACCTGGCCACCCAAGGATGTTAGCAGCCGGCGAGAAGCTCTGGGATGTCACATCACTGGACTGAAGGAGAGTGTAGTTCCACTTTAAGAAAAAATGTCATCAACAGCCAGATTCTTCTTTATTATTCTATGCTGGCTGACTGATAGAGTTGGGCAAACAGTCGAGCTGAGCAAAAGTTCAGGGAAAACCCATTTTGCAGGGTGGTTGGTGGGATGTTCACCTGCCGAGCACCCTACAGTTGCTGCGTGCTGCACAGTGCATTCTAAGCCCTGACTGGACAAAGCTTTGCTCAATCAGAGCACAGTGAATAGCTGGTTGTTAAGGAGCAGGCCAGGAAGCCGGCCGTGGCGTCCTTAACAACTGATGAGTGATCAGCTGTCAATGGGCTTCCCCACCGACAGCAAAAAAAAAAAACATCGCCGGCAAAAGAAAAATGTTTATAAAAATGGTGTTGAGCCCCCCCAATCCATACCAGGCCTGTTGGATCTGTTATGGACTTAAGGGGATCCCCACGCCAAAAATAAAAAAACAATTAGCGTGGGGCCCCCCAAAATCCAAACCAGACCCTAATCTGAGCATGCAGCCTGGCGAGGCAGGAAAGGGGTGGGACAAGCAAACGCCCCCCTTAACCATATCAGGATACATGCCCTCACAATATGGGGGGTGCTTTGGGGCAGGGGGGCTGTGCCCCTCACACCCCGAAGAACCTTGTCCCCATGTTGATGAAGACAAGGGCCTCTTCCCCATATACCTGGGCTGTTGTTGTGGGGATCTGCGGGCAGGGAGCTTATCAGAATCTGGAAGCCCCATTTAACAAAATGAAATTATAACATTTTTCATGTTCCACTTTACAGACAGACTAAGGGTCCCCCCCCCCCGGCACTATATTTAAAGGAATTTTTCATATCCTTGCTCCTGTAAAAACTATATTTAAAAAAAAACAAACATTTTTGCATTGATACATGTCCTCCAGGGCGGTACCAGGGACACCATTTCCTTTTTATGGCCAATAACTTGCATATAAGTCTTCAAAACCTTGGATTTTTCAAGTACGGGTCCCATAGACTTTAATACGGTTTGCGATTCTGGTCCAAGCTATTTACATGTTCGGGGGTTCTGGTATGTACCAAACTGGGGGCTGTTTGGCCTAACCCCCCACCCCCCACAATATTTTGTGAAATCTCAGAAAAAAAATTTTTTCCCAATAAATGGATGTAATGGTGTACGCTACATGAGCGAGATGAGGCTTAAACATCATCTGCCCGATCTTGCATATATGCAATACATAATTATACATAATTACACTCATCTGCTCATAAAAAAAAGGAATCTCCTACCTTCCCAAGATCATACGAGATCTAAATGTTTAGAAGTAAGATCTCCCTGCAAGGCACTGCTGACAGTCTTCCCAGGGGATACCTGTGAGGCCCTGGCTTTCTCACCAATACCTCTGAAGACCTGGAAATAGAAAACATCAAAATGTAAGTACACATTCCACAATTCCCCCCTGGGCAACATCTGCAACACATGGTCACTTGGTGGATCAACAACCGCCTTTACAGGATAGCTCATATTATAGATCATAGAGGAATTAGAAAATACTCTTATTTTCTGGAGACTTTACAAATGCCCCAGTCAGAGACATTTAGACTGTGTCGAGATCAGGGTGATATTACCACACAGGCTTTTTATGAAAATAAATGTTTGAGTGGCCCGGGGAAGAGCGGGAGTATATCAGAGTTGTACACTCTGTTTGTGGATCAGAGTTCTAAATTCTCTTACCAACTAGCTTGGGTGGCAGATCTGGGGGAGACTATAGATGAGGACATCTGGTTCCAGTGGTGCACAAGGGAATTTTAAATTCTTCCCTGGTGGAGGCGAATTACCCACACGATTAGCAAAAATCTACCCGGATGCATCACCTCTCTGTTTCAGGGGCTGCGGCCAGGAAGGAAGCATGCTCCACATTTGGTGGACATGCCCAAAAGTAAAATTACCCCATCAGTAGTTTTTTTTGATCTATCGAGTGAGTTACCAAAAAATCTTAGGACTCTCATCTTCTTTATCTTCATAGCAGCTAAGATCATCATAGCGAGAGTATGGAAAACTCCTCCGTTAAACCTAGCAATAGTGAAAAACAAAATCTCTTTGATTCTATTAAATGAAAAATTGGCTAGCATCCTTCGTGACCAACAACATCTCTTTGAAAAGGTCTGGAATCCCTGAATCAGATACCTTCAATCTGGGGGGGGGGGGGGTATGTGGTCTGGAGTGTGGGGATTGGTGGTAAATCTTCTTTCTTCTGTTCTTCCTTTTATCTTCTTATATACAGTATCTCACAAAAGTGAGTACACCCCTCACATTTTTGTAAATGTTTTAATATATCTTTCCATGTGACAACACTGAAGAAATGTCACTTTGC
The DNA here is from genome assembly GCF_965119305.1 of Pelophylax lessonae. Taxonomy (NCBI): domain Eukaryota; kingdom Metazoa; phylum Chordata; class Amphibia; order Anura; family Ranidae; genus Pelophylax; species Pelophylax lessonae. The sequence goes on along the minus strand of NC_138779.1, from coordinate 36,674,822 downwards.
TACAATGTAAAGTAGTGAGTGTACAGCTTGTATAACAGTGTTAATTTGCTGTCCCCTGGAAATAACTCAACACACAGCCATTAATGTCTAAACCGCTGGCAACACAAGTGAGTACACCCCTAAGTAAAAATGTTCAAATTGGGCCCAATTAGCCATTTTCCCTCCTCTGTGTCACATGACTCGTTAGTGCTACAAGGTCTAAGGTGTAAATGGGGAGCAGGTGTGTTAAATTTGGTGTTATCGCTCTCACTCTCTCATACTGGTCACTGAAAGTTCAACATGGCATCTCATGGCAATGAACTCTCTAAGTATCTGAAAAAAAGAATTGTTGCTCTACATAAAGATGACCTAGGCTATAAAAAGATTGCCATGACCCTGAAACTGAGCTGCAGCATGGTGGCCAAGACCATACAGCGGTTTAACAGGACAGGTTCCACTCAGAACAGACCTCGCCATGGTCGACCAAAGAGGTTGAGTGCACGTTATCAGCCTCATATCCAGAGGTTGTGTTTGGGAAAAAGACGTATGAATGCTGCCAGCATTGCTGCAGAGGTTGAATGGGTGGGGGGTCAGCCTGTCAGTGCTTAGACCATACGCCGCACACTGCATCAAATTAGTCTGCATGGCTATCATTACAGAAGGAAGCCTCTTCTAAAGATGATGCACAAGAAAGCCGGCAAACAGTTTGCTAAAGACAAGCAGACTAAGGACATGAATTACTGGAACCATGTCCTCTGGTCTGAAGAGACCAAGATAAATTTATTTGGTTCAGATGGTGTCAAGCGTGTGGTGGCAACCAGGTGAGGAGTACAAAGACAAGTGTATCTTGCCTACAGTCAAGCATGGTGGTGGGAGTGTCATGGTCTGGGGCTACATGAGTACTGCTGGCACTGGGGAGCTACAGTTGAGGGAATCATGAATGCCAACATGTACTGTGACATACTGAAGTAGAGCATGATATCCTCCCTTCGGCTGGGCAGCAGGGCAGTATTCCAACAGGATAATGACCCCAAACACACCTCTAAAACGACCACTGCCTTGCTAAAAAAGCTGAGGGTAAAGGTAATGGACTGCCAAAGAATTTCTTGGTGGAAGGTGGAGGAGCGCAAGGTCTCTAACATCCACCAGTTTCGGGATGTCGTCATGGAGGAATGGAAGAGGACTCTAGTGGCAACCTGTGAAGCTCTAGTGTACGGGTGAACTCCATGCCCAAGAGAGTTAAGGCAGTGCTTGAAAATAATGGTGACCACACAAAATATTGACTCTTTGGTCCAGGGGTGTTGCTAGGTGGGAAAAAAGACCAGGGGCTTCAACCCGAAGGTAAATTTGATAACCCCTCTCACATTTTAAAGTAAGTCCCACCCAAGCTCCTTCCACATTTAAAAGTAAGTACTGCCCAAGCTCCACCCAATGCCCCCCCTCACCCCTGCCCAATGCCCCACCATTAAAACCTATATTTAAGACGGCAGTAATCTAATGCAGGGAGCAGGATAGAATATAAATCTGCGCACACACACACACACCCCTTTGTGCACACATCAAAACACACTGGCAGAAGAGAAAAGCCAGACTCAAGTAAAAAAATATGCATACACAGCTGTATGTTTATTATACTTAACACAAAGTAATCAACAGCCAATACTCATATTAGCATCAAACCAAAGAGGAATTTGGTAATAATTATATTTTAGAAAATCCACACTCTGTCAGCCTGTCAGGCAATATTTAAGACACTTTTTATAACACTTATTTAATAACACGTAACAGGGGTTTATTCTCTAAACGCCAATTTAAAGCAAAAAAGATTCAAAATGCGCAATGAGGCAAAAATAGTCAATATGGAGAAATTCTCCAACTCACCTGTAGCCATAGCTTGGCAATTTTAGCTTTATCTTTGCCATTTGGAATTTGCTTCACTACAAATTGGAGTTTAGGGGCGTGTCCAAGGTGGCCACTGGAGCGGCTGCTAAGTGAGGGAGCTCTGTGAGGATCGCCGCTATTTACCCGGTCCCTGCACTTATTAACCCTGCTAACCTGCTCTGCTGCCCCGGGGGGAAGTCATGATGGTGATGCGCCGCAGTTCCCGCTCTTCTCACTCCTCCAAGCCCGGTAAAAAGTCCTCCTCTTCTGGCGCGCACACGGCCCTTCCCCCCACCCAGCCCAGCAGGAGACGGACAACTTTGCCGCACTCATGCTGGCGATTACCACCTGCCAAGCTACCCTGATGGGTAAGATCGATTCCCTGCAATCCGACATTGGCCTCCTGCAGAGGGACATGGACAAGTTCCGCACCCGCATGTCGGAGGTGGAGCGCAGGGTTGGGGAGTCGGAGGACATCCTGCATGACCACGCTGCCACCCTCCACACCCTTACGATCAAGGTGAAGGGCCTGGAATCGAGGGCGGAAGATGCTGAAAATCGAAACAGGAGGAACAACCTCCAGGTCGTGGGCCTTCCCAAGGGCGCCGAGGCCCCAGACCCGACGTCCTTTACAGAATGTTTCCTGCGTGCCCTCCTCCCGCAGGCCCAATTTTCACCTTTTTTCGTGGTGGAGAGAGCCCACAGAATGCCTGCAGCCCATGGACCTCCGGGCTCCCCACCGCGCACGTTCATTTTCCGGCTTCTCAACTTCAGGGACAGGGATCTGGTCTTGAGGGAGGCTAAGAAATTGGATGCTCTCCACTTTGAGGCTGCCAAGATCATGATCTTCCCCGACTACTCGGTGGACACGCAGCTGCTCCGGCGCTCCTTTGACCATGCTAAACTGGATCTGAGGAACAGGAAGATAAAATATAGTATGCTCTTCCCTGCCAGCTTGCGGGTGCAAGATGGGGAATCTGTACGGTTTTTCACCTCGCCGGAAGACGCCTCGCACTGGATTGAAACCTACCTAGGACCTGACATCTCTACTGCGGCCTTCTCCTGTGATCTATTGTCCGGCCTGTTGCTCTTGGACCCCAGGCCGGTTTCTTCCTTTTGGTGAGCGGAGGCCTGCTCCACAGGCCCTGCTGATGGTACTTTCCAGTATGGTTCCTTTGCATCCCTTCGGTTCTGCTTCGGCTCTCTTACATCTGGATTTACCTAGCATTGTTCCTACCTGTTTGTAACTGCACCCAAGATTTGTGCGCCCGGAATACTTCGGTAAACACTTTCCTGCAGGGACCACTTACCCAGTGTTTCCCATCCTACATGGCGATCCACATGTGGGCCTTGACTCTAGAACTTGGCCTTCCATCACCCTTCGGGGTGCCACTGTTCACTCCTCCGTATGGCAGTTGCCAACCTGTTTTGGGGATGTAAGGCACACCCAGGTTTCTGGGGTTGCGTGGGGTGGGGGGGTTTGTTTTCTATGTTTTTTTCTGCTGGGGTTTATTATGTTCTTTTGGCTATATTATGCATCACTGGGGCAACAGATGGCTTCTGGGACGCTCTCGTGTGCTGCGAGCTGCCCTCTATTGCCGCCACTGATCTCTGGTGCTGTTGGCTACGATTGTATGTTGCTCTGGGGACCTGGGTGGAGATCCGGGCCCTTTCGTTATTTTCATTCTTGTTGTCATGGCTCCTCTAACCATTGTCTCCTGGAATGTCCGGGGTCTTAACTCCAAATTTAAAAGGTCTCTCATGTTTGACTTTTTTAAAAAATACCACCCGCATATTTGCATCCTACAGGAAACCCACCTCGTGGGTAGTAAATTGCTCGCACTTAAGAAACCCTAGGTGGGCTCCCATTACCACTCCACTTACTCCTCCTACTCGAGAGGTGTTAGTATCCTCATTCACAAGTCCCTGCAGTTTACTCACCTGGATCTCCACCTAGATATGTTGTTCTTCATGCTATGTGTGATAGGCTTGAATTGGTTATTGCTGGTGTATACAATCCCCCCCCCCCCCGGCCAGTATGACTCTTCTTCGTGTGCTGACCCCACTCCTGGCCAAATACCCTGCTGCTCAGCTGCTACTGGCTGGCGATTTTAAAGTGAAGATTGAAGTGAAGACAGGATGGGGATGGACCCTGCGGTGGACTCCCCCCTCTCTCGTTGGGCTGATGTGTACGGCCTTTTGGACGTGTGGAGGTGGAAGCACCCTCGAGAGAGGCAGTTCACCTGCCACTCCGCCACCCATGCCACCCTCTCCCGCATAGATCTTATATGGGTCAGCAATCCCCTTCTAGCACTCATCCTTGAGGCCTCCATCCAAGTTTGGAACGGACGCGCCCTTTGGGCCTTGCCTATGGCGGCTGTCCCGGTTCTGGGTGACGGATGAGAGGGTGGCCCCGAGGGTGACATCTGATCTCCTAGACTTTTGGATCCATAATAAGGGCATGGCAGACTCGGCTACGACCTGGGATGCTTTCAAGGCCTATGCTAGGGGTCAGTACCAATTGGCTATAGGGAGGACCTGGAAGGAGTCTTCTCTGGCGCTGGAGGAATTGGAGTCTACAGCGAAACATCAGGAGGCAGATTATGTGGCCACCGGCGATAAAGGGATTTATAGTGCCCTGACTGCTACCTATAAAGAAATCACCCTTCTCCGCACGATCTCCTGTAAAAAATTAGTCTTGTCGCAGTCCCACCGTATCTTCTAACAAGGCGAGCGGGCGGGTAGACTCTTGGCGTGGTTGTCTAGGGAACACGCATATACCCCATGTTAGAGATCTAGGGGGCTCTTTATGTTCTGACCCTGCTCAGATTAATACCTGCTTTGCCGAATTCTATGCCAGCCTCTACTCCTCCCGGGTGGACTATACCTCGGATGATCTAACCTCCTATCTATCCCTCATTGATTTCCCTGAACTTTTCCTCCGGAACTGCGAGACGTTTAGAGACCCCTTTTACACGCAAAGAAATTCAACAGGTGATAGGCTCCCTACAAACATCCAAAACTCCTGGCCCAGATGGACTCCCATCTGAGTTCTTTAAGCCAACGAGGACGTTCTCCTCTCCCACTTTCGTGGCCTGGTGAATGAGGTGGCCGATCTGGGCTCTCTTCCCCAGTCCATGTCCGAGGCAGTGATTGTGGTTGTGCCTAAGCCCGGTAAGGACCCTGCATTGTGTGGCTCCTACAGACCGATTTCTTTAATCCACGTGGATGCCAAGATATTTGCCAAACTCCTAGCTAATCGCCTGAACTCGGTGATTCTCTCTCTGGTTCATGGCGACCAAATTGGATTTATGCCGGCAAAGGGCACGGACATTAATCTCCGCTGTCTCTTTACCAACCTAGCACATGCTAGTGCCTCTGATTCTGGGGGGTTGGTGGCCTCGCTGGACACAGAGAAGGCCTTTGACTCCGTGGAGTGGGGCTTTCTCTGGCAGGCACTACGCTGTTTTGGTGTGGGCTCCAAATTAATTTAGTGGATCCAGCTCCTCTACAGCAACCCTACTGCCAGGGTGCGGACAAATGGTGTCCTCTCCCCTCTCTTTGCACTGGGGAGAGGGACCAGGCAGGTCCTTGCCATTCTAATTAGAGCTCTCCCCTTGATTGCGGGAATCCCGGTAGGTCCCCTCCTTGAAAAAATGTTCCTTTATGCAGACGATACTCTACTCTACCTTCCGGATGCGGAGAACTCCCTCAAAACTGCACTGGAGAGTGGAGACTATAGATCAGTTTAGTAGATTCTCTGGGGTTAGGATTAACTGGAATAAGTTGCTGCTGTTCTCGCTGTCTTCAAGGCTGCCGCCCTCTTTACCTTCCCTTCCATTGTCCTGGGTCCCGAAATTTAGGTATCTGGGGATTGAAGTGTCACAGGACCTCTCTTCCTACCTGACGGACAATTTATATCCCATACTTCACCAACTTACACTCCGATGTCAGGCTTGGAAGACCCTCCCGATCTCCCCTGTGGGTAGAATCATTCTTTTTAAAATGACCTTCCTCCCAAAGTTTTTATACGTCTTTCGCAATACCCCAGTCCCCATTCCCTTGTCCTTCTTCTGCAAGTTTGACACAGTGGTGATGTCCTTTATTTTGTCGGGTTCCATCCCCCGTATTGCAAAAATTACTCTTCAACTACCATTATCCCAAGGGGGTCTGGCATTGCCATCGTTCCGATACTACTACTGGGCGGTGGTCTTGGTGACGGTGAGATGGTGGTTTGCCCAAACCCGCTCTAACCCTGCAGTTACCCTTGAGGCAGCCATACTGGGCTCCTACTCAGCACTGAGTAACCTGGTATTTAGAGGGCTGAAGGCCCACCCTGATATGACAGCGCCGATGCGCACCACGGTTATGGTTTGGAGACAGGTGTCGGAGGCGTTCTCTGATCGCGGTGACATCTCTCCCCACATTCCACTCTGGGGTAACCCCCGTCTGCCCCACTTCCATTCCATGCCTGATCCGGCTCTTTGGGCCAGGTATGGAATCAAGAAGCTTGACCATATCATACCTGACGGTAGACTAAGTTCTTTCGATGAACTCAAAATAGCTTTTGATCTACCCCCCTCAATGTTCTTTCGCTTTCTGCAGCTCCGCCACGCTTATTCCAAGCAATTCCCGATACGGTAGAACGCTTTCTCATCTCTAAGAATGCAGATAGATTGCTCTCTCCCCTCTACCTTAGGATCTCGACCTCTGATCCAACAACCTTGACCCGACTCCTCAGCGCCTGGCAGGAGGATGTTCCTTCTCTAACGTTGGAGGACTGGGAGGAAGGCCTGAAGTCCTACATTCTGCTGGTCATATCGGCTAGAGATCAATATACCCAACTCCGATTCCTCCACAGGGTCTACTACACCCCGCAAAAATTGGCCCGGATTTATCCAACTAGGTCTGATAGGTTCCCCAAATGCCAGTCTGCCCTAGGTTCCTTTATTCATGTGGTCTGGGCGTGCCCTCTGATCCAAGATTTCTGGAGGGCGGTTGCAGGAGAGTTGTCCTCAATTACGAATCTAGTTGTCCCTCTAGACCCTAAAGTCCCTCTCCTAGGTATCGATGAAGCTCTCCCCTCCGGTAAATATGCTAAACTTCTTACATTTTATGCTACCTTTTATGCTTGGAAAGTTATACTTACCCATTGGAAGACAGCCGATCCACCTACTGTATCTCACTGGAAAAAGTTGGTTGACTCAGTTCTACCACTCTATAAGATTACCTATATGTCTAGAAAATGTCCCAAAAATTTTGACAAAATCTGGGAGCCCTGGGTGACTGGCTGATCCTTTTCCGGGCTCACTCGTTTTCACCCTCCCGGCTCTATACCTTTGTCTTACCTGCCCCCCCTCAAATCCCACCTTTACGGCATTCTCTCCTTCCAAGCTGAGTTCTCCACCTCTGAGTACCACAGAGATTCAGTAGATTGGAAGAAGAGGATACTGTAAAAAAAACTGGATTTTTGTCCTACCGTAAAATCCTTTTCTCTGAGGTTCACTGACAGACACAGTTTCAAGTCTTCAGACCAGTGGGATGTCCCAAAGTAGTGTCAACATGAGGGGTGGGAAAAAACATAGCAAACACAGAATTCCCAACAACGGCTAAATTAATAAATAAATAAATGAATAAAAGAATGCAGGCAAAGATCCTCATGGCTCACTAAGGGGCCTTTCAAAAAAATTAGATTTTATTTAAAAAATAAAATTTTTATTCAGTAAAAACTTAGATAAATATGTACACATAATAGAAACAGCTCAACAGCAGGTTGCGTTAACATTATGTTCATAACACATATTTAAAGGCAGGACATTGTATTTGTATAGCCCCTCACATGTGTTAATAAGGAATTTCAAAAAAGAAAATGCTTTAAAAACAATAAAGACCTATAGCCTATAATTTTTTGCTTTCTGTGCTTTCCTGTCTCAACTTAGTAATTGCAAATACTCTTTCTGAAAGAGTATAACAGTGGCAAAAGGAAGCAATTCCCTGGAATTGGTATGAGGAAAAATGTCAGTAGTGTCACTGGAAGGAAACAATTCCTTGTTGCTGGTGTCACAATAAGGAAAAATCATCCCTGGCAGTGTGACCATAAGGGAAAAAATGTCCCCGTGTCAGTAATGTCAATCGAAGGAAAAAAAGTTTCGGTTGTAATGATGTCACTGCAAGTGAAAAATGTCCCTGTGACAGCGATGTCACTGGAAGTAAAAAAATGTCCCTGTGTCAGTGGTGTCACTGGAAGTGAAAAATGTCCCTGTGTCAGTGGTGTCATTGGAAGTAAAAAATGTCTCTGTGTCAGTGGTGTCACTGAAAGAAAAAAAAAATAATTGCCTCTCTGTCTTTGGTTTCAATCTGAAGATAACGAGTATGGCATTTGCCGACAACATCTCCCTCACTGCTAGAGGTCATTCCACATTTAACAGATAAATGCTACCGACAGGCTGCTGTAAAACTTCTATTACCCTAGGTAACCACTAGTGTCTTCACACTATTCTACTCCAGTCCACACCAATGTCTTCATACCCCAATGCGTTTAAAACCCACTCAGTAGACTTTGTTTGCCAGTTACTTGCATTACACCTCTTTGAGTACCCTCAGACCAAGCAAGGACAACATTTTTTAAATATTTACTTAGGAAAGTGAAAAAGGGCAATTACAAAGTCCAAAATTCAAAGGCATAATTCTTACCTAATTCCCCAACTCTAGATTCAGGCTGTAACACAGAGTCCATCAGAGGCATTCATCCAGTGGCTGGGGTCTTCGGGACGAACCCTGGGTTCCAATGACTTTACATCCAGGTAGTAGTAGGCGACATTCTTCTGCTCCTCGAAGGTGTCATTCTTTGTCTCACTCCCTTACAGGCATCGGTCTTAGCTCTCTACTAGGGTTTTTTCAGGAACATACTGTTAGGGAGAACCAAATCCCAAACCGCACGACCCATCCCCAGTTCCGGACCACTTTGCCTTATTTATATCATGGGATTAGTAGGCTGGGCCCAGAAAGAACCCAACAAAAGACCAAAGAACCAGGAAAGGCATTAACTCCTACCCTCTCGTCTGGGACAGCACCTGACTGGCTATTTTTAAACCTGCTTACATGTTGCAAAAAGGAAAGGGGGGCCAGTTAAAGGGGGCAGGTCCAAGGTGATACAGTGTGGCATGACGCTGTAGGAGTGCGGCTGGTGGAGTAGCTGTATCAGCAAGTGAGTCACTTGTACTGAAGAGGTGTGTTCTCAGAGTTCAGGAATGTGCTGCATGCAGAGTTCAAGGTTCAGGAGTGTGCTATATACAGAGTACAGAGATCAAGAGTGTGCTGCATGGAGTGTGCAGAGTTCAGAAGTGCACTATGTACAGAGTGAAGGTCTCCGGAGTGCGCTACTTATAGAGTGCATGAGTGTGCTATGTATAAAGTGCAGGGTTCAGAAGTGTGCTATGTACAGAGTGCAGAGATCAGGAGTTAGCTGCATGCATACCTCCCAACTTTCATACCTAAGAATGAGGGACATTTGAGGGCAGCAAATAGTTGGAGTGGCTGAACTTCACAGTGGGAGGGGCTTAAAGGGCACAGTTAAACCAACCCCAGGCTTGGATATGTGCTGGGGGGAGCTTTGGGAAGAGAGAAGACTTGTGCTAGAAGATGGGGTGGGGAGTGGGGGTATTTTGGAAGGGGAGAGCCTGTGCGGATATATTCTGGGGGTGCCTTAGCTGGGGTGTGTTTTTGAAAAGTGGATGGCTGCGCTGGACTGACTTGCTCGATAGAGGGTCTGTGAGTTGATGGTAGGTGAGAGAGGGCCACTTGGGGAAATTAACTCCCAATTAATCTGGCCCGACTGGATGAAAAAAGGCAGTGGACCTTTGTTAAGGGGTCTGGGCTGCTACCTTAAGATACAGCCTAGTGGTCGTTACCAAAGTTTCTAGTGGTAGTCGGTTAAAGGAGTGCCCAAAATCAGCAATAAGAATCCCACTTAGATCAAAAGATCGTCGTTTTATTGGTAGCAGAACATGTTAACGACAACGCATTTCGGGGGAACAGAGACTCCCCCTTCTTCAGGGCATAAATGTTGTCATTTAGCTGGGATGTGGACTTGTGCTAGAAGGTGGGGGATAGGGAATATGTGATGAGTGGGCACTTTGGGAGGGCAGTGGACTTGTGCTAGGAGGTAGGGTGGAAATGTAATGGGGGGTTGCTTTGAGAGGAAAGAGGACTTGTGCTAGAATGTGAGGTGAAGGGGTCAGATATGTGCTGGCAGGGGGGGGTGGAGGCGCTTTTTGAGGGAAATAGACTTGTGCTAGAAGGTGGGGGGTGGGCAGATATGCGAGGAGGGCTCTTTGGGAGGGAAGAGGATTTGTGCTAGAAGGTGGGGTGGGTGTAGATTTCAAGGAGTGGTTATTTACCATCCTTAGTTGGCTGACTACAACTTGATTTGAAGGGTGATCCATTCATCCATCCCAGAAGGGATTTATCCCTAAAGCTCTGTCAGACCTTCTGTTACAGAGGTCTATGCTTCCGGTAAGAGCCTTTGATAGCCTCCTTTGGTGCTGTGCACAACATTGAGGGTTAGAGGCACATGATCGCTGTGATTGTTGCTAGAATGCTAGGTGCACAATTAGAGCATGTTTGTTTCATGCAGTACTGCACTTGGTTGTTCTTTCATCATCTATGAATTCTCATAAACTTCTTCAATCACCCACAGTATTTACATTTATTTATATTTTATGAACTTTCCAAATCACTTATTTATTATTATATTACACTTAACTTTATATAAATATTGTACTTTATATTTATTTTTTGGTTGTGGTAGTAGTTATATTATATGTTTTATTGAATTTATAGTAATAATTTGGCAGCGCAACACATACAGAAAGACACACAGGCATTCTCTTACACACACTCCCAAAACTCAGTGGCAAGTAGCTGAAATTCAGAGTTCTCTGATCAGCAAAAGGTAGGCGGGGCCAGGATTTTGTTTTGCTGCCTGCGTTGAGTGGCCAGTCTCCACCTCCAGTCTTCACCTTCAATCAGTAGCAGGTGGGTGTGGCTTGGAGTTTCCCTATCTGTTCTGATGTTTGCCAGCCCAGAGCCCACATTCGTGAGTTCTGTTCCATAAGCAGTGTGTGGTATGTCTGGGCTCCCTGCAGGAGGGGGAGGTGCAGGAGACCTTCCCTAGTGATTGGCTAGGGCACGGGAGATGCGATTGAGGTTCCCTGGTGATCAGCATACCTCTGTGAAATGCATGCAATAATGGAGCCGTGCATTCCAGCACTGGCTGCGGGACTTAAGCCAGATTTACTTGCAATCCCTAGACAGTCCCGGCAAATCCAGGACAGTTGGGGGGTATGTGCATACAGAGTGTAGGGATCAGGAGTGCGCTACATACAGAATACAGTGTTCAAAAATTGCTGTAACTGACTATAAAGTATGAACTGAAATTAGGCTTCGATTTGTTATGGATCTAAATTTGCTAGTACATGAAACACTCCCTTCCCCCAAGACTGACAATGCTGCTGTTCAAATGAGCCCCCTGTGCGCCTTCATCCGGAGTGGGGGAACTTTAATACAGGAGGTGTGTTATTGGCCAGATCACTAGGTGAAAACAGAGGGAAAATGCCTAAAAAAAAGAAAACAAATGCAGCCATAACATCTAAGGACTGGTAAGCTGCAATATATTACATTTTTTATTTTGGATTTATTACCGCTTTAATTAATTCATACATACAACTGCTGGATATAAAGTATAATGAATATTTGAAGCTTCAAACAATTGTCTCCAAAGACCATTATTTTTTTGTCAGAGAAGAAGAATTCAAAGGAACTTTTAACATCAAATCCATGGATGTGGTAGAATTTTTGGCACAGAATCAATCTTGTGATGTTGACAGGGTGAGCTTCGCTTCTTTTGTTTAAACTTTACTAAGTACTTATCATTCAGTATATATTTATTTTTTGATCAGCTAGGTAAACTCATTTTAACGTTGTTATTAAACTCACAGGCCGGTCACAGGGAATTCAGCTGACAGAGCTGTGAGCTATGATTACCAAGTCCTTTTTTTTTTTTAATAAAAAAACCTTTGTAATTCAACTCACTATTCATTATTATCTATTTTATTCTAGACTATATGAAGGTAACTTGTATTATTATTTAGTCTATGTTATGTAAATTGTTCAACATGTTCAAAATTTCAGAACAAAAGACAGTACCTCAGTAAAGCAATAAAAAAACTTAATGGAGACCGGTGTCCTTCTTTATCATCACGCTACAGATAGAGTTAGTAATAACTAATTATACAGTAATAAAATATATGAAAATATGAAAAACTTTTTTAAGTTTGGATAGAGTAAGGAAGGGTTAGGCCCTTTGTGAAGTTTTTATTGCTGTCTGTGCCCCTGCTGGGAATATTTATAAATAGGGGGCTATTCGTCCTGGTGACCGTTGTCCCTGAGACAGCCAATGGATGAAGGAAAATCCTTCAAAAGGGGAAACCTGGTCCTATGACAACTCTTTAAGATTCGCAAAAGATTTCCTTTTCTTGTTACATCAGGAAGTGAAGAAAAACCTCTCCAGCTAGACCCAGACAGTAAAAATACTTTGATAAGGGTTTTACCCATCTCTATCCAAAAAAAATCTTCGCTTTCCATACTCTTTACCTATAAAAGAATTTTAAAATTAAAAAAATATAAGTATATAATAACACAAGAGATCCAAGTCACCTCTCATGGTAATATTTACTTGCAGCCATTGCCAAAGTGTGTGTAGACAGGAAGTGGCTTTAAATGGGCTGCAGGAGATCAGCAGCACCATGTAAGCAGGAGTTCCCTTTTACTGTGTGACCACTGTCCTCAGAAGATGTGTCCTCTGTGTTTGCCCAGCCCTGTCCCTTCATATAGTGGGAAGGGGAGCTAATGTGGTTTCCCATCTGACACAGGAGGAGTCTTTCATCTGGAGGAGGGAAGGAGGGGCTTTCTCAGTTTAGCACATCCTCCTGCCTGCATGCCTGAGCTAAGAGCAGATGAAATCCAAGAAGTAAATGCTACACGAATCATCTGCCTTACTCAAGATGGCCATGACTAGAATTGCTAGGGGAGTGTTTTTCAAAAGGATTTCTCAACAAAATAAAGCATGAAGGCATTTATAGATGGGTGCGTTTGGTTTGCTTTTGGTGTGAGGCCAGGTAGCCGGAGCGCTGTGTGTGAGGACAGGAAATGGGAGATGAGCGGTGGTGCATGGGAGCAAAAGGAGTTAGAGCGGAGGCTGTGTGTGGCTATGGGAGAGGATCACTGGAGCTGGGACTGTGAGTGTGTTGGGGGCTCTACTGTCATTGTGAATAATGTGGACTGTGAGTATCTGGGAGCACTGTGCATAACGAGGGCTGTGAGTAACTGGAAGCATTGTGAATTGCTGGAAGCATTCCGAGTACTAAGGGTTGTTTGAACCTGGTTGCATTGAAAGGACTGAGGTCTGTGAGTATCTAGGGCATTGGGAGTAACTGGGAGAACTGGAGTACTGATGGCTGTAACTTGGAGTATTGTGAGTAACTTGAAGCTTTGCAGGTAACTTGGAGAACTGTGAGTACTTTGGAGTACAGTTAGTCAATTATAACTGTGATATTTGGGGGAGATAGCTCCAAGGGATCACATGCACAAGCCGGGTAAACGTAATCAAGAAGTGTTTTATTCTCTTCAAAACAGAAATAAAGCTTCCAGCAGCCAACAGTCCAGAAAATAGGTATAACTTAAAAGTCCGCTTAACTTCAGCATAAAATGGAAATTATAAAACAATACCAGCTCTTTGCAGGGGTTTTACCCCAGGTATATCGTCCCAAGCAGCAGCTTGTATCCGGCCACCATGCAGCATGCAAACACACTCCTGTTTCTCACAGCTCAGTCTCCCAGGTGTATCACCAGCTCCTACTCTCCACCCCCACTGACACAACTTCCTGTCTTTAAGAGCTGTTCTCCCTGGGAGAGGGCTTAACCCTTGCCTTTCTGAGATCCCATACTTCCCTTACAGGGACCACAGTCCAAATATTGGTGCAATGTAACATCCATCCAAGACCCAACCTCTATGACCTCCACATATCCCCCCCCCCCCCTCTGCCTCAACGCAGAGGTGTTGGAGGCACCATTAGACACCATACAATGGACTCGGGAGAGCGCATCGGCATTCTGATGCTGTCTCCCGGGCCGATGCTCTAACATAAAGTTGAATTCCTGGAGGGACAGGAACCACCTCGTCACCCTGGCATTGGTCTGCTTGTTTTGTCGCATCCAAGTCAACGGGGCATGGTCGGACACCAGGCGAAACTTCCTACCCAGTAGGAAGTAGCGCAGAGAGTCTAGTGCCCACTTGATGGGAAGACACTCCCGCTCCACCACAGCATAGTTTCTCTCTGCCGCTGTCAGTTTCCTACTGAGAAAAACTATGGGGTGCTCTTCCCCATTGACCACTTGCGACAAGACAGCACCCAGTCCAGCATTCGAGGCATCCGTCTGTACTACAAACTCCCTGGAAAAATCTGGCGCTACTAGCACCGGATGCTCACACAATGCTGTTTTTTTTTTTTTTATTTAAAATTTTGCATCAAACAGGAAACGAAATGCGTGATACAACAAATCAATAAACACTATTCATTTAACATACAGTGGGGAAACTAGGGGGGGGAAGGGGGCACAGGAGGGGGAGGGGGGTCCCCGAGTCGGAACTCAACGACCCGTGACCTAGGGGAGATGTCCTCGAGGTGGTGACTGTGGTCGGGTTGCCATAGCTAAAGGAGATAGTGTCCGTGGATAAGTCCGAGTCCTTGAGAGTAGTAGTGAGAAAGCTAGACCATTTCTGGTAAAAGAACTTCCGGGATGGTTGTGACGTAAAGTCAGTGTTGAGACGATCAAGAGACAGAAGGGTGGCAAGCTCCGAGTGAACCCGAGATAATGAGGGTGGTGTAGCAGAGATCCAGTGAGCCAGGATAGCCCTCCTCGCCACTAGGAGGCATGTAAGGATCCACAAGTGGTGAGGTGAGGGGGATGCCCCTGACCATTTTTGCAGACGCTTGTCCCAATATCCGAAGAGGAGGAGTAAAGGGTCTTTAGGAGCAATAGAGCGGGTGATATCCGTGATGAAAGCCAGAATGCCGTCCCAAAACAAGGAAATCCGGGGGCAGGACCAAAACTTATGAAAGAGAGACGGTCTCACGACAGAACACCAAGGACATTTAGTAGCTGTGGGATTGTCTTTGTCGGATAGAAACGGTATGTGGGCGCGGTGGAATATTTTCAACTGTGTCTCCCTCCAGGCCTCGTTAGGTGTGATCCCAAGGGTAGTGCGAAGACCGCTGACGATGTTGGGCAAGCCATCTTCTCCTGGGAGGTCCTTAACCCAATTGGAAGCCGTAGAGGTGAACAACGCTGGAGGGCAAGTCTCTAGGAGGGGCTTATAAATTCCCGAGATACTGAAGTTTCCGGACTCCACCAGACGGTCGATAAGGGACGACTTGAATCTGTCTCCAGGCCTCCCCGGTGTAGAGCAGATAAAGTGAAGGCATTGGGCCAGGTAGAAGTGATCCACATCTTGGAGGGCAGATTTGGCCGTGATGGCCTGAAGAGAGTAAGGAAGTCCAGTCTGAAGATCACATAGGTCAGCAAAGCACAGCAGACCTTTTCCGTCCCAGGAGCGAAATGCTGCATGTGTAAGTCCTGGAGGGAAGTTGGGATTCCCCCGTATCGGGAGGAATTTAGAAAAGTACAGAGGCAACTTGAGGAGTTTACGCACTTCCCTCCAAGCAATGATCGTGTCCCTAAGTAACAGGTTGTGTCTGAGCTCTGGTCGCATTTGTGCCCATTTAGTATGGAGAAGAGCAGTTAACGAAAAGGGGCTGGACATCTGAGACTCCAGTGCAAAATTAGAATAATGGGAGGTCTGAGAGATCCAATCCAAGGCAACTCTACATAAGCAAGACAGATTATACAACCTTAGATTAGGGAAGTTGATGCCAGTGTCGCGTCTGGGAAGACAGAGTTTTTGAAGTGATATACGGGGCCTCCTCCCCTTCCAGAGAAAGCGAGAGAAAGCACGGTCAAGGGCCTGAGCATCCTTGTGCTTAACCAGCAAGGGGAGGGTCTGCAACAAATATAAAAGGCGGGCAAAGCTGACCATCTTGATCAAATGGCATCGACCCAGAAGCGACAGCGGCAATTCCATCCAGTTTTCCAATTCTCTCTGTAGTTTGGAGAACATGGGGGGGTAGTTCAACGTATATATCGTAGAGGGAGTTCTGCCTATTTTGATGCCCAAGTAGGTTATATGGCTAGAAGCTATCATAAACGGGGATGTAGTTTCCCATGCTCGTTTCCCGTTTCCCCCTAATGAAAGAATTTCACTCTTTGAAAAATTAATGCGTAAACCTGAGCATTGCTTGAAGCTATCGAAAACGGAGATAATCACAGGTATATCCGCAGTGGGATTTGAAGTAAATAGCAAAATATCATCGGCAAATAGGGATATACGTAGTTCTTGGGACCCAATCTGTATACCGTGAAGGGGAGCTTTGGTCAGTAGGTAACGGGAAAGGGGCTCAATCGCCAGGTTGAACAGCAGCGGGGAAAGGGGGCACCCCTGACGGGTGCCCTTGTATAGGCGGAATTCATCCGTGAGGGAGTTACCTACGCAGAGCCTAGCTACAGGGGCAGCATACATAGATCCGAGAAGGTTGACAAAAGAACCCTGGAAACCCATGACAGATAGTACTTTCGTCAGCCAGGCAAAATTGACATTGTCAAATGCCTTCTCGGCATCCAAGGTAACTATGGCAGTGTCCTGATCAGGATGGAGGCGGGCTTGGTCTAGGGTTAGTACAACTTTTCTAATATTGGCTGCGGCCGATCTTCCTTTTGTGAAGCCCGATTGAGCCGGGTGAATCAGGGAAGGCATGATAAGGGGCGAGGCGGGAGGCAGTGATTTTCGAAAGGATTTTCACGTCCAAGTTCAATAATGAGATAGGACGATACGACCCCGGCTCAAGGGGGTCCTTCCCCTTTTTCGCTAAAAGTTTAATAATAGCCTGATTGCCCGTCGGAAGGTAAGGACCACCGTCCCAGATGGAGGAATAAACGTCGACCAGGGTAGAGACTATGCAGGGAGACAGGGCCTTGTAGAACTCTCCAGAGAGTCCGTCCGGGCCAGGGGCTTTGTTTGTAGCCAACTGTTTAATGGTCAGTAGAACTTCCTCAGAAGAAATAGGGGCATTAAGCCTAGCAAGTTGGTCCTGGGATATAGTAGGAAGCCCTGTACCCGCCAGAAAAAGATCTCCCACTGAGGAGTCCACGGGTTCAGGCGCATACAGGGATGAATAGAAGGCCCGCATAATACGTTGTACGCCCTGCGGAGTTGAGTCAATCGAACCCGTATTATCTCTCAGGGAGCCAATATGCGTCGATGAAACTGGGCCCTTGCACAACCTCGCCAACAGCTTGCCCGCTTTATTACCGAACTTGTGCAAGGTCGCAGAGAGATAAGCCCTATCAATTTGTTCTCGTTTTTCAGCCCAAGAATCAAAATTTGCCTTGGCCTCCAACCAGGCTTTCCTAGCCGCAGGTGTATCTGCCAACAGTAAAGTCCACTGAGCTACCTGCAATGATTCGCTTGCCTTTTTATAGCCGCTATTGGCATGTCTTTTGAAGCCCGCCGCGTAAGATATAATACGGCCCCTCAAAAAGGCTTTACCCGTTTCCCAAAATAGTTGCGGGGAGGTCTTGTGGGCCAAGTTGGACGAGGAATAGTCCTCCCAGGCGCGTTCTAAGTAGGATACAAAATCCGCATTATTTTTCAGGTATGACGGGAACCGCCAGATGAGGGGGGTGGATGGAGCTTCTGAAAGTTCACGGGAAACAGCGACTGGAGCATGGTCCGAGATCGCTATATCGTGGATGGTGGCATCCTTAAGTATTGGTAAGAGAGAGTCCGTGCTAAAGAGATAATCTATTCTAGTAAAAAGTTTATGAGGATGGGAGTAGAAGGTGTATTCTCGGTCTGCAGGATGGAAGTGTCGCCATACATCAGTAAGTGCCAGAGATTCAATTACCGACGCCAATGGAGTGGGATTAGAAAGAGCATTAGACCAGGGGGACAATTTGGGTGAGGATCTGTCCAAAACAGGATCCAGCACAGCATTAAAATCACCGCCAAGAATGCGAGGGACATGTGGAAGGGTCAGGATGCGTGCCGAAATAGCAGCATAAAAGGAGTGATCAATCACGTTAGGGGCATACACATTAGATATAACAAGTTCCTTATTATAGAGGCGTATGTGTGCCGAGACATACCGGCCATCAGAGTCTGCATCAGTGGATAACACCTCCACTGGGAGACGCTTATGGAGAAGAATCAGCACTCCGGCCTTGCGGCCCGAGGTGGCCGAGCCAATGACTTTCCCTACCCATAACTTTTCCATACGTATCATATCGTCCGCTGAAAGATGTGATTCCTGAATAAGAGCGATGTCTGCCCTGAGACGTTTGAGGTGGCGCAAGACTTTCATCCTCTTATTCGGGGATCGGAGACCCTTTACATTCCATGTAACGACTACCATAGAAAGGGGGGGTGATGATATGTGGCAGGAGAAACAAAAATGGTGCCTACCAGTACCGGTGAGGCGATGGGACAGCACCCAGCAGAATGGAGCTCAACAGCCGACCGATAGGTACCGATCGTTGGAAGGAAGCTGAGAGGTAAAAACGACCACCGTGAGGGATGGATGGGGAGGGATGAAGGCGGGAAAACTGGATGGAACCAACGAGAAACTGCACAATAATAAGAACTGTCAACAAAATATAGAAACTTCACTTTTTTCCGCATGCGTATACTGTGGAACGCCGCTCCCCAGGCGCGGACTCCGTCAAGAAAAGAGGAAATTCAGGTGATACCCATATGAAATATCCGTCAAGTAGGGATGACGGGTGTCAGGCCTGAAAAAGGAGATAGGAGATATGGCGGCCACAGTACACGCACGTATGAAAGAAGAGGATTACAATTATACAACAGCTGTGGAGGAAATAAAATGTGAAGCGAACAGCATACATGTAAGCAACTAAACAGTACATAAAGGCACATAGTAGTAACAGGTCGCCCACCAGAGATCCCCTGGACCAAAAGTCCAGAGGGTAGCAGCCCCGGGACAAACTATAGCACAAAATATAAACCAAGGCCTTCAAAGTGGAGAAGGATCAACAAGGTGGGACATTGCGACCAGAGCTCACCACATCAGAGTATCTCTGCCGTTTAGGAGACTCTTTCCTGGGGCTCCGTGGGACCATGGATCTGGAAAGTGGGAGGGCCTTAGTTGTTGTCGATGATGGACCCTGCTCGCCGGGATGCAGGGAGCGGATAAAGGCCTCTACTTCCTCTGGATCCTGGAAGGAACGCTGAGTGCCATCAGGTGCTCGAAGGCGTAAGGTCGCCGGATAGGCCAGGGTAAACTTGATGTGCTCCTGAAACAGTTGGGAACAGACGGTTTGAAATGCTTTTCTCTTTTTTGCGACTTCAATCGAGTAATCTGCAAAGATTAAAATTTTTATGCCCTCAATCTGGAAGTTAGGGGTTTGGCGGAATTTTTGAAGAATAGCGGATTTATCCGCATAGTTCAAAAACTTGGCTATGATGGGACGAGGGGTCTTACGGTCATCCGAATACAGACCCATCCTGTGAGCCCTCTCCACCACGCACACTCCCTGCAAACCCAGGGCAGCGGGAATTTTTCTGGCGCAGAGGTCAGGAATGGCGGAGGGAGCTACGGTTTCAGGGACCCCAATGAATCTCAAGTTGCTCCTTCTAGCCCTGTTCTCCAAATCTTCTAACTTTTCCATAATCATACGGTTCAGCTTGTCCTTGGACTGCTCTGTATGCTGGGATTGGTACAGTTCATCCTCCACACTAGAAAGGCGGCTTTCCACCTCCACCAATCTGCGTGAATGGGCTTCCAATTCTTTCTTTATGCCGGCCATCCCAGCAGCGACCGCCTTCTCCACTGAAGCTGAAATTGTGGGGTTTAATAATTTGACCACTGCCAGTGCTATCCGTTCAGTGGAAGGGTCATCTATGGAGGGAACACTGGCAGGGTCCTGCTGGGCGATCGCTGCCTGCTGGTGAGAAGTGTCCATGGCCGCCGCATCCGTGGGATCGGGCGTGCAGGCCGAGACCGCGGCCTCGATTTGAGAGGCACCCGGCGGGACGCGCGGCGCGGCCTTTTCCAAGAACCGCTCCATATAGAATGGGAGGAAGCGGTTCGTCCGGGCACCGGGATGGTACTGAGCCGGTGGGGACCGAGTGCGGCCGTCCAGGAAGGCAGGGCAGGAGTTTTTAGGCAGCTTTGTGAGTCCGGCCGCGGGAGCAGCTAGAAGGCACAGCTAGTGCATACGGCGCCAGAACCGGAAGTTCACAATGCTGTTTTAAGTTTCTGAAAAGCTTCCTCGGCCTCTGCATTCCACGTTATCATCACGGACTTCCTCCCTTTTGTTAAGTCCGTCAATGGGGCCGCAATAGTAGCAAAGTTGGGGACGAACCTTCGATAGTAACCAACTATGCCCAGAAAGGCCCTGACCTGTTTTTTTGTTAGGGGGCGGGGCCAGTTCTGGATGGCTTCTACCTTATTCAGCTGAGGCTTTACTAGTCCCCTATCCACAATGTACCCCAGGTACTTCGCTTCCTCCATCCCCACAGCTGACTTCTCTGGATTTACAGTAAACCCTGCTCTTTTCAAAAAGTCTAGGACAGCCTGGACCCGAGGTAGATGGGACTCCCAATCAGTGCTGAAAATGACGATGTCATCCAGATATACTGAAGCGTATCGTCCATGGGGCCGTAATGTTTTGTCCATAGACCTTTGAAACGTGGCTGGGGCGGAGTGTAAACCAAACGGCATTCTTTTATATTGCCAGTGGCCTTCTGGCGTGGAAAAAGCTGTTTTTTCCCTGGCTTCCCTGGTAAGGGGAATCTGCCAATACCCTTTGGTAAGGTCTAGTGTGGTAATGTACCGGGCGGGACCCAACCTCTCAATCAATTTGTCTACCCGGGGCATCGGATATGCGTCAAATTTTGAGACTTCATTAAGTTTTCTGAAGTCATTGCAGAATCGCAGAGTGCCGTTGGGTTTTGGTACCAGAACGATAGGACTTGACCATTCACTCTGCGATTCTTCAATGACGTCAAGTTCCAACATTCTCTTTACCTCTTCAGACACCGCTTTCCTATATGCTTCCGGGATGCGATAGGGCTTTAAGCGGATTTTTACCTTGGGCTCTGTAACAATGTCATGCTCAATTATGTTGGTTAAACCTGGCAATCCTGAAAACTTCTCTTTATTTCTCTGCAGAAATTCTCTCACTTGTTGGCTTTGGGACTTAGTCAGGGTGGCAGCGACCTGCACTAGCTCAACTCCTGCAGGGTCCTCTACAGTGACCCCTACCACAGCGGATACCTGATCTCGGTCACTCCAGGGTTTTAGCAAATTCACGTGGTAGATTTGGTAGGGTTTCCTCTTCCCAGGTTGGTGTACCCTGTAATTCACATCACCAACTTTTTCCACCACCTCAAATGGACCCTGCCACCTGGCCAAGAATTTGCTTTCTACTGTGGGTATTAACACAGCTACCCGGTCTCCTACCTGGAACTGTCTTATCCTGGCGGACCGGTTATACACCCTCCTCTGGGCATCCTGTGCCTTTTGGAGGTGTTCCCTTACCAACGGCATTACTTTTGCCACCCTCTCTCTCATTTGGGAAATATGCTCCACCACAGTTTTGTGTGGTGAGGACTCACTTTCCCACGTTTCCTTCACCATATCCAGCAATCCGCGGGGTCTTCGCCCATACATTAGTTCAAATGGCGAAAAACCCGTGGAGGTCTGCGGAACCTCCCGGATGGCAAATAACAAGGCCGGGAGTAACATGTCCCAATCTTTGCCGTCCCTCTGGACCACTCTTTTTAGCATGGATTTTAAGGTCTTATTAAACCTCTCAACAAGGCCATCTGTCTGTGGGTGATAGACGGACGTTCGCAACTGTTTGATCTGGAAAAGTTTGCAGAGGTCCGCCATCACCTTAGACATAAACGGGGTACCTTGATCCGTCAGGATCTCCTTGGGTAGCCCAGTGCGTGAAAACATATGGAACAACTCTCGGGCAATAGCCTTGGAGGTTGTTTTCCGTAATGGGACTGCCTCCGGATACCTGGTTGCGTAGTCTAATACTACTAATATATATTGGTGTCCCCTTGCAGATTTTACTAAGGGCCCCACCAGGTCCATAGCAATCCGCTCAAACGGGACCTCAATTATAGGCAAAGGAACTAAGGGGTTCCTATAGTGTGACACTGGTGCTGTTAACTAACACGTGGGGCAGGAAGCACAGTACCTCTTTACCTCTGCCTTCACGCCTGGCCAGTAAAATCGGTCAGTTATTCTCGCCTCTGTTTTCTCCGCCCCCAGGTGTCCGCCTAATGCGTCATTGTGAGCTAAATCGAGGAGCTTTCGCCGATACGACTGGGGAACCAGCAACTGTTCAATAATTTCCCCTCGGCTTTCAGTCACTCGATAGAGCAAATCCCCAATGAACGCAAAGTGCGGAAACTTTTGTTCTGCCCCTGGTATTTGTGGGACTCCATTCACCACTGAAATCTGTTCTCGGGCATTGACTAAAGAGGGATCCTGTAACTGGGCGGAGCTAAATGCCCCCTTGGATATGTCCAGGTCTGGGTGCACTGGTCTAGGGGAAACCTCCCCTTCAGCCTCCCCAAGGGGAATCTGCAGTGGGGAGAGTTCCTCCTCATCTCCCCCCAACATGACCTGTAACGGAGAGTCTTCCCCCCCCTCAGGGGTCAACTCAGGTTTGAGACCTGAAACATGAACGTCATCAGTCATATCAACATTTTCTATTATACCAGTACCACCCTTAGGTGTTTCAAGGCAAACGGGGTGTGTTGTGGGCAGTTCTGGACCGGACCCCTGAGACTTTAGCCCTTCAGGCCCCACTGTCTCTAGTTCTCTGGGCCATCCAGGTAGTCCACTCTGCACCTGGTTCCATAGTTCAAGGAATAGTGGACAATCCCGCCCCACTATGATATCGTGGATTAAGCTGTTTACCACCCCTACTTCCTGTGTCACTGTGGTGCAACCATAAGAAACAGTCACAGGTACCAAGGGGTACTCCCTGGTGTCCCCATGGATACAAACTACCCGAAGAGTCTTACTCACAGGGCCGAGTCTCCCGATCACTCTAGCGTGGACCAGTGTCACCATACTCCCGGAGTCCAGTAACGCCTTGGCAGGAAGGTGGTTCACCCAAATCTCGCATTCAAATTGTCCTGCGGTTAAATCGAGATGGGTGGTACATGCTAGTTGGGCATAGAAGGAGATTCTCCTGCCCACCCCACATTCCATGGGCTCCTCCTGAAGCGGGCACTGCGCCCGGGTATGGCCCCAGGATCGACAACGCCAACATTGTAGGTCTCCCATTCGGTTGCCAGGGGCTGATCTCCGCGGATCTAGCGAAACTGAGGTAGGGATGCAGGTTCCCGGGTCTGGTAGGGCTCCCCTCCTGGATGCTGCAGCTGGCCGTCCTGCCCTTGATGTGGGTTCCCGTCGACTGGCAGGTCCGAGCAGATCCTCCACCACGGTATACCTTTCAACCAACTCCACCAACCGGTCGACTGTTGCGGGGTCTCCATGGCTTACCCAGCGTTGCAGGTCATCCGGCAGGGACCGCAGGTACCTGTCCATCACCACTCGTTCCAGCATTTGTGGGCCAGACAACGTTTCTGGCTGCAGCCATTTTTTGACCAGCTGCACCAGTTCATGCATCTGAGACCTCGGTTGGCGGTCAGGTTGGTACCTCCAGCGGTGCACCCTTTGGGCCCTAACGGCTGTAGTCACCCCTAGGCGGGCCAGGATCTCAGCCTTCAGCCGCTCATAGTCTTTGATGTGTTCCGTTGGAAGATCAAAGTAAGCCTTTTGCGGGTCACCAGTAAGGAAGGGGGCGATGATGCCAGCCCATTGGTCACAGGGCCATCCCTCTCGCTCCGCTATCCTTTCAAAGGTAAACAGAAAGGCTTCTACATCATCATTTGGAGTCAGTTTCTGTAAAACATGGCTGGCTCTCCCGGCTATTTGGTTGCCAGGGCCAACAGCTACTTGCTCTCGTCCTTGAGCTAGCTGTTGTACTGCCTCCTTTAAGGCCGCCACCTGCGTTTGTGTAGCCTCCTGCTGGGCTGTAAGATGGGTGACCAGCAAGCGGGTAGTCTCCTGCTGAGCTGCTATAGCCTCCTCATGGCGACGGTTCGCTTCTATGGAGGCTTGCTGCTGGGACACAGTGGCTTGCATTAGCGCCTTGATAACCTCCTCCATGTCTTTTTTTTGCTGTATGCAAAGACTTCACCCACGACATGCAAATGGGTACACTGTCTCTTTAAGATCACTTTGCAAATCGGCTTTTTCGGTTTAAATGCACTGCCCGCATCCGAAACACCAGTTGTGATATTTGGGGGAGATAGCTCCAAGGGATCACATGCACAAGCCGGGTAAACGTAATCAAGAAGTGTTTTATTCTCTTCAAAACAGAAATAAAGCTTCCAGCAGCCAACAGTCCAGAAAATAGGTATAACTTAAAAGTCCGCTTAACTTCAGCATAAAATGGAAATTATAAAACAATACCAGCTCTTTGCAGGGGTTTTACCCCAGGTATATCGTCCCAAGCAGCAGCTTGTATCCGGCCACCATGCAGCATGCAAACACACTCCTGTTTCTCACAGCTCAGTCTCCCAGGTGTATCACCAGCTCCTACTCTCCACCCCCACTGACACAACTTCCTGTCTTTAAGAGCTGTTCTCCCTGGGAGAGGGCTTAACCGTTGACTTTCTGAGATCCCATACTTCCCTTACAGGGACCACGGTCCAAATATTGGTGCAATGTAACATCCATCCAAGACCCAACCTCTATGACCTCCACATAACATTGCAAGTAACTTTGAGTACTGTGGGTAATAATACTGGGGAGTAACTTGGAGAATTGTGAGTACTTGGAGTACTGTGAGCAATTTGGAGTAATCTGCAATATTGTAAGTATAGAGAGTATTCTGTATATAGTGGGGACATTGCCAGTAACTTGGAGTATTGAGACTAACTTGGGTCTCTGTAACCTGAGACCTGCAATTTGGGGCACACAAGTCGGTGCAAGTAACTTGGAGCACTGTGTGTAAATGGGAAATTGTGAGTAACTTGGAGCACTGTGTGTAACTGGGCCATTGTGAGTAATTTGGAGCACTGTGTGAAACTGGGCCATTGTGAGTAACTGGGGCACTGAGAGTAACTGGAGTATTGTGAGTACCTGAGGAATTGTAAGTACCCGGAGCACTGCAAGTACAGAGGCATTGTGACTGGGGCATTGTGTGTACTCAAAGCACTAGGAATACTCAGGCAGTGTGTGTAATCTGGGGGCACTGTGAAAACTGAGGCTTTGAAGGTATCATTGAGTACTGGGGCACTGTTGGTACTGAGGCACTGGTTGTATAAAGGCACCCCAAGCGAGAGCAGGAGGAGTGGACAACTGGAACTTCATGATACTGAACAGGAGGAGAAGACGCAGTGTAACCAGGGAGGCCCCTATCCTGAAGGATGAAGACCTATCTCCTTTCACAGTTAGAAATGGTGGCATGGTAGAGCAATGTTACTATCATAGGGGAATATAATTATCCAGATATTGACAAGGCAGATGGAACTGCTCACTCTTCTAAATGTCTTTTGGGACAATTTTATGTTTCAGTTGGTGGATGACACAACTAAAAACAAGGCTCTGCTTGACCTACTGATAGCGGATGTGGAAGTAAGGGATACCTTAGGAAACAGCGATCACAAGGCAATTACGTTCACTGTAAATCATAGGAAAAGCAGACATGAGAGTAGGACATGTACATCAAATTTAAAGAGAGCCAGCTTTACCAAGCTGTGCTCCACACTCTATTGCGTTAAATGGGAGAATTTTCTAAAAACAAAAAAACATGGAGGAAAAATGGGAATGCTTTAAGAACATTTGAATTAATTCCATTAGCCAGTGTACTCCATTGGGTAACAAATATAAAAGAATTAAGGTTAAACCTGGGTGGCTAAATTGTAGTGTGAAAAGGCACATTAAAGAAAAAAAAAACCTGGGTGGTTAATTCTAACGTAAAAAGTTACATTAAAGAAAAAAAATGTCCTTTAAAAAATATATGGCAGAGAGGACATTGCCAGTGTTCCAACACTTCAAAGTATGCAACAAGAAATGTAAGATCAGGGCAGCAAAAATAGACCACGAGAGACACATAGTAGCTAAAGGGAGTGAAAAGAATCCCAAACGTTTTTCAAATATATAAATAATAAAAATGCAAAGTAAGAGCATATTAGCTCCATGAAGGATGGTCAGAATAAGGTTGCTTTAAGTGATAGGGAGAAAGCAAATGTAATAAATACATTCTTTTCCTCAGTATTCACTGATGAAAAGAAGGGGTATAATAGACAAGATGATATTGTTAGCAAAAAAGCAATGAGTGTACCATTGTGGCTAACATAAGCCAGTGTTCTTAAAATACTTGAAAAACCTAATGTGAACAAATCACCAGGGCCAGGTGGATTACACCTGAGAGTCCTTAAAGAACTTATGTAAAGGTGCAACCTCGCGCTTATGGTAAGTAATGTGCGTATATTAATTAAATAATTAATTAAATAATTAAATTAGTTTAAAATTAAATGTGCAATCAATAGCTGCTTGCTGCAAATTAAAGTGCTGGTGCCTTTAAAGTGATTAGAACATAGTGTTGTAGCGCTCCTCTCAATAATACGCTAAATTGTGCAAATAATATCAATGTGCAACCTGTTGCAATAATAAGCTGAAATAGTGCAAAATAAGCCAAAATTGTGCAAAATAAACTCATGTGCAAATATTGCAATCAAAACAACAACCTATTCAGTGAATTCATAAAATTAAATAAATAAAAATAACTAGCGATTATATAAATAAATAGCGATTGGCTGAGCGTACCTTGACGTCACTTCCGGCCGGTGAAGCGCACGCTGCGGGAGCAGCGTACCACCGAGCCGTGCTCTATCTGCCTTGTTATCTCTTTATTTTTGTAAGTAAGTTTCCTTAGCAATAAATCCTTTTATACATACATACTTCACCATGGATGGCTTTTTATTATTCCTCATGAGTAGTGTTGAGCGAACACGGACTGTATTATTCGTGTTCGTACCGAATAATTGGATTTTTTGTACCCGAACACGGACACGGACACTTTACTGTATGTTCGGGTAAAAATCCGTGTTCGGTCGTTTTATTTCCGGGTTTTGCATGCTTTGGCGCTCTTTTCATGGCGGGCTTTCAACAGCCAATCAACAATCGTTTAACTGGTGTGCCTTAAGCCATCCCAGCCATGCCTGCAAATGTCTCAGTAGCTGTGATTGGCCGTCTGAAGCATTTGACCAAGTCTTTATAAGTTCGAGGCAGCCGCAGCGGCGTCATTATGCTGCTTAGATTCAGGGACAGAGCACACATCAACGTGCTGGCTGCTGATTAGGGAAAGATAGGCAGGAAAAAACCATTTGTGTCCGGATAGAATTGAGGGACAGGTCGGAGTGTTTAGGCAGGGCGAGTTGTAGGCATTTTAGGGATAGAGTCTGCTGAATTATAGGGTCAGTGTCTTCTACAAACTACAATCGATATTGCTGTGTGGGGGGTGGGGTCTGCACTAGTGTTGAGCGAACACGGACTGTATTATTCGTGTTCGTACCGAATAATTGGATTTTTTGTACCCGAACACGGACACGGACACTTTACTGTATGTTCGGGTAAAAATCCGTGTTCGGTCGTTTTATTTCCGGGTTTTGCATGCTTTGGCGCTCTTTTCATGGCGGGCTTTCAACAGCCAATCAACAATCGTTTAACTGGTGTGCCTTAAGCCATCCCAGCCATGCCTGCAAATGTCTCAGTAGCTGTGATTGGCCGTCTGAAGCATGTGACCAAGTCTTTATAAGTTCGAGGCAGCCGCAGCGGCGTCATTATGCTGCTTAGATTCAGGGACAGAGCACACATCAACGTGCTGGCTGCTGATTAGGGAAAGATAGGCAGGAAAAAAACATTTGTGTCCGGATAGAATTGAGGGACAGGTCGGAGTGTTTAGGCAGGGCGAGTTGTAGGCATTTTAGGGATAGAGTCTGCTGAATTATATAGGGTCAGTGTCTTCTACAAACTACAATCGATATTGCTGTGTGGGGGGTGGGGTGAATCTGCACTCAATCCTGATCTACGATCTCTTCTCAATCCTGTTAGGGACAGAGTCTGCTGAATTTTAGGGAAACTGTGTTCTACAAACTACAATCGATATTGCTGTGTGGGGGGTGGGGTGAATCTGCACTCAATCCTGATCTACGATCTCTTCTCAATCCTGTTAGGGACAGAGTCTGCTGAATTTTAGGGAAACTGTGTTCTACAAACTACAATCGATATTGCTGTGTGGGGGGTGGGGTGAATCTGCACTCAATCCTGATCTACGATCTCTTCTCAATCCTGTTAGGGACAGAGTCTGCTGAATTTTAGGGAAACTGTGTTCTACAAACTACAATCGATATTGCTGTGTGGTGTGGGATTGGAGATAGGCAGGTGTCAGTGATCCACATCCATTTTTCTGTGTGTGAGCTGCAGTGAACACAATCTTTTTGGGCTGCAGTGAACACAATCTTTTTGGGCTGCAGTGAACACAATCTTTTTGGGCTGCAGTGAACACAATCTTTTTGGGCTGCAGTGAACACAATCTTTTTGGGCTGCAGTGAACACAATCTTTTTGGGGTGCAGTGAACAAAATCTTTTTGGGGTGCAGTGAACACAATCCTTTTTGGTGTGCAGTGAACACAATCTTTGTGGGGTGCAGTGAACAAAATCCTTTGTGGGGTGCAGTGAACACAATCTTTTTGGGGTGCAGTGAACAAAATCCTTTTTGGGGTGCAGTGAACAACATCCTTTTTGGGGTGCAGTGAACACAATCTTTTTGGGGTGCAGTGAACAAAATCCTTTGTGGGGTGCAGTGAACACAATCTTTTTGGGGTGCAGTGAACACAATCTTTTTGGGGTGGAGTGAACAACATCCTTTTTGGGGTGCAGTGAACAAAATCCTTTTTGGGGTGCAGTGAACAAAATCATTTTTGGGGTGCAGTGAACACAATCTTTTTGGGGTGCAGTGAACACAATCTTTGTGGGGTGCAGTGAACACAATCTTTTTGGGGTGGAGTGAACAACATCCTTTTTGGGGTGCAGTGAACAACATCCTTTTTGGGGTGCAGTGAACACAATCTTTTTGGGGTGCAGTGAACACAATCTTTGTGGGGTACAGTGAACAGAATCTTTGTGGGGTGCAGTGAACACAATCTTTGGGGGGTACAGTGAACACAATCTTTGTGAGGTGCAGTGAACACAATCTTTGTGGGGTGCAGTGAACACAATCATTGTGGGGTGCAGTGAACTCAATCTTTGTGGGGTACAGTGAACACAATCTCATACTGAAGGTTTGAGGGTGCTGCCTGTTCCATACTCCCCCTACTCCTCATCTAGCCTTTTAGGGGTACAAACAATAGTAATTGGGGCCTAGTGTGGTTGTGTACGTGTGATATACATACACTTTTTTGGGATCATATTTTCTATTCCGCTATTTAATCAAAAACCTTTGGGGATCAGTTAAATTGGGGGATAGTCTGTGTTGGTACGTGTGAGAGAGATCCACCTTTCCAAGTTGTTGGGGTTCATCTCATACTTCTGAAGGTTTGAGGGTGCTGCCTGTTCCATACTCCCCCCTACTCCTAGCCTTTTAGGGGTACAAACAATAGTAATTGGGGCCTAGTGTGGTTGTGTACGTGTGATATACATACACTTTTTTGGGATCATATTTTCTATTCCGCTATTTAATCAAAAACCTCTGGGGATCAGTTAAATTGGGGGATAGTCTGTGTTGGTACGTGTGAGAGAGATCCACCTTTCCAAGTTGTTGGGGTTCATCTCATACTTCTGAAGGTTTGAGGGTGCTGCCTGTTCCATACTCCCCCTACTCCTAGCCTTTTAGGGGTACAAACAATAGTAATTGGGGCCTAGTGTGGTTGTGTACGTGTGATATACATACACTTTTTTGGGATCATATTTTCTATTCCGCTATTTAATCAAAAACCTCTGGGGATCAGTTAAATTGGGGGATAGTCTGTGTTGGTACGTGTGAGAGAGATCCACCTTTCCAAGTTGTTGGGGTTCATCTCATACTTCTGAAGGTTTGAGGGTGCTGCCTGTTCCATACTCCCCCTACTCCTAGCCTTTTAGGGGTACAAACAATAGTAATTGGGGCCTAGTGTGGTTGTGTACGTGTGATATACATACACTTTTTTGGGATCATATTTTCTATTCCGCTATTTAATCAAAAACCTCTGGGGATCAGTTAAATTGGGGGATAGTCTGTGTTGGTACGTGTGAGAGAGATCCACCTTTCCAAGTTGTTGGGGTTCATCTCATACTTCTGAAGGTTTGAGGGTGCTGCCTGTTCCATACTCCCCCTACTCCTAGCCTTTTAGGGGTACAAACAATAGTAATTGGGGCCTAGTGTGGTTGTGTACGTGTGATATACATACACTTTTTTGGGATCATATTTTCTATTCCGCTATTTAATCAAAAACCTTTGGGGATCAGTTAAATTGGGGGATAGTCTGTGTTGGTACGTGTGAGAGAGATCCACCTTTCCAAGTTGTTGGGGTTCATCTCATACTTCTGAAGGTTTGAGGGTGCTGCCTGTTCCATACTCCCCCTACTCCTAGCCTTTTAGGGGTACAAACAATAGTAATTGGGGCCTAGTGTGGTTGTGTACGTGTGATATACATACACTTTTTTGGGATCATATTTTCTATTCCGCTATTTAATCAAAAACCTCTGGGGATCAGTTAAATTGGGGGATAGTCTGTGTTGGTACGTGTGAGAGAGATCCACCTTTCCAAGTTGTTGGGGTTCATCTCATACTTCTGAAGGTTTGAGGGTGCTGCCTGTTCCATACTCCCCCCTACTCCTAGCCTTTTAGGGGTACAAACAATAGTAATTGGGGCCTAGTGTGGTTGTGTACGTGTGATATACATACACTTTTTTGGGATCATATTTTCTATTCCGCTATTTAATCAAAAACCTCTGGGGATCAGTTAAATTGGGGGATAGTCTGTGTTGGTACGTGTGAGAGAGATCCACCTTTCCAAGTTGTTGGGGTTCATCTCATACTTCTGAAGGTTTGAGGGTGCTGCCTGTTCCATACTCCCCCCTACTCCTAGCCTTTTAGGGGTACAAACAATAGTAATTGGGGCCTAGTGTGGTTGTGTACGTGTGATATACATACACTTTTTTGGGATCATATTTTCTATTCCGCTATTTAATCAAAAACCTCTGGGGATCAGTTAAATTGGGGGATAGTCTGTGTTGGTACGTGTGAGAGAGATCCACCTTTCCAAGTTGTTGGGGTTCATCTCATACTTCTGAAGGTTTGAGGGTGCTGCCTGTTCCATACTCCCCCTACTCCTAGCCTTTTAGGGGTACAAACAATAGTAATTGGGGCCTAGTGTGGTTGTGTACGTGTGATATACATACACTTTTTTGGGATCATATTTTCTATTCCGCTATTTAATCAAAAACCTCTGGGGATCAGTTAAATTGGGGGATAGTCTGTGTTGGTACGTGTGAGAGAGATCCACCTTTCCAAGTTGTTGGGGTTCATCTCATACTTCTGAAGGTTTGAGGGTGCTGCCTGTTCCATACTCCCCCTACTCCTAGCCTTTTAGGGGTACAAACAATAGTAATTGGGGCCTAGTGTGGTTGTGTACGTGTGATATACATACACTTTTTTGGGATCATATTTTCTATTCCGCTATTTAATCAAAAACCTCTGGGGATCAGTTAAATTGGGGGATAGTCTGTGTTGGTACGTGTGAGAGAGATCCACCTTTCCAAGTTGTTGGGGTTCATCTCATACTTCTGAAGGTTTGAGGGTGCTGCCTGTTCCATACTCCCCCTACTCCTAGCCTTTTAGGGGTACAAACAATAGTAATTGGGGCCTAGTGTGGTTGTGTACGTGTGATATACATACACTTTTTTGGGATCATATTTTCTATTCCGCTATTTAATCAAAAACCTCTGGGGATCAGTTAAATTGGGGGATAGTCTGTGTTGGTACGTGTGAGAGAGATCCACCTTTCCAAGTTGTTGGGGTTCATCTCATACTTCTGAAGGTTTGAGGGTGCTGCCTGTTCCATACTCCCCCCTACTCCTAGCCTTTTAGGGGTACAAACAATAGTAATTGGGGCCTAGTGTGGTTGTGTACGTGTGATATACATACACTTTTTTGGGATCATATTTTCTATTCCGCTATTTAATCAAAAACCTCTGGGGATCAGTTAAATTGGGGGATAGTCTGTGTTGGTACGTGTGAGAGAGATCCACCTTTCCAAGTTGTTGGGGTTCATCTCATACTTCTGAAGGTTTGAGGGTGCTGCCTGTTCCATACTCCCCCCTACTCCTAGCCTTTTAGGGGTACAAACAATAGTAATTGGGGCCTAGTGTGGTTGTGTACGTGTGATATACATACACTTTTTTGGGATCATATTTTCTATTCCGCTATTTAATCAAAAACCTCTGGGGATCAGTTAAATTGGGGGATAGTCTGTGTTGGTACGTGTGAGAGAGATCCACCTTTCCAAGTTGTTGGGGTTCATCTCATACTTCTGAAGGTTTGAGGGTGCTGCCTGTTCCATACTCCCCCTACTCCTAGCCTTTTAGGGGTACAAACAATAGTAATTGGGGCCTAGTGTGGTTGTGTACGTGTGATATACATACACTTTTTTGGGATCATATTTTCTATTCCGCTATTTAATCAAAAACCTCTGGGGATCAGTTAAATTGGGGGATAGTCTGTGTTGGTACGTGTGAGAGAGATCCACCTTTCCAAGTTGTTGGGGTTCATCTCATACTTCTGAAGGTTTGAGGGTGCTGCCTGTTCCATACTCCCCCTACTCCTAGCCTTTTAGGGGTACAAACAATAGTAATTGGGGCCTAGTGTGGTTGTGTACGTGTGATATACATACACTTTTTTGGGATCATATTTTCTATTCCGCTATTTAATCAAAAACCTCTGGGGATCAGTTAAATTGGGGGATAGTCTGTGTTGGTACGTGTGAGAGAGATCCACCTTTCCAAGTTGTTGGGGTTCATCTCATACTTCTGAAGGTTTGAGGGTGCTGCCTGTTCCATACTCCCCCTACTCCTAGCCTTTTAGGGGTACAAACAATAGTAATTGGGGCCTAGTGTGGTTGTGTACGTGTGATATACATACACTTTTTTGGGATCATATTTTCTATTCCGCTATTTAATCAAAAACCTTTGGGGATCAGTTAAATTGGGGGATAGTCTGTGTTGGTACGTGTGAGAGAGATCCACCTTTCCAAGTTGTTGGGGTTCATCTCATACTTCTGAAGGTTTGAGGGTGCTGCCTGTTCCATACTCCCCCTACTCCTAGCCTTTTAGGGGTACAAACAATAGTAATTGGGGCCTAGTGTGGTTGTGTACGTGTGATATACATACACTTTTTTGGGATCATATTTTCTATTCCGCTATTTAATCAAAAACCTCTGGGGATCAGTTAAATTGGGGGATAGTCTGTGTTGGTACGTGTGAGATCCACCTTTCCAAGTTTTTGGGGTTCATCTCATACTTCTGAAGCTTTGAGGGTGCTGCCTGTTCCATACTCCTCCTCCTCCTCATCCATCCTTTTAGGTGTACAAACAATAGTAATTGGGGCCTAGTGTGCTTCTGTACGTGTGAGATACATACACATTTTTTGATCATATTTCCTATTCCGCTATTCAATAAAAACCTTTGGGGATCAATTGAATTGCGGGATAGTCTGTGTCGGTACGTGTGAGAGAGATCCACCTTTCCAAGTTGTTGGGGTTCATCTCATACTTCTGAAGGTTTGAGGGTGCTGCCTGTTCCATACCCCCCCCTACTCCTCATCTAGCCTTTTAGGGGTACAAACAATAGTAATTGGGGCCTAGTGTGGTTGTGTACGTGCGAGATACATACACTTTTTTTGATCATATTTCCTATTCCGCTATTCAATAAAAACCTTTGAGGATCAATTGAATTGCGGGATAGTCTGTGTCGGTACGTGTGAGAGAGATCCACCTTTCCAAGTTGTTGGGGTTCATCTCATACTTCTGAAGGTTTGAGGGTGCTGCCTGTTCCATACTCCCCCTACTCCTCATCTAGCCTTTTAGGGGTACAAACAATAGTAATTGGGGCCTAGTGTGGTTGTGTACGTGCGAGATACATACACTTTTTTTGATCATATTTCCTATTCCGCTATTCAATAAAAACCTTTGAGGATCAATTGAATTGCGGGATAGTCTGTGTCGGTACGTGTGAGAGAGATCCACCTTTCCAAGTTGTTGGGGTTCATCTCATACTTCTGAAGGTTTGAGGGTGCTGCCTGTTCCATACCCCCCCTACTCCTCATCTAGCCTTTTAGGGGTACAAACAATAGTAATTGGGGCCTAGTGTGGTTGTGTACGTGCGAGATACATACACTTTTTTTGATCATATTTCCTATTCCGCTATTCAATAAAAACCTTTGGGGATCAATTAAATTGCGGGATAGTCTGTGTCGGTACGTGTGAGATCCACCTTTCCAAGTTTTTGGGGTTCATCTCATACTTCTGAAGCTTTGAGGGTGCTGCCTGTTCCATACTCCTCCTCCTCCTCATCCATCCTTTTAGGTGTACAAACAATAGTAATTGGGGCCTAGTGTGCTTCTGTACGTGTGAGATACATACACATTTTTTGATCATATTTCCTATTCCGCTATTCAATAAAAACCTTTGGGGATCAATTAAATTGCGGAATAGTCTGTGTCGGTACGTGTGAGATCCACCTTTCCAAGTTTTTGGGGTTCATCTCATACTTCTGAAGCTTTGAGGGTGCTGCCTGTTCCATACTCCTCCTCCTCCTCATCCATCCTTTTAGGTGTACAAACAATAGTAATTGGGGCCTAGTGTGTTTCTGTACGTGCGAGATACATACACTTTTTTTGATCATATTTCCTATTCCGCTATTCAATAAAAACCTTTGGGGATCAATTAAATTGCGGGATAGTCTGTGTCGGTACGTGTGAGATCCACCTTTCCAAGTTTTTGGGGTTCATCTCATACTTCTGAAGCTTTGAGGGTGCTGCCTGTTCCATACTCCTCCTCCTCCTCATCCATCCTTTTAGGTGTACAAACAATAGTAATTGGGGCCTAGTGTGCTTCTGTACGTGTGAGATACATACACATTTTTTGATCATATTTCCTATTCCGCTATTCAATAAAAACCTTTGGGGATCAATTAAATTGCGGGATAGTCTGTGTCGGTACGTGTGAGATCCACCTTTCCAAGTTTTTGGGGTTCATCTCATACTTCTGAAGCTTTGAGGGTGCTGCCTGTTCCATACTCCTCCTCCTCCTCATCCATCCTTTTAGGTGTACAAACAATAGTAATTGGGGCCTAGTGTGCTTCTGTACGTGTGAGATACATACACATTTTTTGATCATATTTCCTATTCCGCTATTCAATAAAAACCTTTGGGGATCAATTAAATTGCGGGATAGTCTGTGTCGGTACGTGTGAGATCCACCTTTCCAAGTTTTTGGGGTTCATCTCATACTTCTGAAGCTTTGAGGGTGCTGCCTGTTCCATACTCCTCCTCCTCCTCATCCATCCTTTTAGGTGTACAAACAATAGTAATTGGGGCCTAGTGTGCTTCTGTACGTGTGAGATACATACACATTTTTTGATCATATTTCCTATTCCGCTATTCAATAAAAACCTTTGGGGATCAATTAAATTGCGGAATAGTCTGTGTCGGTACGTGTGAGATCCACCTTTCCAAGTTTTTGGGGTTCATCTCATACTTCTGAAGCTTTGAGGGTGCTGCCTGTTCCATACTCCTCCTCCTCCTCATCCATCCTTTTAGGTGTACAAACAATAGTAATTGGGGCCTACTGTGTTTCTGTACGTGTGAGATACATACACTTTTTTTGATCATATTTCCTATTCCGCTATTCAATAAAAACCTTTGGGGATCAATTGAATTGCGGGATAGTCTGTGTCGGTACGTGTGAGAGAGATCCACCTTTCCAAGTTGTTGGGGTTCATCTCATACTTCTGAAGGTTTGAGGGTGCTGCCTGTTCCATACCCCCCCTACTCCTCATCTAGCCTTTTAGGGGTACAAACAATAGTAATTGGGGCCTAGTGTGGTTGTGTACGTGCGAGATACATACACTTTTTTTGATCATATTTCCTATTCCGCTATTCAATAAAAACCTTTGAGGATCAATTGAATTGCGGGATAGTCTGTGTCGGTACGTGTGAGAGAGATCCACCTTTCCAAGTTGTTGGGGTTCATCTCATACTTCTGAAGGTTTGAGGGTGCTGCCTGTTCCATACCCCCCCTACTCCTCATCTAGCCTTTTAGGGGTACAAACAATAGTAATTGGGGCCTAGTGTGGTTGTGTACGTGCGAGATACATACACTTTTTTTGATCATATTTCCTATTCCGCTATTCAATAAAAACCTTTGAGGATCAATTGAATTGCGGGATAGTCTGTGTCGGTACGTGTGAGAGAGATCCACCTTTCCAAGTTGTTGGGGTTCATCTCATACTTCTGAAGGTTTGAGGGTGCTGCCTGTTCCATACTCCCCCTACTCCTCATCTAGCCTTTTAGGGGTACAAACAATAGTAATTGGGGCCTAGTGTGGTTGTGTACGTGTGATATACATACACTTTTTTTGGATCATATTTTCTATTCCGCTATTCAATAAAAACCTTTCTAGGGCAAGATCTTAAATTACAGAAATATGAGGAGACCGTCAAATAAGGGCCGTGGCCTGGGTCGTGGTGCTGCTGGTAGAGCTCCTGTTGCAAGGAGAGGACATGGTCGATCTGTGCCAGCTACACGCACAAGTGAAACACCTTCCTCAAGTGTGAGTAGGCGACAGAACCTGCATCAGTATTTGGTAGGGCATCAAACGCCCCTAGAAGTGATGAGGCCAGAACAAGTTGAGGCGATAGTAGATTGGTTTGCTGCTGACAGTGCCTCCAGTTCCTTCACATTGTCTCCCACCCAGTCTACTGCAGAAAGGTCAGAGTTGGCACCTGCAGCCAATGTCCAACCGTCTTTCACCTCACCCCCTTGCAAATCAGGCCAGCAGTCTGAGCCCCAAGCCATACAGCAGTCTCTTATTCTTTTTGAGGACTCTGTCAGCAGGGTTTCCCAGGGCCATCCACCTAGCCCTGCCCCAGAAGTGGAAGAGATTGAGTGCAGCGATGCCCAACCACTTATTCCTCAAGATGAGTACATGCAAGGATCATCGCAGCACGTCTCCGATGATGACGAAACGCAGGTGCCAACTGCTGCGGCGTTCAGCATTGTGGAGACCGACAAGGAGGGCAGGGGTGAAGACTGGGTGGAAGATGATGTGGAGGACGATGAGGTCCTCGACCCCACATGGAATGAACGTCATGCAGGTGAACTGAGTAGTTTGGAGGAAGAGGCGGTGGTCGCACAGAGCCACCAGCACAGCAGAAGAGGGAGCAGGGTGCAGAAGCGGAGCGGCCGTGCCCTAGACACTACGCCCGCTACTGCCCAACGCAGCAAGGGAACGAGCGCACCAAAGTCAGCTCAAAGGAGTTCTCTAGCGTGGAAGTTCTTTAGAAAATGTGCTGATGACAGGACACGAGTGGTTTGCACCCTGTGCAATCAGAGCTTGAAGCGAGGCATGAACCTTCTCAACCTGAGCACAACCTGCATGATCAGGCATCTAAGTGCAAAGCACGAGCTGCAGTGGAGTACACACCTTCAAAACCAAGAAACGTCTCTGGCTCATCCTGCTTCCTCTTCTGCTGCAGTCTCGGCCGCTCCAGCCACATCTGTAGTGATACCGGCACCTGCCACCCCGCAAACAGACGATCTGTCAGCAACACCACCACCTGGGTCACCAACAACCATCTCCACAATGTCCCGTGGAAGCGTTCAGCTTTCCATCTCCCAAACACTTGAGAGGAAGAGGAAGTACCCCCCTACCCACCCGCGATCCCTGGCCCTGAATGCCAGCATTTCAAAATTATTGGCCTTTGAAATGCTGTCATTCCGTCTGGTGGAGACGCACAGTTTTAAAAACCTTATGTCGGTGGCTGTCCCACAGTACGTCGTGCCCAGCCGCCACTACTTTTCCAGGCAAGCCATCCCTTCCCTGCACAACCAAGTGGGGGAAAAAATCAGGTGTGCACTGCGCAACGCCATCTGTGCCAAGGTCCACCTAACTACGGATACGTGGACCAGTAAGCACGGTCAGGGGCGTTATATCTCCCTAACGGCACACTGGGTAAATGCAGTGGCGGATGGGCCTGAGGCGGATAGCAATTTGGCGCATGTCCTTCCACCACCGAGGATTGCAGGGCGCTTCAGTTTGCCTCCTGCTCCTAACTCCTCCTACTCCGCTTCCTCATCCTCTACCGCCTCCTCATCCGGACAGCGTAACACCTTCACCACCAACTTCAGCACGGCCAGGGGTAAACGACAGCAGGCAGTTTTACAACTTGCCTGTTTGGGGGACAAACCACACACCGCGCAGGAGTTGTGGAGGAGCATGGAACAGCAGACAAATGAGTGGTTGCTGCCAGCGAGCCTCAAGCCCGGCCTGGTGGTGTGCGATAACGGGCGAAATCTCATAGCAGCTCTGGGCCTAGCCGGTTTGACGCACATCCCTTGCCTGGCGCATGTGCTGAATTTGGTGGTGCAGAGGTTCCTTAAAAACTACCCCGATATGTCAGAGCTGCTGCAGAAAGTGCGGGCCGTTTGTGCGCACTTTCGGCGTTCTCACCCTGCTGCTGCTCGCCTGGCAGCGCTGCAGCGTAACTTCGGCCTTCCCGCTCACCGCCTCATATGTGACGTGCCCACAAGGTGGAACTCCACCTTGCACATGCTGGAAAGACTGTGCGAGCAGCAGCAGGCCATAGTGGAGTTTCAGCTGCAGCACGCACGCGTGAGTCGCTCTGCGGAACAGCACCACTTCACCACCAATAACTGGGCCTCCATGCGAGACCTGTGTGCCTTGTTGCGCTGTTTTGAGTACTCCACCAACATGGCCAGTGGCAATGACGCCGTTCTCAGCTTAACTATCCCACTTCTATGCCTCCTTGAAAAAACAATTCGGGCGATGATGGAAGAGGATGTGGCACAGGATGAGGAGGAGGAGGAGGATGAAGAGGTAACATTTCCAAGGCTTTCAGGGCAGTCATTCGCAAGGGGCTCCGAGGGTGGGTTCCTGCACACGCAAACGCCAGGGACGCAATTGTCCAGCAGGGGCACAGTTCTGGAGGATGAGGAGGATGAGGAGGAGGAGGAGCTGGAGGAGGAGATGGAACCATGTTCACAGCAGGGTGGCACCCAGGCCAGCTCATGGCCATCACTGGTGCGTGGCTGGGGGGATACAGAGGACACGGACCATACACCTCCCACAGAGGACAGCCTTTCGTTGCCTCTGGGCAGCCTGGCACACATGAGCGATTACATGCTGCAGTGTCTCCACAACGACCGCCGAGTTGCCCACATTCTAACTTGTGCTGATTACTGGGTGGCCACGCTGCTGGATCCCCGTTACAAGGACAACGTACCGTCCTTAATTCACTCACTGGAGCGCGATCGCAAGATGCGCGAGTACAAGCGCACGCTGGTAGACGCCATGCTGCTGGCATTCCCATCTGACAGCGGGGCCACAGTGGAAGCACAAGGCAGAGGAGGAGGAGGAGGAGGTCGCCAACGCAACCAGGGCACCGCCAGCACCTCAGAAGGCAGGGTTAGCATGGCCGAAATGTGGAAAAGCTTTGTCAGCACGCCACAACAAACAGCAGCACCAGCAGCTCAGATGGAACGTCTTAGCAGGAGGCAGCATTTTACCAACATGGTGGAGCAGTATGTGTGCACACGCCTACATGTAGTGAATGACGGGTCTGCCCCCTTCAACTTCTGGGTCTCCAAATTGGGCACATGGCCTGAGCTTGCCCTTTACGCCTTGGAGGTGCTGGCGTGCCCTGCAGCCAGTGTATTATCTGAACGGGTATTTAGCACGGCTGGGGGCGTTATAACAGACAAGCGCAGCCGCCTGTCCAGAGACAATGTGGACAAGCTCACGTTCATTAAAATGAACCAGGCATGGATCCCACGGGACTTTTCCGTACCTTATGCAGAATAGCAATGGATACCGACCTTACCCACCCATTGTTCCATTTTTGCTCTTTCTCACTCTTTTGGGGTGTACCCTCATTTAAAATTTGTGAAAAGAAGCAGTGTTGGCTACCTCGTCCTCCTCCTCAGGGCCAGATTAATGTAGGGGCTATTGGAGCTGCAGCTCCAGGCCCCTACCTTTTATATAGGCCCCGGGTTGGCCATATTCACTGTTACCGCTCTTCTGTCACTTGTAAACACAGAAGTCTGGCTTCTATGCTCGCTTCCCCAGGCAGCACCCTCAGAACCTCCCCACACAGCGTGAAGGCCGGACAAGGAGGGACAGTTGGCGATGCATGGATGTGTTTATGGGCTTCAGAGACAGCATCCCATGTTGAATTAGGCATGCATGGCTGCACCCTTCCTCCTCTGGGTGCATGGCAAGGCACGGCCCTTAAGGCCCTTCAAAATCCTCAGCACCAAGCCCATGATGCTGTTAATCCGGCCCTGGTCCTCCTCCACCGCCGCTTCCACCTACACCGCCCATAGGTGTGCGCAGCCTATTGCATTAAGGTGTGCACCCCAAAGTTGAAATACACATGCATGTGTTTGCCAGCAGGGAGAGTAATGTATCGGGGCCATGTACCTGTAGGCAAGGAGAAATAGAGCAGAGCAGGTCCCAGGGAGATCTTTCCCATCTCCTCACTGGCAATGCTATGTGCCCTAGGTGATTAGGGTGTGCCCAGGCACACCCAGCACACCCTGTGCGCACGCCTATGTCACCGCCACATCCACCACCACCTCAACCTCCCTCCTACTCCATATGGGCCTCGTCCTTCAGAGATGAAGAAGAACATTGTTTTATTTTTCTGTTTTTTTTTGTTGTTTTAAGTTATTTCCCTATCCACATTTGTTTGCAGAGCACTTGCCATGCTCTTAATTACGTTTTGCTGCCATTTGCAGCACTCTAGCCCTTTCCTTTGGTGTTTTAGAGCCATTTTAGTGCCTTAAAGTTCGGGTCCCCATTGACTTCAATGGGGTTCGGTGTCCGGGAAAAGTTCGGTAAAAGTCCGGGACACGGACCCGGACTTTTTTTTAAAGTTCGGCCGAACCCGTCGAACACGGACATCTAGGTGTCCGCTCAACCCTAGTCTGCACTCAATCCTGATCTACGATCTCTTCTCAATCCTGTTAGGGACAGAGTCTGCTGAATTTTAGGGAAACTGTGTTCTACAAACTACAATCGATATTGCTGTGTGGTGTGGGATTGGAGATAGGCAGGTGTCAGTGATCCACATCCATTTTTCTGTGTGTGAGCTGCAGTGAACACAATCTTTTTGGGCTGCAGTGAACACAATCTTTTTGGGCTGCAGTGAACACAATCTTTTTGGGCTGCAGTGAACACAATCTTTTTGGGCTGCAGTGAACACAATCTTTTTGGGCTGCAGTGAACACAATCTTTTTGGGGTGCAGTGAACAAAATCTTTTTGGGGTGCAGTGAACACAATCCTTTTTGGTGTGCAGTGAACACAATCTTTGTGGGGTGCAGTGAACAAAATCCTTTGTGGGGTGCAGTGAACACAATCTTTTTGGGGTGCAGTGAACAAAATCCTTTTTGGGGTGCAGTGAACAACATCCTTTTTGGGGTGCAGTGAACACAATCTTTTTGGGGTGCAGTGAACAAAATCCTTTGTGGGGTGCAGTGAACACAATCTTTTTGGGGTGCAGTGAACACAATCTTTTTGGGGTGGAGTGAACAACATCCTTTTTGGGGTGCAGTGAACAAAATCCTTTTTGGGGTGCAGTGAACAAAATCATTTTTGGGGTGCAGTGAACACAATCTTTTTGGGGTGCAGTGAACACAATCTTTGTGGGGTGCAGTGAACACAATCTTTTTGGGGTGGAGTGAACAACATCCTTTTTGGGGTGCAGTGAACAACATCCTTTTTGGGGTGCAGTGAACACAATCTTTTTGGGGTGCAGTGAACACAATCTTTGTGGGGTACAGTGAACAGAATCTTTGTGGGGTGCAGTGAACACAATATTTGGGGGGTACAGTGAACACAATCTTTGTGAGGTGCAGTGAACACAATCTTTGTGGGGTGCAGTGAACACAATCATTGTGGGGTGCAGTGAACTCAATCTTTGTGGGGTACAGTGAACACAATCTCATACTTCTGAAGGTTTGAGGGTGCTGCCTGTTCCATACTCCCCCTACTCCTCATCTAGCCTTTTAGGGGTACAAACAATAGTAATTGGGGCCTAGTGTGGTTGTGTACGTGTGATATACATACACTTTTTTGGGATCATATATTCTATTCCGCTATTTAATCAAAAACCTTTGGGGATCAGTTAAATTGGGGGATAGTCTGTGTTGGTACGTGTGAGAGAGATCCACCTTTCCAAGTTGTTGGGGTTCATCTCATACTTCTGAAGGTTTGAGGGTGCTGCCTGTTCCATACTCCCCCTACTCCTAGCCTTTTAGGGGTACAAACAATAGTAATTGGGGCCTAGTGTGGTTGTGTACGTGTGATATACATACACTTTTTTGGGATCATATTTTCTATTCCGCTATTTAATCAAAAACCTTTGGGGATCAGTTAAATTGGGGGATAGTCTGTGTTGGTACGTGTGAGAGAGATCCACCTTTCCAAGTTGTTGGGGTTCATCTCATACTTCTGAAGGTTTGAGGGTGCTGCCTGTTCCATACTCCCCCTACTCCTAGCCTTTTAGGGGTACAAACAATAGTAATTGGGGCCTAGTGTGGTTGTGTACGTGTGATATACATACACTTTTTTGGGATCATATTTTCTATTCCGCTATTTAATCAAAAACCTTTGGGGATCAGTTAAATTGGGGGATAGTCTGTGTTGGTACGTGTGAGAGAGATCCACCTTTCCAAGTTGTTGGGGTTCATCTCATACTTCTGAAGGTTTGAGGGTGCTGCCTGTTCCATACTCCCCCTACTCCTAGCCTTTTAGGGGTACAAACAATAGTAATTGGGGCCTAGTGTGGTT
This sequence comes from Pelophylax lessonae, assembly GCF_965119305.1. NCBI lineage: Eukaryota > Metazoa > Chordata > Amphibia > Anura > Ranidae > Pelophylax > Pelophylax lessonae. Next base: position 36,631,605 of record NC_138779.1, on the reverse strand, counting down.
GTGTACGTGTGATATACATACACTTTTTTGGGATCATATTTTCTATTCCGCTATTTAATCAAAAACCTTTGGGGATCAGTTAAATTGGGGGATAGTCTGTGTTGGTACGTGTGAGAGAGATCCACCTTTCCAAGTTGTTGGGGTTCATCTCATACTTCTGAAGGTTTGAGGGTGCTGCCTGTTCCATACTCCCCCTACTCCTAGCCTTTTAGGGGTACAAACAATAGTAATTGGGGCCTAGTGTGGTTGTGTACGTGTGATATACATACACTTTTTTGGGATCATATTTTCTATTCCGCTATTTAATCAAAAACCTTTGGGGATCAGTTAAATTGGGGGATAGTCTGTGTTGGTACGTGTGAGAGAGATCCACCTTTCCAAGTTGTTGGGGTTCATCTCATACTTCTGAAGGTTTGAGGGTGCTGCCTGTTCCATACTCCCCCTACTCCTAGCCTTTTAGGGGTACAAACAATAGTAATTGGGGCCTAGTGTGGTTGTGTATGTGTGATATACATACACTTTTTTGGGATCATATTTTCTATTCCGCTATTTAATCAAAAACCTTTGGGGATCAGTTAAATTGGGGGATAGTCTGTGTTGGTACGTGTGAGAGAGATATACCTTTCCAAGTTGTTGGGGTTCATCTCATACTTCTGAAGGTTTGAGGGTGCTGCCTGTTCCATACTCCCCCTACTCCTAGCCTTTTAGGGGTACAAACAATAGTAATTGGGGCCTAGTGTGGTTGTGTACGTGTGATATACATACACTTTTTTGGGATCATATTTTCTATTCCGCTATTTAATCAAAAACCTTTGGGGATCAGTTAAATTGGGGGATAGTCTGTGTTGGTACGTGTGAGAGAGATCCACCTTTCCAAGTTGTTGGGGTTCATCTCATACTTCTGAAGGTTTGAGGGTGCTGCCTGTTCCATACTCCCCCTACTCCTAGCCTTTTAGGGGTACAAACAATAGTAATTGGGGCCTAGTGTGGTTGTGTACGTGTGATATACATACACTTTTTTGGGATCATATTTTCTATTCCGCTATTTAATCAAAAACCTTTGGGGATCAGTTAAATTGGGGGATAGTCTGTGTCGGTACGTGTGAGAGAGATCCACCTTTCCAAGTTGTTGGGGTTCATCTCATACTTCTGAAGGTTTGAGGGTGCTGCCTGTTCCATACCCCCCCTACTCCTCATCTAGCCTTTTAGGGGTACAAACAATAGTAATTGGGGCCTAGTGTGGTTGTGTACGTGTGATATACATACACTTTTTTTGGATCATATTTTCTATTCCGCTATTTAATCAAAAACCTTTGGGGATCAGTTAAATTGGGGGATAGTCTGTGTTGGTACGTGTGAGAGAGATCCACCTTTCCAAGTTGTTGGGGTTCATCTCATACTTCTGAAGGTTTGAGGGTGCTGCCTGTTCCATACCCCCCCTACTCCTCATCTAGCCTTTTAGGGGTACAAACAATAGTAATTGGGGCCTACTGTGGTTGTGTACGTGCGAGATACATACACTTTTTTTGATCATATTTCCTATTCCGCTATTCAATAAAAACCTTTGAGGATCAATTGAATTGCGGGATAGTCTGTGTCGGTACGTGTGAGAGAGATCCACCTTTCCAAGTTGTTGGGGTTCATCTCATACTTCTGAAGGTTTGAGGGTGCTGCCTGTTCCATACTCCCCCTACTCCTCATCTAGCCTTTTAGGGGTACAAACAATAGTAATTGGGGCCTAGTGTGGTTGTGTACGTGTGATATACATACACTTTTTTGGGATCATATTTTCTATTCCGCTATTTAATCAAAAACCTTTGGGGATCAGTTAAATTGGGGGATAGTCTGTGTTGGTACGTGTGAGAGAGATCCACCTTTCCAAGTTGTTGGGGTTCATCTCATACTTCTGAAGGTTTGAGGGTGCTGCCTGTTCCATACCCCCCCTACTCCTCATCTAGCCTTTTAGGGGTACAAACAATAGTAATTGGGGCCTAGTGTGGTTGTGTACGTGCGAGATACATACACTTTTTTTGATCATATTTCCTATTCCGCTATTCAATAAAAACCTTTGAGGATCAATTGAATTGCGGGATAGTCTGTGTCGGTACGTGTGAGAGAGATCCACCTTTCCAAGTTGTTGGGGTTCATCTCATACTTCTGAAGGTTTGAGGGTGCTGCCTGTTCCATACCCCCCCTACTCCTCATCTAGCCTTTTAGGGGTACAAACAATAGTAATTGGGGCCTAGTGTGGTTGTGTACGTGCGAGATACATACACTTTTTTTGATCATATTTCCTATTCCGCTATTCAATAAAAACCTTTGAGGATCAATTGAATTGCGGGATAGTCTGTGTCGGTACGTGTGAGAGAGATCCACCTTTCCAAGTTGTTGGGGTTCATCTCATACTTCTGAAGGTTTGAGGGTGCTGCCTGTTCCATACTCCCCCTACTCCTCATCTAGCCTTTTAGGGGTACAAACAATAGTAATTGGGGCCTAGTGTGGTTGTGTACGTGTGATATACATACACTTTTTTTGGATCATATTTTCTATTCCGCTATTTAATCAAAAACCTTTGGGGATCAGTTAAATTGGGGGATAGTCTGTGTTGGTACGTGTGAGAGAGATCCACCTTTCCAAGTTGTTGGGGTTCATCTCATACTTCTGAAGGTTTGAGGGTGCTGCCTGTTCCATACCCCCCCTACTCCTCATCTAGCCTTTTAGGGGTACAAACAATAGTAATTGGGGCCTAGTGTGGTTGTGTACGTGCGAGATACATACACTTTTTTTGATCATATTTCCTATTCCGCTATTCAATAAAAACCTTTGAGGATCAATTGAATTGCGGGATAGTCTGTGTCGGTACGTGTGAGAGAGATCCACCTTTCCAAGTTGTTGGGGTTCATCTCATACTTCTGAAGGTTTGAGGGTGCTGCCTGTTCCATACCCCCCCTACTCCTCATCTAGCCTTTTAGGGGTACAAACAATAGTAATTGGGGCCTAGTGTGGTTGTGTACGTGCGAGATACATACACTTTTTTTGATCATATTTCCTATTCCGCTATTCAATAAAAACCTTTGAGGATCAATTGAATTGCGGGATAGTCTGTGTCGGTACGTGTGAGAGAGATCCACCTTTCCAAGTTGTTGGGGTTCATCTCATACTTCTGAAGGTTTGAGGGTGCTGCCTGTTCCATACTCCCCCTACTCCTCATCTAGCCTTTTAGGGGTACAAACAATAGTAATTGGGGCCTAGTGTGGTTGTGTACGTGTGATATACATACACTTTTTTTGGATCATATTTTCTATTCCGCTATTCAATAAAAACCTTTCTAGGGCAAGATCTTAAATTACAGAAATATGAGGAGACCGTCAAATAAGGGCCGTGGCCTGGGTCGTGGTGCTGCTGGTAGAGCTCCTGTTGCAAGGAGAGGACATGGTCGATCTGTGCCAGCTACACGCACAAGTGAATCACCTTCCTCAAGTGTGAGTAGGCGACAGAACCTGCATCAGTATTTGGTAGGGCATCAAACGCCCCTAGAAGTGATGAGGCCAGAACAAGTTGAGGCGATAGTAGATTGGTTTGCTGCTGACAGTGCCTCCAGTTCCTTCACATTGTCTCCCACCCAGTCTACTGCAGAAAGGTCAGAGTTGGCACCTGCAGCCAATGTCCAACCGTCTTTCACCTCACCCCCTTGCAAATCAGGCCAGCAGTCTGAGCCCCAAGCCATACAGCAGTCTCTTATTCTTTTTGAGGACTCTGTCAGCAGGGTTTCCCAGGGCCATCCACCTAGCCCTGCCCCAGAAGTGGAAGAGATTGAGTGCAGCGATGCCCAACCACTTATTTCTCAAGATGAGTACATGCAAGGATCATCGCAGCACGTCTCCGATGATGACGAAACGCAGGTGCCAACTGCTGCGGCGTTCAGCATTGTGGAGACCGACAAGGAGGGCAGGGGTGAAGACTGGGTGGAAGATGATGTGGAGGACGATGAGGTCCTCGACCCCACATGGAATGAACGTCATGCAGGTGACCTGAGTAGTTTGGAGGAAGAGGCGGTGGTCGCACAGAGCCACCAGCACAGCAGAAGAGGGAGCAGGGTGCAGAAGCGGAGCGGCCGTGCCCTAGACACTACGCCCGCTACTGCCCAACGCAGCAAGGGAACGAGCGCACCAAAGTCAGCTCAAAGGAGTTCTCTAGCGTGGAAGTTCTTTAGAAAATGTGCTGATGACAGGACACGAGTGGTTTGCACCCTGTGCAATCAGAGCTTGAAGCGAGGCATGAACCTTCTCAACCTGAGCACAACCTGCATGATCAGGCATCTAAGTGCAAAGCACGAGCTGCAGTGGAGTACACACCTTCAAAACCAAGAAACGTCTCTGGCTCATCCTGCTTCCTCTTCTGCTGCAGTCTCGGCCGCTCCAGCCACATCTGTAGTGATACCGGCACCTGCCACCCCGCAAACAGACGATCTGTCAGCAACACCACCACCTGGGTCACCAACAACCATCTCCACAATGTCCCGTGGAAGCGTTCAGCTTTCCATCTCCCAAACACTTGAGAGGAAGAGGAAGTACCCCCCTACCCACCCGCGATCCCTGGCCCTGAATGCCAGCATTTCAAAATTATTGGCCTTTGAAATGCTGTCATTCCGTCTGGTGGAGACGCACAGTTTTAAAAACCTTATGTCGGTGGCTGTCCCACAGTACGTCGTGCCCAGCCGCCACTACTTTTCCAGGCAAGCCATCCCTTCCCTGCACAACCAAGTGGGGGAAAATATCAGGTGTGCACTGCGCAACGCCATCTGTGCCAAGGTCCACCTAACTACGGATACGTGGACCAGTAAGCACGGTCAGGGGCGTTATATCTCCCTAACGGCACACTGGGTAAATGCAGTGGCGGATGGGCCTGAGGCGGATAGCAATTTGGCGCATGTCCTTCCACCACCGAGGATTGCAGGGCGCTTCAGTTTGCCTCCTGTTCGTAACTCCTCCTACTCCGCTTCCTCATCCTCTACCGCCTCCTCATCCGGACAGCGTAACACCTTCACCACCAACTTCAGCACGGCCAGGGGTAAACGACAGCAGGCAGTTTTACAACTTGCCTGTTTGGGGGACAAACCACACACCGCGCAGGAGTTGTGGAGGAGCATGGAACAGCAGACAAATGAGTGGTTGCTGCCAGCGAGCCTCAAGCCCGACCTGGTGGTGTGTGATAACGGGCGAAATCTCATAGCAGCTCTGGGCCTAGCCGGTTTGACGCACATCCCTTGCCTGGCGCATGTGCTGAATTTGGTGGTGCAGAGGTTCCTTAAAAACTACCCCGATATGTCAGAGCTGCTGCAGAAAGTGCGGGCCGTTTGTGCGCACTTTCGGCGTTCTCACCCTGCTGCTGCTCGCCTGGCAGCGCTGCAGCGTAACTTCGGCCTTCCCGCTCACCGCCTCATATGTGACGTGCCCACAAGGTGGAACTCCACCTTGCACATGCTGGAAAGACTGTGCGAGCAGCAGCAGGCCATAGTGGAGTTTCAGCTGCAGCACGCACGCGTGAGTCGCTCTGCGGAACAGCACCACTTCACCACCAATAACTGGGCCTCCATGCGAGACCTGTGTGCCTTGTTGCGCTGTTTTGAGTACTCCACCAACATGGCCAGTGGCAATGACGCCGTTCTCAGCTTAACTATCCCACTTCTATGCCTCCTTGAAAAAACAATTCGGGCGATGATGGAAGAGGATGTGGCACAGGATGAGGAGGAGGAGGAGGATGAAGAGGTAACATTTCCAAGGCTTTCAGGGCAGTCATTCGCAAGGGGCTCCGAGGGTGGGTTCCTGCACACGCAAACGCCAGGGACGCAATTGTCCAGCAGGGGCACAGTTCTGGAGGATGAGGAGGATGAGGAGGAGGAGGAGCTGGAGGAGGAGATGGAACCATGTTCACAGCAGGGTGGCACCCAGGCCAGCTCATGGCCATCACTGGTGCGTGGCTGGGGGGATACAGAGGACACGGACGATACACCTCCCACAGAGGACAGCCTTTCGTCGCCTCTGGGCAGCCTGGCACACATGAGCGATTACATGCTGCAGTGTCTCCACAACGACCGCCGAGTTGCCCACATTCTAACTTGTGCTGATTACTGGGTGGCCACGCTGCTGGATCCCCGTTACAAGGACAACGTACCGTCCTTAATTCACTCACTGGAGCGCGATCGCAAGATGCGCGAGTACAAGCGCACGCTGGTAGACGCCATGCTGCTGGCATTCCCATCTGACAGCGGGGCCACAGTGGAAGCACAAGGCAGAGGAGGAGGAGGAGGAGGTCGCCAACGCAACCAGGGCACCGCCAGCACCTCAGAAGGCAGGGTTAGCATGGCCGAAATGTGGAAAAGCTTTGTCAGCACGCCACAACAAACAGCAGCACCAGCAGCTCAGATGGAACGTCTTAGCAGGAGGCAGCATTTTACCAACATGGTGGAGCAGTATGTGTGCACACGCCTACATGTAGTGAATGACGGGTCTGCCCCCTTCAACTTCTGGGTCTCCAAATTGGGCACATGGCCTGAGCTTGCCCTTTACGCCTTGGAGGTGCTGGCGTGCCCTGCAGCCAGTGTATTATCTGAACGGGTATTTAGCACGGCTGGGGGCGTTATAACAGACAAGCGCAGCCGCCTGTCCAGAGACAATGTGGACAAGCTCACGTTCATTAAAATGAACCAGGCATGGATCCCACGGGACTTTTCCGTACCTTATGCAGAATAGCAATGGATACCGACCTTACCCACCCATTGTTCCATTTTTGCTCTTTCTCACTCTTTTGGGGTGTACCCTCATTTAAAATTTTTGAAAAGAAGCAGTGTTGGCTACCTCGTCCTCCTCCTCAGGGCCAGATTAATGTAGGGGCTATTGGAGCTGCAGCTCCAGGCCCCTACCTTTTATATAGGCCCCGGGTTGGCCATATTCACTGTTACCGCTCTTCTGTCACTTGTAAACACAGAAGTCTGGCTTCTATGCTCGCTTCCCCAGGCAGCACCCTCAGAACCTCCCCACACAGCGTGAAGGCCGGACAAGGAGGGACAGTTGGCGATGCATGGATGTGTTTATGGGCTTCAGAGACAGCATCCCATGTTGAATTAGGCATGCATGGCTGCACCCTTCCTCCTCTGGGTGCATGGCAAGGCACGGCCCTTAAGGCCCTTCAAAATCCTCAGCACCAAGCCCATGATGCTGTTAATCCGGCCCTGGTCCTCCTCCACCGCCGCTTCCACCTACACCGCCCATAGGTGTGCGCAGCCTATTGCATTAAGGTGTGCACCCCAAAGTTGAAATACACATGCATGTGTTTGCCAGCAGGGAGAGTAATGTATCGGGGCCATGTACCTGTAGGCAAGGAGAAATAGAGCAGAGCAGGTCCCAGGGAGATCTTTCCCATCTCCTCACTGGCAATGCTATGTGCCCTAGGTGATTAGGGTGTGCCCAGGCACACCCAGCACACCCTGTGCGCACGCCTATGTCACCGCCACATCCACCACCACCTCAACCTCCCTCCTACTCCATATGGGCCTCGTCCTTCAGAGATGAAGAAGAACATTGTTTTATTTTTCTGTTTTTTTTTTGTTGTTTTAAGTTATTTCCCTATCCACATTTGTTTGCAGAGCACTTGCCATGCTCTTAATTACGTTTTGCTGCCATTTGCAGCACTCTAGCCCTTTCCTTTGGTGTTTTAGAGCCATTTTAGTGCCTTAAAGTTCGGGTCCCCATTGACTTCAATGGGGTTCGGTGTCCGGGAAAAGTTCGGTAAAAGTCCGGGACACGGACCCGGACTTTTTTTTAAAGTTCGGCCGAACCCGTCGAACACGGACATCTAGGTGTTCGCTCAACCCTACTCATGAGGGAACTCGGAATTTAAGAAGAACCATCTCCAAGGATCTCTCCCATCAAAGTGTATATCCTAGGCTGTTACTGAAAGAAGCTGTGACTACACTACAGAATTTATACTTAATGCCTATATACCAAATGTTTTGTGGTAAGTAGACAACCACAGGGGGAGCACCCCACACGTTTATATAAGTGAAGCACAGAAGCACTTTTTTCTGCACTGGATGGACACTTTATTGATTCTTATATATTAATATATGGACAATTTTTTTTTTATTTATTTAATTTTATGAATTCACTGAATAGGTTGTTGTTTTGATTGCAATATTTGCACATTGGTTTATTTTGCACAATTTTCGGCTTATTTTGCACTATTTCAGCTTATTATTGCAACAGGTTGCACATTGATATTATTTGCACAATTTAGCGTATTATTGAGAGCAGCGCTGCAACACTATGTTCTAATCACCTTAAATAACGTAGCCAGGTCATTGCCAGACCGTTATTCTTAATCTTTAAGGACAGCTTATTGATCACAATGGTACCAGCAGACTGGCAGAAAGCTAATGTGGTGCTAATATTCAAGAATGAGCCAAGATATATACCAGGAAACTACAGTCCAGTCAGCCTTACATCAATAGTTTGTAAATTTTTGGAGGCATTGATATAGGGCCATATCCAAGAATTTGCTAATGAAACTAGTATCATAAGTGGTAACCAGCATGGGTTTATGAAAGATTGTTCTTGCCAGACTATCCTGTTAATGTAATGGAAGTGAGATATAATCTGGATAAAGGAAGGGACTTCTTGCTTGTTAACTAAGGCAGCTACCACTGGGCTTGGTGCAATCATGTTTCCTGATTTGCTGGGACTTTGGGTTATTTGACCCAAGGTTGTCCCTCTGCCCCGGACGACAGTAGTTTAAGGACGGCCTGGAGGGGTTCCTGAATCCAGACCCCCTACAGTACTTAGATATATGTCAATAGCGGTTACACCACCAGCATGTTCAACCCTCTTCAGGGTCCCTGCGAAGTGGGTTCTTGCTCCTCTGGGGTTGGGGTAAGTCATTTTTAGAGTCTTGGAGAAAATTATAACATCTTCCCGGTAAACTAGTACAGTCTCAAAATTAAAGTCTACCAAGCATAATTTCATTAAGCGTTGAAAAGTGCTGGAGGCATTGCTTGGCCTAAAGGACATGTGGTTGAACTCAGACATTCCCAAGGGTTTGATAAAGCCAGTCTTTTCACAATCCTGATCTCTTACTGGGACTTTCCACTAGCCGATTGCCAAATCAAGGATAGAGAAGCACTTGGTATGCCACAATGACATTAGTGATCCTTCCACCCAAGGTAATGGGTAGGCATCCTGGTGGGTACAGACACTTAACTTGCCATAGTCCACCCAGAATCACAGGCTTCCTCCTTTCTTCCCCACCAGAACCACCAGAGCAGCCCAGGAGCTGAAACTCTCCAGGATTACACCATTTCATAGCAGGTTGTGGAGCAAGTCCCTGACCTCCTGGCACAGAGCTGGGTCAGAGAAGTGTTTGTAGAAAACATCATGGTCCCAGCTGGGCTCAGCTGGGGGCCTGCTGAAGAGAGAGGATGCCTGAGCTAGAGTCTGAGTAGAGGCAAGAGATCTGGGGACTGGGGTCAAGAAGCTTCTCATACAGTATGAGTGAGTACTTAATCCAGCCATACTTTCAAGAGAGGTGACTGTGGAGTGGAATACCCCACCAGTCAGGTCCAGGTGCAGTCAGAATTGAGTGCAAACAACCAATGGTACACCAACTCCCAGTGGCTGAACTAGAGCAGTCAGGTGCAGTGCAAGAAAGCCACACATTGTATTACTACTTTAACTTCTACCACTACTATTTTTCACCAGTACTACCTTCTATAAGTGCTTTACAGGACATTGCAACATACTGCTGTGCAATACAGCTTGCAACCTGTTTCAGAGTAGCCAAGGACTTAGCAGTCCTCAGTTTTTGTGTATAAAGTTCTAAAAATGTCTTCAGTTCAGGATATCCCATGCTCCTATTTCCCATCAAAGTTAACAGTTCTCAAAAACACATAAAACAAGAAACAAACCCCCTAGTCTGTTTTTTGAGTCATGTGGCTGTGGGCAGCACTACACTTAGCTAGCACAGGTGCCTGAAGATAATTGGATCATTCAGAGACATCTAATCAGCCTCTAGTGTTAATAGCCAGCTTTAGAGCTGGACTGTTGGCATCTTGACTGGTTTGGTAAAATCTTCCTTTATTTTCAGTGCTCAATACTTATAACATCACAGCTCAGCTATGAGACTATTAGCCCACTAGCAGGTGATCATTTGCATATCTGAATCTTGGTGTTTGCAAGCCTTCGTTAGGCAGCACTTCCCTCTGCTACAACATGGTCAGGTTTTTTTTTTTTATCCAAAATATTTTTATTAAATATCACGTTTTTTACTAAACACCATCTTTTGCCCACACTGTTGGCTTGGTGGTGAAAGTCCTAGCTGGGTTTTTACCCCCCTGTGCAATCCCCATACTTAATAGACAATAAGCACAGTAGCTATCACTTTCAGTGCGATGCCTATATTTTAATATGGAGCTAGATGTGAAACCTTAAGCAGGACCATCTCCATAAGGAAGAGAATACTCTAATCCTTTGTCTCTGTAATTTCATTGGCCCAAGGCACAGTATCGACAAATACATAAAATGAAATGCAAAGCCAGTCAAATAGTATCCTGGGTTTCTGTCATCATTTATGTTCCACTATTGTGCTTTACTTGTAAGACTCCATGTATGTGGCCTCAATCATCCTGGCCAGAGAGTGCCATTACTAACTGCTATACATCATCTCGCTGGAGCAACTGCAGATCCTATTTTGGAGATACCTTGGCCACCCTCATCCTTTCTCTCTTTGATTCCTTAGTAAAGCCAGGAAAAACCTACCAGTGTCCTTCTATATCATCATTCTACAGATAGAAATACTTTGTAGTAATAACAATTATGTACTGTAGTATTTGAATATATGAAAAGGCTTACTTTTTATTTTGGATAGGGTAGGGATGGGTTAATCCCTTTGTCAGGTTGTTTTTTATTTCTGTGCCCCTGCTGGGAAGATTTATAAATAGGGGCTACCTGTCCTGGTGGCCATTGTCCCTTTAAACATCAAACGTGTTATACTTACCTGCTCTGTGTAGTTGGTTTTGCACAGGGCAGCCTGGATCTTTAAAGCGGAGTTCCACCCAAAAGTGGAACTTCCGCTCCTCTGCTTCCTCCCCCCTCTGGTGCCACATTTAGCACCTTTTAGGTGGAAGGGGGAACGGGTACCTGTTTTTGACAGGTATCTTTCCCCACTTCTGGGAAACAGCACTGCGGGAACCGTCCCTCAGAAGTTCCATCCCTTTTCTCCTTCCTCCACCGCCGAGCCAATAAGAATGTGCAGCGCACTTCACGTATGGACAGTAGGGATGTGCGTCTCACACGTCAGTTCCGCCCTGTGAGACGCACATCCGGCCGGTGAAACACACGGCGTCCCGGAAACCCCGGAAACACCGCTACACGAGGGGTTTGCGGTCCCTACACACTTACGGATGCTGTATTCTGATTTTAAATGTGAGTACTACCTGTATTTTTGATAATAAATGGAATCTTTAAACGGTACATCACTATATTAGTGTTTTCTATCTATATACCCTGGATACCGTTTTCAACACTTTGGAGGGCTGCCTTTACTATACCCTATATTGCATACCGCTTGCTTACTTTAACCATAAGAGGGAGGAAGTGAGATTTACCCAGGAGGATTGGAGAGACCTATCGAGAGCCATCAAGGGTTTTACCCCATATACTCAACGCTGGTTACCCCTGTAGGGGTGCCGCTCTCTGGTGAGTGCGGGCTATATTGAGAGGGCAGCACGGACTTTCCTCACCCGGCACCCACATCTTGAATCCATCACTGGGACTCACTCCTTCCATATAAGAATTTATTTGGCACCTTAACATTCACTATTGCTGCACTTTTTGGAAGATCAACATATTGATCGTACTTTGTGGACTTTTCTCACCAGATATCTATTACGGACTATATTAATTCTTTGGCTTAATCTTAAAATTATATTTATTTATTTCACTAATTATTTACACTTTGGAATCTTATGAGATTTTTTTAGGATACTTATGTGGCACTATTCACTACAGTCATTTACCGTATTTTCCGGCGTATAAGACGACTGGGTGTATAAGACGACCCCCCTAATTCTCATCTACCAGTAATACTTATACTTAGGTTACCTTGGAGATATTATACTCGGCGTATAAGATGACCCCCCATTTTTGGGGGATTTTTTTGAGGTTCAAAAGTAGTCTTATACGCCAGAAAATACAGTATATATATTTTTTTCTAATTATATATTTTTTCACTTGGATATCCATACCCACATCTTATTGGGTAATCTTTCTGAAGTATCAACCTCTATTGAGTGGTTGAGTGGTATATATCACTCAGCACAGACCTTTTTCACCTGTACACTTGAATATTAAGAACATCACTTGGATATCCTTTTACTTTTTACATTTAACCACTTGCCGACTGCCTAACGCCGATCTACGTCGGCAGTCAGCCCCTCACAGGCAAAGTGACGTAGGGCTACGTCACTAGCTTGTGAGGGTCTAGGGAGCGAGCGCGCGCCCCCGGAGGCGCGCTCCCGCGTGGTCACGGACCCCCCCGCGCGTGTGACCAGTGGACCCGATGTCCGCCGGTCACTCGGCGATCGGCGGGGGAGAGGGAGAATGTCAGGCAGCTTGTGTAAACAAGCCACCTGTCATTCTCCTCGCTGTAAAGACACTGATCAAACGGATCTAGTATGTAGATCCGTTGATCAGTGTCCTTACAGCTCAAGCCACAGCCAATCACAGTAGAAAGCACGCCCCTAGGGATACACACAGCCCCTCCCTCTCAAATAAATTTAACCCCTTCACAACCAGTGTATTTTTACAGTAACAGTGCATATGTATAGCACTGATTACTGTAGAAATGTCACTGGTAACCCCAAAAGTGTCACAAATGTCAGTCAAGGGTCCGATCTGTCCGCCCCAATGTCGCAGTACCGCAAAAAAATCGCAGATCGCCGCCATTACGCATTAAAAAAAAAACAACAAAAATGACAAAAATCTTTCCCTTTGTTAGTAAACGCGATAACTTTTGCGCAAACCAATCAAAATACGCTTTTTGCGATTTTTTTTACCAAACATATGTAGCATAAAACAAATTGGCCGAAAATTTAAAAAAATTTTGATTTTTACTTTTTTTTTGGGGGGGAATTTCATATAAAAAAATGTGAAAAATATTGTTATTTTTGCAAAATTGACGCTCTTTTTTTGTTTATAGCGCGTGATCAAAAAATCGCACAGGTGATCAAATACCACCAAAAGAAAGCTCTGTTTGTGGGAAAAAAAGGACGTCAAATTCGTTTAGGTACAGCGTCGCACGACCGCGCAATTGTCTGTTAAAGTCACGCAGTGCCGAATCGCAAAATACCCCCTGGTCGTTTAGCAGCCAAATCCTCTGGGGCTTAAGTGGTTAACACTGGCACTGCCACCTAGTGGCTATATTATTTATTGCACGAGTCACTTTAATTGATTTTTTATCTCTGCAATATTCACTTGTTATTATATGAATTGTTTGTACCGTTTACAGTTTTTCTAAGCTATATATTAGTTATATTTATTTATTTAACACTAATTTTTACCAGTGGCAATTGTTCACCAATAATTATCTGTGACATATCTGTGGCTTATTGTTGGAAACATTCGGTGTTTATAAGGACCAATATTTCTCTTATGTATTTATACCATTGATTGGCCTAATATACGTTACAAGCATTCACATTTTCTCTATATTACCAGTTATATCTTTCTCCCACACACTCAATATAAGGAACGGCAGCGCCAACATACCCCACCTATTCCTATTCCTGTTTGTGAACAGCAGTTTTCAGTTCTTTCCACAGATTCTCGATTGGATTCAGGTTTGGACTTTGACTTGGCCATTCTAACACCTGGATATGTTTATTTGTGAACGATTCCATTGTAGATTTTGCTTTATGTTTTGGATCATTGTCTTGTTGGAAGTAGGGATGATCGAACTTTTGAAAAGTTCGGTTCGACCAGAACACCCTAACTTCCCGAAAGTTCGGCCCGGATTTCAGAACCCCATTGAAATCAATGGGACCTGAACTTTCGTAATCAAAAAACACAATTTTGAAGCCCTACAACCCAATAAATGCCCCTAAAAAGTGCCTAGGGTTCTGGGTCATGCCCCAGGGACTATTAATCACACAAAGTTCTTAAAAATTTTCGTTTTTGATAAAGAGCCAATTATTGAAAAAATTATTGAAAAAAAAAAGAGATTTCTTTGGATTTAGTGTCTGGGGGGGTCTAAAAAGTGTACCTTTGAATTTGCAGCTCTGTAGCATGTCCAGAACAAGAAAAAAAAAAGATTGTTTGTATTAGAATTGCAGTACAGCAGGCATAGGGCTCCGCTATTTTCACACCCGGCCGTTTTTGTTGCAATCGTTTATTGGGATTTTTTGTGGACGTCTTTGGAGGCAGACATGACATCTGAACTTCTGTGTAGGGCTATATATACACACACACATATATGTATATATACACATACACACATATAGGTGTGAAAGTAGCAGAACCCTATGCCTGCGCTAATGAAATTATTTGCAGGCATAGGGCTCTGCTCCTATCACACCTATATGTGTGTATGTGTATATATACATATATGTGTGTGTGTGTATATACCCCTATACAGAAGTTCAGATGTTATGCCTGCCTCCAAAGACGCCTAAGAAATGCCCAAAAAAACGCCTGCAACAACACACCTGGGCGTTTTTGTTGCAGGCGTTTTTTTGGGCATTTTTTGGGTTTCTTTGGAGGCAGGCATAACATTTGTGTCACGAACTGGCAGGACTGATAGTGGATCCTCTGGACCAGAGAGGCGATGGCGCGGGTTGTACTAGAGGACCGGTTCTAAGCAGTTACTGGTCTTCACCAGAACCCGCCGCAAGGCGGGATGGATTTGCTGCGGTGGTAATTACCAGGTCGTGTCCCCTAGTAACAACTCGATCTCTCTGGCAGCTGATATGGCGTGGTACACAGGGAGTAGGCAAGAGCGTAGTCGGACGTAGCAGAGGTCAGGGCAGGCGGCAGAGGTTGAAAGGCGAGACGTCGGTAGCAACGGGTACGGCAACAGGCAAAGCAAACAAACACAGAAGGGAACGCTTTCTCAGAGGCACAAGGCACAAAGATCCGGCAGGAAGCTGTGGGAGGAGAAGGTATTAATGGACAGTGCACAGGTGAAGCCTAATTAAGTCAGCACTACTTTTCACAAACCTTAACCCTTAACAACCAGTTTGGACCAGGCATCAATCACCTGTGCACTGGTCCTTTAGATCTAAGAGTCCCGGTGCGTGCGTGCCCTAGAGAGCGGGGACGCACACGCCGAGACGCAGGAGCGCCGCCTGGGGACACACGCTGTGAGCGCTCCGAGGCCAGCAGGGGGCCCGGAGCGCTGAGCGTAACAATCTGAACTTCTGTATAGGGGTATATATATACACACACACACATATATGTATATATACACATACACACATATAGGTGTGATAGGAGCAGAGCCCTATGCCTGCAAATAATTTCATTAGCGCAGGCATAGGGTTCCGCTACTTTCACACCTATATGTGTGTAGGTGTATATATACATATATGTGTGTGTGTATATATACCCCTACACAGAAGTTCAGATGTCATGCCTGCCTCCAAAGACGTCCACAAAAAAACCCAATAAACGCCTGCAACAAAAACGGCCAGGTGTGAAAGGAGCGGAGCCACTACCCTGCTCTACTGCAATTCTAATACAAACAATCTTTTTTCTATGGCGGTCACCCTGACATGGAAGGGTTTGGTCACCCTGCCATAGCAGTCAGAGTCAGTTCACCCTACACTACACTACGGTCACCCTGACACTTAACACTTTCCCTACAGAAACTAGATTTTTGAATCTAACTATAGTGGAAAATAGTACCCTAACTACACTAGATATCCCTTTCCTCACACTAATAATTAGAGATGTACCGAACTGTTCGCCGGCGGACAGTTCCCGGCGAACTTAGCATGTTCGCATT
This sequence comes from Pelophylax lessonae, assembly GCF_965119305.1. Classification (NCBI taxonomy): domain Eukaryota; kingdom Metazoa; phylum Chordata; class Amphibia; order Anura; family Ranidae; genus Pelophylax; species Pelophylax lessonae. The sequence continues at coordinate 36,615,555 of NC_138779.1, read as the reverse complement.
CGCCGCTGCGGGCGAACATATGCAATGTTCGGTCCGCCCCCTATAATACATCATTGAAGCAAACTTTGACCCTGAACTTCACAGTCAGCAGGCACATTTCCAGCCAATCAGCATACCTCCCTCCCACACCCTCCCACCTCCTATAAATAAGCAAGGGCAGCATCCATCTTAGATCATTCTGAAGCAGTGTGTGTTAGTGAGAGCAGGGAGAGGGCTGCTGCTGCTGTTAATAGCTAGGGACAGTTGTTAGTCAGTGTTCCTGGTCTTGCTAGTCAGTGTTCTTGGTCCACTACTGCTGTAAGGACAGCATCCTGACAGTACCCCAAAAAGCCCTTCTAAGGGCTGGTATTTGGGTAATTTTTTTTTTATATATATATACATATATCTAGTGTCCCCAAAAGCCCTTTTTAGGGCTGGTAATTGAGTATTTATATATATATATATATATATATATATATATATATATATATATATATATATATATATATATATATATATATATATATATATATATATATCTAGTGTCCCCAAAAGCCCTTTTTAGGGCTGGTAATTGAGTATTTTTATATATATATATATATATATATATATATATATATATCTATTGTACACTGCAGTTGCCTGCCCGCTGTGTGTGAGAGGCCACAGACCCACCACAGACTGTACTGTGTGCACACCACACTAATTTCAGGTGGCACAGGCACAGTACCTTGCATTTTAAAAAATATTTTTTTTTCCTCTGTCATAATTGCAGTGAGTGCTGTGTCAGGTCCACAGAGTGCACTGT